>NW_004443972.1:8572324-8575551 GCF_000243295.1 Trichechus manatus latirostris
GTATGTCCTTTTAGAATCCATCTTCCTTATTTTAGGGAGGAGGCCATAGTTCCTTAGACACAGAATCAAAATTTCCTGCATCTCAGTTCAGTACTCCATTCCCTTCATCCCTCAGAGTTAGCATAGTAAGACTCAGTAACAGAACTGACTAGGGATCCAGGTGAGAGACCAGGGTGAGCTTGGAAATCAGCAGTCAGTTACAGGGAACAGCCACCAAGAGCAAATCTGATCTCAGACAGTTGTGTGATCTCTGCTTTGATTTTCCTTAAGTAGTCCTCAAGGAGTCCAGCACTCAAGTTCATGGTACATTTTCAGGGAGAGTGAAAAGATTTATATCAACAATCTTAAGAAAAATCACATTTATCAACAGTTGGTTAAGCTACTTATGTGAGAAGCCACCCAATTAGGCTAAGAGAGCATCAGTGGCTGTCTGCCCAGCCTGAGAGGGGTTATGACCCTGCTAATCCACTTGCTGTGTCTCATGAAACCTCTCCCTGTTTCTGCTGTTATTTCCAGAAGGGCTTCAGGAAGTATCAGATTCCTCCCCATAGACCATGTCAGATCAAGCACGCTTTTACGGGAATCTGTCTCTGTCTCCCAGGGCCCCTCACTAATTACTGACCAAATGGTGGACTTAAGTGTGGGACGGTAAAATCTGCCTGTTTGCATCTACCCATCTCAATTCCCAGGTCTCTTAAGGCTGACATTGTTTTCTTAGGTGAAACACAAAAGAGCGACTTTCAAAACCCACTTTCCTTACAGCATGTCTATGGGAAAGGATCAACACTCCATAAACGCTGGGCAGGATGAAAAAGTTTCATGTCATGTATTTGTTAGAATCAGAGACAAAGAGACTCAAAGGCAGAGAGTGAGGCAGGGAGTGGCGAGGGGCCCGAGTAAGTGGTTGCTGTGTGGCCACAGGGAGTAGGGAGTGTAAAAAGCTTCTTGCACACATCGCCTCATCTATAAAAACCAGAACCACTTGGCATCTCTCTAAGTAACAAATGGATCTAAGGGCTGTAGAGACAGGTTGTTGGCAGGAAATGGTCCCCAAGGCTATGATATTTTCAGACTGTGTGCATTTCCCTATAATGCAAAGATCATGGATTACAGAACTGTGTTCACGTATCTTTTCTATTTTAGGGCTAAATTTTGCAGGTTCTGGTTTGTCTCACAATAATAATTTCTGGAGGTAGGGGAATAAAGAGAGATATTTGAGATAAGAAGAAAGTGTGTATTTTGCTTTTGAGGTTCAGGAAAGAGGAAAGAGATGCAAGGGAATATTCAGAGAAACAAGGAGAGAGGAGAGGTCTGCACCTCTGCTCAGACCCCTCTCCTAACTTTTAGGACTTTGCTTTTAAATGAAAACCCCTGCTCTATGCAAACAATTTAAAATTGACAGGTAGGTTTGAACCCTCTCTGTGTGTAAAACTCTAAGCATGCACCTCACAAACAGCACAACAGAAAGCAAGATTTCCACAAACTCTAGCTAATTTGTTTTTAATCCCAAATCGACTTCCATCAGAGCACTGAATTCCCTGATGGGCTAAAAAAAATCTGTGGGAAAAGGGACCCTCCACAGATGTTGCAGCCACAGAGTGTTTAATTTGAAATGTATGGTTTGTCCAGAATGAACTGGCTGTTCTGCTTTGTTTCTCCCTGTGAAACATGGAGGCATCAGATTAACTTGGTGCCACAGAAACTGTCTACAGAATAAGAAGTGTCCCTCTCTCATCCTAGTTGTTGTTGTTAGGTGCCATCAAGTAGGTTTCGACTCACAGTGACCCCATGTACAACAGAACAAAACACTGCCCGGTCCTGTGTCATCCTCACAATCGTTGCTATGTTTGAGCCCATTGTTGCAGCCACTGTGTCAATCCGTCTCGTTAGCAAAAGTAAACTGCCTTCCATAACTCACCCCTGACCACATGTTGACGCTGCCCCTCTCCCCCAGATACCAAAAAACAAATGAAACACACACACACAAAACTCAAAGCAAAACAACAAACCCTTACCTGCTGATAAGACAGGAGCAACAGGCAGAACTTCAAAATCTTTTTTTTTTTTCCCAAACCTGACACTCATTAGCATTCAAAAACCACTCTAGGTCATAATTCCTGGCAAGATTTACTCTGGGAGTGAAACAGACACTTCTCATTGGACAGGTAGTTAAAGGACACCTAAACCTTTTGATTCCAACCTTTTGAGTCATTGATATTGTTTACACTGGTTGTACTTCTTCCCAAGTAAATGGGACACTTACTGTTATTTATTTTTCATCACTCTTATATCTGCAATGATGACATCTTTGAAATTTTAATGGTTAAAATGTAGTTGCTGTTGTTCATTTCATCAAGTAGATTCTGACTCATGGCCATTTCAGGTGTGCAGAATACAATTGCTCCATAGGGTTTTCAAGGCTGTGACCGTTCAGAAGCAGATGGCCAAGCCTGTCTTTGGAGTTGCATCTGGGTGGGTTCAAACCGCCAGCCTCTTGAATGGTAGTCAGGTGCTTAAGCGCACCCAACCACCTTTTAAAATGTAATAGTGTATCTTTTATAGTCTTGAAAATATTTAGGATGCTACTCCACTCATAAAAATAAACTGTTCGGAACCTGTTGGGTTATATTCACAGGCATGGTTTTCTAGGCTCTTATTTAAACACTGTTCGATTTCTGAGCCCTAAATTTGCGCTACAATCTGTAGCTCCACACTGGCCCCATCCTAGTTTAGGTTGTATACTTCAGGACCTCGGCTAACTCCTCTGAACCCTTTTGCCTGGCCTGGGGCTGACGAAATTAAAGAGAGGTCCGATCTCTTCATCTCACCCAATCACTAGAAAATGGAATATGGCAGACAATGCATCTCATGGTTTAGTCACAATGGTTTACCCCACGGATTGTTAGCGTCATTGTGTACTTTAGCACAATTTTCTTCGCACTTTATAGTTTTTTTTTTTCTGAGCTGCATCTCAACCCTTTCTTGCTGACGTTGATCAGGGGAGAGATGTCTTCCCGGAAGGCTAGCCAAGCCTTGTCTTCCTTTCATTAGCGGTGAAACCCTGTTTTCCCGCCGGAGGCCGGCACGGAAGTGTAATCTTCCCGCGGGGCCCTTATGTCGTCTCATCTGGCTCAGAACGCTGAGCTTAAATGAAATATAAAATAATAACTCTGTAAGAGAAAACAAAGGCGGCTGCCTCTAGGACGGCTCCTGGGTCTGGGCCTGGG
>NW_004443972.1:8576177-8580104 GCF_000243295.1 Trichechus manatus latirostris
GGGAGCGGGAGGGAGTGGGTAGGAATCCGGACATGGGTTTGTGAGTCCCCATTAAGTCTGTGGCAATAAGCCTATACGTAGGTCATTTTTCGGCGACCAGGCGATCGGTGCCCTGGGTCTCCCCCTGCCCGCCCTCTCCACCCGCCCCAGCGCTCGGCCCACCTGCGGGTGGAGAAGGGCCTCCGCCCCGTCGGTCTCCCTGCATCCCACGCCAACGGCAGCTTCCAAAGTTCAGAGCCCTAACAGCCCTCTTCTCGCCTCTTGCTGCTGAGTCCAGAAGTCCGGGCGCTCTCCTTTTCCAACAGCCAGGCACCAGGGCTTTCAGAGGGCGAGCGAAAAACCGGTCGCTTCATCCTGAAAGGCAGAAGTCGAGAGAAATAATTGACTCCGACAGGTTTGCTTTGCCCGGGCTGGGATAGTAAGGGGCGCAGCCGGGCCGGCGAAGTGGGAAGGCGTGGGAACAGCTGCCGCGGGGGCGGGGGGCCGGTCAATAGGGCCCTACAACCACCGCCTCCACCTCCTTAGACGGTCTCCGGTCCTTCACCAGGAAGTTGATCATGCCTTCGGACTTGATGAGCAGGTTGCAGCCGAGGAAGAAGATGCCGAAGACGACGGTGAGCGACAGCACGCACATGACGGCGATCTGCACCACGCGCATGATGTACAGGCTACGCTCGTCTGGGCCGCCCTCGGCGAAGCCGTCGTCAGTCACCACGGACGCCTGGGTGCAGCAGCGCACGGCGCGCTCCAGCGCCTCGCTGCTGTTGGCCAGGAACAGGCCCGCCACGTCGGTCTGGTTGCCCAGCGCCGGATTCATCGCGGGAGCAGGCGGGCGCCCCAGGAGGCGCGGATCCGAAGGCTGGGAAGGCGGTGGCGCGGAAGGAACAGGTGCCCCGCTAAGTGCTCACTTGCAGATTTGAGCGCGCGAGTCTAGTCTTTATCTCCTTTCGAAAGTCCCCGGGCCGTGGGAGTTTCCCAGAAGCCTCTTCAACGCTCGCAGCAGCCCGGTTCCACTGCGCTGTCCCCTCCTGCCCAGGCGGTGCTTGTTCCCGGCGCTCGCTCGACTGGGGGCTGTTGGAACTTGGCGGGGCTGGGCCAGCCCGGCCGTGGGAGGTGCGGGCGGCGGCGGCGGCCCGGGCAGCTGCTCTAAGCGAACAGCGGCCTCTTCCGGCCACGCGGTGGCTCTGCAACTGCTCCCGTTGAACGGCGGAGGAAGCAAAGGAGCGAACCTAGTCTTGCTTTTCTTACCGCGCTTCTTTCCCTGTTCCACAGGCCGGGCAGAGGTCACTGCACTCTCCTGGCTTGATGGATGATTAAAGAGGTTGAAAGGGAGAAGTGGGGAGGAGTTGTGGCCAGCTGAAAGTTTCAGAGGAACTGGGTCACACCAGCTCTTCGTGTCCTTTGCCTTCTGCCCTTCTCACCTCGGAGTGCGTGGAAAGTGGCAATGAATCAATCGCAGGTGCCAGATGGTCCTTGCAAATGCTCGGTCCTTCTGCCTGTGTCTGCCTTCTCTCCTGTGTCGGATTTCTAGTGGAGTAGGGGTGAGTTGGAAGTTTTGTTTTTTTAAAAGCAGTGAATTTAGAAGGAAAAGAAGGATGAGACGGAGGGAGAGAAGATGGGAGTAAAGAAGGAGGGAAGAAGGCAGAAAGGAAGGTTAGAAAGAAGGGAGAGGGAGGAAGGAAGAGCCCCCCACCCTTCACAAAAGCGATTGGGAAACAGAGCAAGGAATTTTATAGTGATTTTTGAGGCTAAGGAAAGGAGGTTAGAGGAAGGAAGTGTCCTTTGGCCCTGAGGGGAGATGGTTGCCAGGAGCAGGGTCACCTCTTTGGAGGGAGGGAGAGGGGGGCAGAGTGGCCACTTGCTTGCAATCTTAATTGCAGATGAGTTTTTGGATATGCGTCTAGCGTTTCTGTTTGTTGACCTTAAATCACTTTCAGGGAATTTCTCATCAACATCTATCACCTAGAACACTGGCAGACTGCTGGAAGACCTCCCCATTTTCCGTAAGCTGATGCATCTCACCCTTAGTCATTTTAAACCAAACTACAGCTATTTTAGGGGGCTAGTTGAGGCTTCAGCCCATTCGTTATATTTTTGCTGCTGATTTCAGTGAAATTTTAATAAACCTCTCAGATTGTTTCCTAAGATTTAGAAGAACAGCTTTTTTCTCTTTCATTATTTACTTTTCTAACTTCCTTCTTCCCACCTTCCTCCTTCCCTCCCTTTCTTTCTTTAAGCTGTAACAGTTGGAAACCAGTAATTGAAAGCTCAAACTTTTGATAGAATGAACTTCCTAATTTTTTATTAAAACACAGTAGCTATCTTAGACCATTTTCAACTCTATTTGCTATATTGTATTTGCTTGTTCAACCCTCTTATTTTTTCCATGTTCAGAGATCTCAAATGTTTTTGCACTACTTCATGACAACCATAAAATAGAATGAACTGCCTTTTAGTAATATTTGAGTGCTGTGTGATAGGTTCATTGTATAAACCAAACCTGTTGCCTTAGAGTCGATTCCAACTTCAATAAATTGCTATTGTTATTTTGAGGAGATGTTAGAAGACTCAGGTTTCTGGTGCTTAACCATAGTTTACTTTTTTTTTTTGCTCTGGTTTCTCATGATTAGGTCAGCTGTGAAGAATGCCCCACTCAAACAATTTCCTTTGGAAAAATTTGTTATTGGAAATTGGGAAGAATTTACTTAAATCTCACTATAGAATCAGTCTATCTTAGTAAATATGGGTGATACTTAAGGATAATAAGACAATGCATATGTGAAAAAAATTACAGAAGAATTTAAGACAATATAAAGCAGCACTAAAACGAATGGTAGAAGCAAGTAATGCAATAGGAATTTAGAAAAGCAAGAGATCAGAGAATAGAGGCAGACTTCTGAGTTCTAAGAATGTCAGCTTGCATAGGGTCAGGTCTTGTGTTTAACGGAATTTGAGTGAGGATAAATAGGGAATAGCACCTTCTGTATGTGGTACAAACAAAAAGACAGACATAATTGGTAGTATACTTTTATGGTCCAGCATGGCCGGATCTGTGTTACAAATATTGCTAAAAATGTTAGGTGAATCATTATCAGAAATTGAGTATATTTATTGCTATTAACAGTATTATTGTTTTAGTAAGAAGTCAGCATTAAGATGATTGACCTTTGGAGTTCATAGGAAGTTTTATATCCAGTCAAACATTTAGATTTTAGGAGTATATTCTTAAAAGAAGTAAGGTGGTATGGATTGAATTATGTCCCCTCAAAGTATGTTTTGTAAGTCCTAACCTCAATGCCTGTGGTTATTGTTATGGATTGAATTGTGTCCTCCAAAAATATGTATGTCAACTTGGCTAGTCCGTGATTCCCAGTATTGTGTGATTGTCCACCATTTTGTCATCTGATGTAATTTTCCTAAGTGTTGTAAATCCTATCTCTATGATGTTAATGAGGCAGGATTAGAGGCAGTTATGTTAATTAGGTAGGACTCAATCTACAAAATTGGACTGTGCTTAAGTCAATCTCTTTTGAGATATAAAAGAGAGACAGGGAACCTCATACCACCAAGAAACAAGAGCCAGGAGAATAGCGCATCATTTGGACCCGGGGTCCCTGTGCTGAGAAGCTCCTAATCCAGCGGAAGATTGATTACAAGGACCTTTCCCCAGAGCCGACAGAGAAAGAAAGCTTTCCCCTGGAGCTGGCACCCTGAATTCAGAATTCTAGCCTTCTAGACTGTGAGGGAATAAACTTCTGTTTGTTAAAGCCATCTGCTTATAGCATTTCTGTTATAGCAGCACTAGATAACTAAGACAGTTATAATCCCACTTGAGAATGGGTTATCTTTGTAATGTTAATGAAGCAGAATTAGTATAGGGTATATCTTGAGTCCATCTCTTTTAAGATATAAAAGAGAAAAAAAAAA
>NW_004443972.1:8580384-8581084 GCF_000243295.1 Trichechus manatus latirostris
TTGTGGTATTTCTGTTATAGCACCACTAGATAACTAAGACAGAATTTGGTACTGGAAGAGTGGGGTGCCTCTCTAACAGATACCTAAAATGTAGAAGCGGTTTTGAAACTGGATAGTAGGTAGAGGCTGGAAGAGTTTTAAGGTGCCTAACAGTAAAACCCTAGATTGCCTTAAAGAGACTATTAGTAGAATTATGGACCTCAAAGGCAATTGAAAAGGTGAGGGTTCACAAGGAAATAAGGAAAGCTATCGAGAAAGTGTCTATCATCTTAGAGAATACATATGGCTCCAGAAACAGAATGTTGCCAGAAATGTGGACGTTAAATGCGCTTCTGGTGAAGCTTTAAAAGAAAATGATGAACATGTGATTGGACAGTGGAGGAAGGGCAGTGCTTTTTATACAGTGGCAAAGAACTCATCTGAATTATGTTCAAATGTTTGGTGGAAGGTAGAACTTGTAAGTGATGAACTTGGATATGTGGTTGATGAGATTTCTAAGCAAGACCTTAAAGAAGCCACATGGTTTCTCCTTGCTGCTTATAGTACAATGTGAGAGGAAAGAGATGGACTCAAAAATGAACTGTGCAAAATGAAAACAGAACTTAAAGATTTGGAAAATTCTGTTGTACAAACTAAGAACATGTGTCCTAGAATGTTCACCAAGGATGTGGCTACACAATCTTTGGTTAAAGAGATTAAG
>NW_004443972.1:8585012-8595659 GCF_000243295.1 Trichechus manatus latirostris
AATGGGGAGAGGCAAGTGGCTTTAAGGAGGCATAAAAGATGCAATTTCTTCAATTTCTGAACTTCAGATCACTTAATCATAGGCAAGATTATATCTTCTGTTTCCGTAGTACAAGTTTGTGTTGTTTGACACAGATATTTATATAAAGACATGAAGGAGAAGTCATCCTGAAAGCAGAGGAGAAAAATAAAATCTTCCCAATAGCATGTTGAATTTAGACTTGTATATTTGAACTTATGAAGATTTATGTCTTCTGCAAATGTGTAGACACAATAGAAAGAAACAATGAAGGTCACCTGTTTCCAGATAACAAGCAGGCAGGGCAGAGTTTCTGTATTTATACACTAATAATAGTGGCAACAACAGTCCAACATTTACTGTGGGCACACCTGTGATTCTGCAGATGAAAAATCTGTCTTGAAAGAAAATTTTAAAAGTCAATATGTTGGATGTCATTAGACAAGGTGCCTACCAACATCTCTCTGCTCAATTTCTTTATGTGTAAACCATTTCTCCACTAAGATTTTTATGACAATTGATTAGTGTATTATTCAGTAAACATTTATGGAATAAGGTGTATAACACTATCTAGGAACATGTAGATAAGAGATCCAGTCTCTGCCTTCCAATAACTGGGGAAGCAGACCAGCAAAGAGGCAATTATTGTAGATTGTGATAAATTCTATAGGAAATAATATGAAGAGCATCTAACCCAGACTGGGGCATTGGGAGATGGGGATGAGGCCATGGCACATGACCTGAGTGATGAAGAATGAATAGGAGAGGAGTTAGCCAGGCAAAGCACATTGAATGCATCAAGGTGTGAGAGAACATGCATTTTATTTGTAGTATTTTGAATCTGCAAGTCATTCAGTACTTTTGGAGTACTAGCTACTACAAGGTGGGAATGATTAAAGATAGTTTGGAGAAGCTACATCATCAAGGGCTTTTTATGTCATATTATGGAATTTGGATTTCTACTTGAAAGCCTCAGGGAGACATTGAAGGATTTTAAGCAGCAGTCTGAAAAAGTCAGATTTGCATTTTAGAAAGAATCTCTGCGGGGCAGTGCTAAGGATTACTAAAGTAAGTGAAATCTCCTTGATCAGTGTAAAGTCCTGGACCTTAGATGTTAAATAAATCACACCAGAGATGCCTAATAGCATAAGGAAAGAGGTGGCTCCTCATTTCTAGAACTTTACTTTGAAATTCCCTCAAGACAGGGTCTAGAACATAAGCATCCACTGTTAGGTTTCAGATGCTTCAGTCTCTCTGGACACCTTTGTGAAAGAGGTCATTGTCCCCATGACAAACCTGACTGAAGTGATCAGAGAAGCATTCCCACCTGGTGAAACTTCATTCTTTATCTTTGATGACCGCTTCTCTTGTTGCAGTCTGTCTCTGCATTTAGCATGTCACACTCACACTGAGCAGAGCCTCTGAGTCCTCCTGCTAGGGTGTTCTTTGAGGCACTACTTGTCTCTCAGCAGCTCAGAGCTATAGTACACTGTTTCAAGTGGCGCTTTTGTGGCACTTCACAAATAATTTTTTTCAGGCTACTGAGTGACGCACTTTCACTTTGATAGCCACCAACCAGCTCCACATCCTACTCAGCTAATGATGTCGTCGGTATTTCTCAAATCCAGCTGGTGGTCTGACTGCAGTTGGCAACACCATTGATGGAGAGCCTGCCTTGAATTTAATGTCTATGTCGCTCATGTAGTGGCATTGTGGAAACTCATCTAAGTGCTTGATGATGGATCTGTGATAGATCCAAGGCATTTTCCAATATTAGAATACTTCGATGATTGAGAACCCTAAGCAAAATTAATGTAGTTCCATCTGACCTTTTAAATTCTTAATTCCTAAATACCTCTTGTTGTCCCCTATAATATAGAAATTATTTATAGAGTACTTACATATTTGGAGAGAAGGAAGAGACAGTTGGTGAAGCATGTTTACTTGTTTTCAGTTCAAGATTGTTGCAGGGTGGAATCACAGTAGTTAATACATACAAGCAGAATTACTAATTTCTAAACTGTTTATCGATCAATATAGGCTGGGTTAAAATCAATGCACCCCAACATTTTGGAGAGAGACTTCAAATTAAACCAGCAATAGCTGAGATGAGGTATATATAAATGGTTCCTAGGACACATTATTTCTCAAACAAGATACTGAGAAACAAGGAAATTGTGTTAATAATCGCATATCGAAACTTTTGCAAGGTAACATTTGTTAGCATGATAAATTTAGAATGTGTCACTTAAAAGAAGGTCAGCAATGCAACATTCAACAAATGGAGATCCAAAGCAGGAGAGGAAAGTCCTGGCACATGGATTAATTTGTCCAGTCCATGTAACAGGAATGCCTCTATTGAGGAGTTGGCTCTCCCTGAATAATAGTCTACTAGCATTAAAAGTAAATTACATTTGCTGTAAAACTATTGGAAATAAAAATTCCAATTTTTGGATTATTCATAGAGGAAGTGATTATATACATATATATATATATATATAAATCGCTGTTGATATTTTGCCTAGTGTTTAACACGTTTTCCGTAATGTCCTTGAATAAAAGAGAAATTTATAATTGAATAGTTAAAAGATACAATAGATGAAACGCTTTTATAATTGTTGTTGTTAGTTGCTGTGGAGTCAATTCCTACTCATGACCCCAAGTATTACAAAGTAGAGCTGCTCCATAGGATTTTCAAGGTTGTGACCTTTCAGAAGCCGATTGTGAGGCCTGTCTCCTGAGTGCGTTCTAACAGTTCATCTTATGGCTAGTAGTCAAGTGAAATACACAAGAATAACTCTGTCAAGGAATATGTAAAATTGTTATGAGAAAAAAAATACAACACCCTAGAGAGTTACGTGAAAGTACTCTAGAAGAAATGAGAGAGATGTCTCATTCATGAATGGGAAGAAAAATGTCATAAAGATGATCATTTTTTTCCAAGTTAAATTAATGCAATTCTTGTCAAAATCTTAATAGGATTAAATAGTAGAATTGTATAAAATTTGTGTTTATGGAGTGATTTGTCTACCTTCGAAATAGAAGAGCGATGAGGGAGGATTTGCTTTACAAGATTTTAAAACATTTGAACATGAATGGAAAGAAAGATCACAGTGGAATAGAATATATGACTATGAAAGATACCTTGGTGTGTTTAAGAATTTGAGAAGATAGAAGAGCTATTAGCATTTCTCTACAGGAGAAAGGGTGAGTTATCGAATAAATGGTACTGGGAAAATTGTTTGGATTAAATTCAATTATTTCATACCATATATCAAAATCAGTTCCATAAATAAGTCATAAAATCTAGACTGAAATGTAAGTAAAGGGATTTCTCATAAATAATAAAACCTCAGCACATCACATTTTCTGACTACCCTGAACTTACTATAAAAGTTAGTTTAAAAGAATAATTTTATAATGACAGTGTGGTAGGCAGAATAATACCACTCCCAAATCTGTTCACATCCTAATCCCGGAACATGTGAATGTGTTGCCTTACAAGGTGTGTTAGTTATCTAATGCTGCTCTAACAGAAATACCATGAGTGGATGGATTTAGTAAAGAGAACTTTATTCTCTCACAGTCCAGTAGGCTACAAGTCCAAATTCAGGGCATCCCAGGGGAACACTTTCTCCATCAGCTCTGGAGGAAGGTCTGTGTCATCAATCTTCCTTTGGTCTGGGAGCTTCTCTGCGCAGGAATCTCAGGTCCAAAGGAAGCGCTCTGCTCCCGGCACTGCTTTCTTGGTGGTGTGAGGTTCCCATGTGTCTCTGCTCGCTTCTGTCTTTTATATCTCAAAAGAGATTGCATTAAGACACTACCTAATCTTGTCAACCTCATCAGTATAACCTCATCACAGTGATAGAATTTACAACACATAAGGAGATCACATGTAATCTCATCATAGTGATAGAGTTTATAACACATAAGGAGATCACATCAGATTACACAATCGTATAACACTGGGAATCATGACCTAGCCAAGTTGCTACACACATTTTTTGGGGGGACACAATTCAATCCATGACACAAGGCAAAGGAGAAATAAGGTAGCAGATAGAATTAAGGTTGCTAATCAGCTGACCTTAAAGTAAAAAGATTATCCTGGATTTTACAGGTAGGCCCAGTGTAATCTCAAGGATCCTTAAATGTGGAAGAGGGAGGCATAAGACAACATCAGAGTGATGTGATGTGAGAAGAACTCGAGTTGCTGTTGCTGGCTTTGAAGAGGAAGGAAGAGGGCTATGAGCCAAGCTATTTGGATGCCCTCTAGAGAATGGAAAGGGCAAGGAAAGATATTCTACTCTGGAGCCTCCAGAAAGGAAAATAGCCCTACCTATGTCTTGATTTTAATCCAGTGAGACCCATTTTGGACTCTGAAGTACACAATTGTAAGATAACATGTAGTGTTTAAAGCGACTAAGTTTGTCATAATTTTTTATAGCAGCCATAGAAAACAAATAGACAAAATCTAGAGGTGGTTTTGAAAATTATAAGAGAATATAATATAAATAGTTATATACAAATACTTTTAAATGAGTAGTTGATTTGGTAGACAAATATAAATTACCAAAATGGACTCAAGAATAAGAAACCCGTACAGACCAAAAATTAGGTACTAAACAGGAAAGGTAACTAAAAATTTGCATTCAAGAAACATACTGGCCCCAAACCATTTTTACCCATAAGTTAAATCAGAGTTTCAAGAAACAAATGATTCTCTTGCTGTAGGAACTGTGCTAGATCATAGATAAAGGTGGAGAGCCCACTTACAAATTTTGCAAATGTAGCCTTACCCTGATACCCCAACATTACAAGGACAATCTAAAAAATGAACCGCAAACTAACCTTACTCATGAATGTATGCAGAATTTCAAAGGAAATTATTATGAGTTGGAATCCATTCGACAGGAACAGGTTTTTTATCCTTAATTAAGTCTACTGTCTTAGTTATCTCACACTACTATAACAGAAATACCCCAAGCGAACTTTAACAAAGAGAAATTTATTCTCTCAGTCTAGGAGGCTAGAAGTTTGAATTTAGGGTGCCAGCTCCAGGGGAAGGCTTTCTCTCTCTGTTGGTCTGGGGGGAGGTCCTTGTAATCAGTCTTCCCCGGTTGAGGAGCTTCTCAGTGCAGGGACCCCTGGCCCAAAGTATGCACTATTCTTCTGGCTCTTGTTTCTTGGTGGTATAAGGTCTCTGCTCACTTCTCTCTTTTATGTCTCAAAAGAGATTGACTTAAGACACAACCTAATCTTGTAGATTGAGTCCTGCCTCATTAATGTAACTGCCTCTAATCTTGCCTCATTAACATCATAAAAGTAGAATTTACAACACGTACAAAAATCACATCAGATGACAAAATGGTGAACAATCACACAGTACTGGGAATCATGGTCTAACCAAGTTGACAGATATTTTTTGGGGACACAGTTCAATCCATGACACTTACCTCCCAAAGGTTCAGGAAATATAATTTTATGTAAAAATGAGCAATAGAAAAGGATCAAGATCCAATCCCATACAAAGTTATTATAAGAAAAAGAAAATAAAGGGCAGAATATTATCCCTAAAGATAATGAAAGAAAGCTAGGAAGATATGCCTAGCTGAATATTTTAATCTAATATTTCAAAGTGAGCTAAAAGACAAAAGTAATACAGGGTATGAAAGAATATCAAAAGAATTAGAAAAAACTCAGACATGAAGTAGTATATAATCAGGAAATAATTAGATATAAAGGATAAATTATTTTGAATATTTAAACTATTTAATAGACTAAGCTAGAATATTTATTGACTAAAACAATAGATAATACGTTAAGTAGAAGATGAAAAGAAAAATATTTTTCAGAAACTAAAACCAAGAAGAAAAATGAAAACCATTCAAAAGAAAATAATAAATATAGAAAAGAGGCAGAGTATTACCAATATACATATAATACCAGTCCGCTAACAATACCAAAGCAAGGAGAAAGAGCAAATACTAATATCTATAATTAAAGAAAAAATTCTGGAAATAAAAGGAAACTACATTTGGGAAGAGCATACCATGTATCTATGAAAATCAGCTTAGAATGACTAATTCCAGTACACATTCTGGTCTTTACAGAAAAAGGAGAAAAAAAAAAATTCCTTTGGCCAGCTAGGCAAACGACCGAGTGAGTCACTATGGAAAGAAAATTAGACTGTCGAGTTTTTAACAAAATGCTTTATACCAGGGGGAAGAAAGGACGAAAGTGTTTATGATCATCAAGGGAAGAAAATATGAACCTTAGAATTTCATGTCTCTGACGAAAATGACTCTCAAGTATAAATGCAGCCGATAAATTGTCATCAAAATTTGAGAACACATGAAACATTGTTCCCTTTAGCCCTTCTCAGGAATCTACTTGAGAACAAGCTTTAGACAACCAAAATATTTAGCTTTAGTAATACTCCCAGTCTTCTACATTGCTGTGCAGATTTATATTCCCACTAGCAAAATTGGCCAGACTTGGTATTGTCAGACTTTTAAATTTTTGTCACTCTAATAGGTATGTAATGGTATGTCATTGTGGTTTTAACTTACATTCCCCTAAGGACTAATGCTATTAAATACCCCTTCTTGTGTTTATTGGATGTTTGTAATCCTTTATTTTAAAGTGCCTTTCAAGACTTTTGCCCAACTTGCTTGTGGGTTATCTGTCTTTTGATTTGTAGTCATTTTAAAAATACATATTCTGGATATAAGACCTTTGCCATATATTTGTATTTTGAATATCTTCTTCCAGTCTGTAGCTTGCCTTTTTATTTTCTTAATGATGAATTTTGATGACCAAAAGTTCTTAATTTTTATGAAGTACAAATTATTACTTTCTTTTTATCATAAGAACTTTTTTTATGTTCTGTTAAAAGTTATTTAAAATAACTTTAAAAGTCTTCTATGGTTTTTATTAGAGATATTTCTGTTTTACCTTTTACGTTTAGGTGTATGATCGACCCCAAAATAATTTTTGTTATTAGGTAGGTGTCAAGGTTTATTCTTATTGCAATGAATGTTTACTAGATAAGGATATCCACTAGTTCCAATACCTTAGTTAAAGAGATCACCCTTTCCCCACTGAATTGCAGAGGTATGTTAGGTGTAAATCATATGACTGCTTATATCTGGGGTTTGTGTTTTAGTTTTGTAATCTGTAGCATAAGTCTTCCAACTTTGTTAGTTTTCTCCAAAATCATCTCGGCTCTTTTATATCCTTTTCATTTCTATATAGTGTTAGCGTTGATTTGTCTATTTCCATACACACACACACACCCCCCCACACACACCCCCACACCCAAATTGGGATTTTGATTGGGATTGCATTGGACACACACACACACTCACACACACACACACACACACACACACACGCAAATTGGGATTTTGATTGGGATTTCATTGGATCTATAGATCAATTTGAGAAAAATTATCTTAAAATTGTTGTGCCTTCTAATCTATGAACATGGCATAACTCTTGATTTATTTAAGCGTTCTTTAATTTTTCTCAGCAACATTTTGTAGCTTTACAGGTAAAAATCTCACCCATCTTTCATTAGATTTATTCCTAGGCATTTACTATTTTATGAAGCTTTTGTCAATGATATTTTTAAAAAAAAGTTTTTTTCTGTTTGTTGCTAGTATATAGAAATGTAACCTATTTTTATATACCAACTATACTAGTTTCCTAGAGCTGCCATGACAAAATACCATAAACTGGGTAGCTTAAAACAATATAAATTTATTCTGTCACAGTTCTGGAGGCTAGAAGTCTGAAATCAAGGTGTTGGCAGGATTGGTTCCTTCTGAAGGCTCTGAGAGAGAAGCTGTTCCGTACCTCTCTCCTTAGCTTCTGGTGGTTGCTGGTGATCCTTAGCTTGTAGTTGCCTCATTTCAATCTCTTGTAGCTCTGTCTTTACATGGTCTTCTTAATTCCGTGTGTGTCTGTATCTCCCTATCTCTGTCTCCTTATAAGGACATCAGTGTTTGGATTTAGGGCCCACCCTAATTCAATAGGGTCACTATGAGTTGGAATCAACACTCCAGCAACAAGTTTGTTTTTTTTGGTTCTAATTCAGATATCAACCAAAACTTGATTTCATCTTCAAAGATCCTATTTCCAAATAAGGTACTAGGGGTTACAACTTCAATGTATTTTTTGGGGAGACACAATTCAACCCACAACACTGGCCTTGTATTAACCATCTTGGTATAATCACTAATTTTAGTAATTTGGAGATTGTATTGAATATTCTATACACCAATCATTTCATAAATAAAGACAATTTTACTTCTTTCTAATTTTTATATGTTGCTTTTGTCTTATTGTTGCAACTTATTATTTAAGGCAATATCGATATACCTATTGATTTACTTCTAACAAATAGAATACAGTAAAAGTAACTTCTGTGATTAGGTTACAAAAGACTTTGACTTCCATCTTGCTAATGTTCCCTCTCTTGCTGGAACTCTCTCTTCGTCTCTATCTTGCTCACTCTGATGAACTAAACTGCCATATTGTGAGATGTTCTATGGAGAGAACCATGTGACAAGGAGCCAATGAAAGACTATCCAACAGCACATGAGGGACTGAGGCCTCAGCCCAGCAACTCCTGAGGAAATGAATTCTACCAACAACCATGTGAGTGAGCTAGGAAGCAGATCCTTTCCAGTTGAGACTCGAAATGACTGCAGCCTTGTGAGAAACTCAGAGCCAGAGGAGCTCAGTAAGCCACACCCAGATTCATGACCCACAAAAACTCTGAGATAATAAATGCTTTAAGCCACTAACTGTTGGGGTAAATTTTTTACACAGTAATAGATAACTAATGCAATAAATTCAAGACGAGTTGAGGAGGGCTAACTTACTGAAGGACAATTTATAAAGATGTGAGGAAGTGCACTAACTCAGAGCAAGCAGCATAATAGTCGTTACCCTCTCTAGGCCTAGGAGACAAAGAATTTACCAGAATCTGAAAGGGGAGAGTAATGTAGAGAAAAGGCCAACTTGTGAGGAATAGTGAACTTCCATTGAGGGAAAAGTTAGCCTGAGGTAACCTTGCAGGGAAGGAGCCAGGAGAAGAAATACCTTGACCTCCTCCTTCTTCCTCCTTCTGGTCTCCTGCCAGGACTCCCATTGGCTGAACCAACTGGAAACCAAAGGTGTTGACAACCCCGTTAATGTTGTGCAGAAGAAATCAGGATGGAGAAGAGTGAGGAGAGATTCAAAGGGGCAAATGGAAGCTATCTAGCACTGATGGGGTCATTTGCCAATCTTCAGACTAGATTTTGAGGTTTCATTTCCCCCCAGCTTCGTTACTTACCTACCAATTGCCATCAAGTTGATTCTGACTCGTGGCAACCCCACGTGTGTCAGAGTAGACCTGTGTTCCATAGCATTTTCAATGGCTGATTTTTCAGAAGAAAATCACGAGGACTTTCTTCCGAGGCACTTCAGGGTTTTCTTGAACCTCCAACCTTTCAGTTAGCAGCCCAGCTCATTAACCCTTTGTAACAACCAGGGACTCCCCAGCCTCATTAACAGACTCTATTACTATTATCCTTTCGAGCATTGTCCCATTTGCTTTACCTCAACAAGTTCACACAAGCCTTGGTTTCTCTTAAGATAATGCTTTTTGAAACATTTCTCTTTAAGTACCCCTAGCAGCAGAGTGGAATGAATACTTAACCCCCAGGAAATCTGAGAGAACAGCTTGGAATTTACTGCAGACATGAAATTTCTTCTAAGTTTCTTTTTGTTTGTTTAAGCTAAATAATTTATGTGAGTTTTGATTACTATTGTATAAAACAGTTGTTTTGTTCTTATATATTAAAATTACTTCTAATAAGGGGAAATCAAAACTAAAAAAAAAGTCTTACTTGTCTTTTTGGATCTGTCAATTTCCAAAAAATTGAGCAAAAACGAGATCATGGTTTTTATCTAGATCTACAAAATATTAAAATCACAAATATTAAATTTTCACATTCCAAGCCTCCACTGTCATTTTCTCTACTGCTGTTTTAGAGTACTCTGTTCAGTGGGATACCAGGATTCCTTAAGATAGTATCACATGTTGAATAAGACTTGATTGATATGCTGTTCCCCTTTCAGAGACTTAAAATCCACATTCCAATATTAGAAACAGTAAAAAATACTGCAATTAAAAAAAGTCTGTTGGTTTTTTAGTAGCTAAGTGTTTCTTAAACTTATTGATCATAGAATCCTTTTCTGCTGAATACCTATTTACATCTCACAAAACACTAAACATAATTGATAAATGTTGGCCTAGGCTAAGGGAGCAGAAGTAATTAACCATGTCAAATATATCAGTTTTTCAAAAGAAGATTAGCTTTGTTTCTTAATTTAGGGCTGATGTCTGTCGCCCAGTTGTTTTATGACCCTCTTCCTCTGTGGTGGATTCTTTATTTATACCTAGTTCGTGTTTATATCCCCTGGCGCCTACTGGTGTTTGACACAAAGAAGGCACTCAACAACTATATATTAAATTTGAAACATATTAAGCCTACTAGTTAATTTTTCTTTTCTTCAAGTTTCTGCTGGCATCTTTTAGAACAGGGACCATTATTTACTCAACAAATGCAAACA
>NW_004443972.1:8604095-8611652 GCF_000243295.1 Trichechus manatus latirostris
GTTCTCTGTCAGTTTTCTCACTCCATTTGGTGCTTGGCTGAGTTCTTTATCTCTTCATTTGATGTTTTAGGGTTTCAGGATTGTTGTATTCTCTGTTCGGCTTAGTTTTTTAGATCTTTGCTGTGGAGGGACGGCGTGGTGCTTCTGCCTAGAGCGCCATTTTGCTGGAACTCCTTGCAAACATTTTTATTTGATATGAAAAATTTGGAAAGAAGGAAGAGTTGATAAAATGAAAAACTCTAATGTTGTTTTGGAGTTTTATGAATAGAATTTCTGGGGGAGTTCAAAAAGAATTTATTTTTATGGATGCAGTTGGTCAGATACAAGAAAGATGCCCATTGTTTGGGACATGTACTTTGAGATTATATTGTACCATGTGCTGATCTTGCCTCCAAGGATAGTAAAGAAATAGGTCAAATTGCAGCCAGTATTTCAGGTCATGTACTGACATCTAGTGTGTGTAGGAGACAGTATGCTGGATTCACACATTCACCTGACTCTCGAAAGATAGAACTTTTTATTTTAATCTTTTAAAGTTTTTGTCTGAAAATTATAAAGCAGAGATAGTGATAACTTTTGCATATATTTAAAAGCCTGCAATTGTTTGTAATAAGTAATTATGACAGATGGTAAAGAAAGAGATTGGATAAAATATTTAAAGAAATGTTGTAAATATATTGATTTTGAGTAGATCAAATTTACTGTTAAAAGTATTGTTGTGGATGGTCAATTAGTTACTTCTATGCAAATAAACCAGTTGATATTGGAGTGGACTCTGACTCATGGCAACCCCATGTGTGCCAGAGTAGAACCGTACTCCATAGGATTTTCAATGGCTGATTTTTCATAAGGAGATTGCCAGCCCTTTCTTCTGAGGCACCTCTGAGTGGACTCCAACCTCTAACATTTTGGTTAACAGGTGAGCGCATTAAGTCTTTGCATCACCCAGAGACTCCTCTATGCAAATAGCAGGTGTCTTAGTTATCTACTGCTGCTATAACAGACATTCCACAAGGGGGTAGCTTTAACAAACAGAAATTTATTTTTGCAGTTTAAGAGGTTAGAAGTCCAAATTCACAGCACCAGCTCTAGGGGAGGGCTTTCTCTCTGTGTCAGCTCTGGAGGAAGGTCCTTGTCTCTTCAGCTTCTGCTTTTTGGTTCCTTGGAGGTATCCATGTGTCTTAGCATCTATCTTACCTCCTCTCTGTTGCTAGTTTGCGTTTTTTTCTCTTTCATATTTCAAAAGAGATTGACTCAAGATACACCCTGCACTAATCCTGCCTCATTAACATAACAAAGACAGCTCATTCCCAAATGGGATTAAAACCACAGGCATAGAGGTTAGGATCTATAACACATATTTTCGGGAGACATAATTCAGTCCATAACAGCAGGTGTCAAATTCCACAATAACTCTGTGTGTATGTATGTATGTATGTGTGTGTGTGTGAGACACAGAGAGAGAGAGAGAGAAAGAGAGAACCTGGTTTAGCCAAGACAGCGGCTGACTCTCAAACCTGACTCTAGCAGTAGGCCTTTATTTTTGGCTCAGTGGATTATAATGTTATTCTTGAAGAAGCCCAGCTTCATTTCATTAATTTTGTGGGGGAAATATGCCTATAATTTTAAATTTTTAGTTAAGACCCAAAAACTAACCAAACCCAGTGCCGTCCGATCGATTCTGACTCATAGCAAACCACAGGGTTTCCAAGGCTGTAAATCTTTACGGAAGCAGCCTGCCACATCTTTCTCCTGAGGAGCTGCTGGTGGGTTCCAACTGCTGACCTTTCAATTAGCAGCCAAGCGCTTAACCACTGTGTGACCAGGGCTCCTTTTAGTCAAGACACAGGACCTAATTTCGCTTTTTGTGAGATTCATTTTTACTATTTAATATATTTTTATCTTATTTCTCACCTGGACTATGTTTTGTTTGATTTTACTTATTTGATGAATGTTTTGGTACCAATCCCAGAACTCACCTCACGGGAGCCATGACCCTTTAGGGTCTCAGAGAAATAGAGAAGCAACAGAGTGTTTGAATGCAGGCAGAAAATGTTCCAGCCCAAGCGTGACTCAGAGAATACAAATCTCACAATGACTTATTTTAAGTCGCAGTATTGCAGTATCTTTTTTAGTCTCGTCCCAGTTTCATCTCCCCACCCAAAGCAAAGAGATAATTCTAACAAATGGGGGCAAGAGGAAAGGTTTCTGATCTATATATCATTTCCATGGGCCTTTTTCTGGTCCTTTGACATTCTATTAACTTACAACACCACCACATAGGCTATGACCAGAATCGTTAGCTTCCCAAACTGGGTGCCTTTATTCAACAAGTGTTCACCAAATGTCTATGCCATGCCAAGAATGAGTCTAGGCTCAGACAGAAATACGGCTCTTGAGGAGCTTATATTCTATTTGGGAGACTGAAAACAAGCACATATATAAACAGGGATAATAGCGTAGGTCAAAGAGGTGCTATTTTATGCAGAGTGATCAGGAAAGCCGTTGGTGATGAGGTGGCATTTGAGTGAGTCAGAGGAGACATTTAAGGGAGTAATGTCCCAGGCAGCTGGAACACCAAGTACAAAGGCAAGAGTGTACCTGGCATGCTTTAGGAATAGTACAATGCATGATGTACTTGGAGTGGGAAGAGAGAGAGAGAAAGTGAGTAAGAGAAAGAAAGGGAAGAGATGAGTTCAGAAAGGTAGCAGGGAGTCATATCATAAAGGCGGTTAAGGGATTGATGCCACTGGAGGGTTCTAAGCAGCAGAGATCTAAATTATATTTTAAAAGGATCACTCTAGCTGTTCTCTTTGGTGCAAGCGCAGTAGCAGGAGGACGAGTTAGGAACTATAGCCATAATGTAGTGAAATGAGATAGGGGCTCAAATCAGAGTATAACAGTAACAGTGAAAGTGGTGAGAGAAGTAAGCAGATTCCAGATATATTTTAAAACAGAATTGGCTGACGGTTTAGATCTGAGACATAAAAGAACGGGAGGCATGAAGCAGGAGTCCAAGATAACATTTACCTTTGTATAGGTCCAAACAGCTGGAAAGAGGAAATTGCTAGCTACAGAAGGAGCAGGTTGGTGGGGAAGATCAAGATTTCAGTTTTGGACAAGTTAACTTTGGAAAACATATACCCCAAAGTAGATGTCAACAGAGATTTATGTATATATATATACATATATATATAAATACATACATATATATATGTATATAGATATATATATATATAACTCTGGAGTTCAGGAGAAAGGCCTAGGCTGGAAATATAAATTTAGAAGACACAGGATGTAAACGGTATTTGAAGCCAAGAAAGTAGATGAGATCACTAGGGGAAGTATAGATGGAAAAGACTCAAGGTCTGAGATGGAACCCTAGGGCCCTTCAATGCTTACAGCAGTTCTCAGCCTGGCCACACATTAGAATCACCTGGGAATCTTTAACAAACTGTCTAAGCCTGTAACCTCATCCCCCAGAGATTCTGATTTAATTGGTCTAGTTGAAGCCTGGGCATCAATGCATTTTAAAAGCTTACCTGGTGATTCTCATGTGCAGCCAGAGTTGAGAAAGCCTGGATTAGAGGCTGGAGGGATATGAATGAATCAGCAAAGGAAACAGCGAGTGTGGTCAGCTAAGTAAGCAGCGAACAAGAGAGTGGTGTTGGCAGATTCCAACTGAAGAAGCTATTTCAAGAAGGAGGGAGTGACCAGTCAAATACTGATGAGAGGAAGAAACTGACCCTGTGTGGTGTCTGACAAAGGACCCCTGGTGGCACAGTGGTTAAGTGCTCATTGCTAACCGAAGAGTTGGTGGTTTGAACCCACCAGCTACTCCATGGGAGAAAGATGTAGCACTCTTCTTCCATAAAGATTTACAGCCTTGGAAACCCAATAGGGCAGTTCTACTCTGTCCTATAGGGTCACTATGAATTAGAATTGACTTGACAGCAACAAGTGGTGTCTGGCAACGTGGAGGCCATTTTTGGACAAGAACAGACTAATTGGAGATATGAAGATGAATGCCTGATTGAAGCAGGTACAGGAAACAATGAGAGAAGTGGAGAGAGGAAGAATAACTGCCTTCAGAAACTTTGCTCTAATTGGGGGCAGAGAAATGGGTACAAAGTGGATGAGGATGTAGAGTTGAAGGAGAATTTTCTATCTATCCATCTGTCTATATATCTTGATAGGAGTTATTGAAGTATGTTTGTCTGTTCATGGGAATATTCTAGCAGATAGGAAGAAATTGATGAGAAAAGAGAAAGGAGAAATTCCTAGAAGAATGCCTCTTTGAGTGTGGAAGAGGGGTTGGATCTAATGCACAAGTGAAGGGGGTGGCTATAGATTGGAGTCCAAGCCCGTCATCCACAGGTAACAGGAGAGAAGGCAGAGTGTGTGGTCACAGACTCAGGCGGGCTGGGAAACACAGTGGAACATTTCTTCTTTTGTATTTCTCCTTTCGCAATAAAGTAGAATCCAGGGAGAGGAATATGTTGGAGTTCTGAGGGGAGAGAATGACATAGTTCTCTAGGAGAGAGGAAAAGTGAATGGACTAGGAGCATATGAGACCTATTGTTGTTAGTTGCATTGGCTCTAGCTCATGGCGACCTTATGTATAACACAACAAAACGTTGTCAGGTCCTGCACCATCTTCATGACTGCTGGTATATTTGAGCCCATTGTTGTGGCCACTGTGTAATGCCTTCCAACCAGGGGGCTCATCTTCCAGCACTATATAAGACAGTGTTCTACTGTGATCTGTAAGGTTTTCACTGGCTAATTTTCAGAAGTAGATTACCAGGCCTCTCCTTCTGGTCAGCCTTAGTCTAGAAGCTCAGCTGAAATCTCTCCACCATTGGTGACCCTGCTGGCATTTGATATATCGGTGGCATAGCTTCCAGCATCATTGCAACGTGCAAGCCATCACAGTACAACAAACTGATAGACTTGTGGTGGGCATGAGATTGTTGTTGTTGTTGGGTGCTGTTGAGTCCATTGTGACTCACAGTGACCCCAAGTGGCAAAGTAAAATTGCCCCATAGGGTTTTCAATGGCTATAATCTTTACTAGGGTGAGATTGCCAGTTTTTTCTCCCATGGAGCAGCTGGGTGGGTTCAAATTGCCAATCTTTCAGTTAGCAGCTGAGTGCTTAACCACTGTGCCACCAGGGCTGCTTGGACATAAAGTTGCTGTTACTGGGTGTTGAGTCGATTTTGACTCACAGCGACCCAATGTGACAGAGTAGAACAGCCCATAGAGTTTCATAGACTATATTCTTTACAGAAGCAAGGATGACAAGACTACGTCTTACATACTTTGGACATGTTATTAGGAGAGGTCAGTCCCTGGAGAAGGACATCATGCTTGGTAAAGTACAGGGTCAGCGAAAAAGAGGAAGACCCTCAACGAGATGGAATGACACAGTGGCTGCACCAATGGGCTCAAGAATAACAACGATTGTGAGCATGGCACGGGACTGGGCAGTGTTTCGTTCTGTAGTACATAGAGTCACTATGAGTCAGAACCAACTCGACGGCACCTAACAACGACAACAACAACATTCTTTACGGAAGCAGATCACCAGGTCTTCTTCCTGTGGAGCTGCTGGTTGGGTTCAAACTACCAACCTTTTGATTAGCAGTCAAGGGCTTAACTGTTGCTCCACCAGGGCTCCTTAGACATGAGATTAGTGCTCATGAAATTAAATTTATGCTGGCTGGCACAGCTATGTATTTTTCACCAGCCACAGTCAGCTGTGTGCATATAATTTCACAGTAAGTGAAGTGAGTAAGTAAGAGAGTTGATTTAGCTAGGGTTGGAGTTTTGTCAAATGCATACAGCTAAACAAGATAGGAGCAGGTGTTTTCTGAATGAATACAAGGAAGTGTTTATAATTATGAACCATGGGATCTTATACTGGTAAAAGAGAAGTTGAGACAGGGTGGAGGTGAGCTGCAGGAACAGGTGATCAGTTAAAATAAATCAGGTCCCAATGGGGTTAAAGAGTTAATCAGAGACTGAGTATTAAAATTAGTATGCTGGAAAGACAGAAGGTTGTGGTCAGAAAGCAGACTGCTTAAAAATGAGATTGTGGAAGAGACACAGTTATTGGTAATGTATATGTGTGTGACCTACTGTATTAACCATGTGAGAGAGGGGCTGAAATATGGTGGTGACAACGTTGGTGGAGGAGGAGGACGTAACTGAATTGAGCGATCTGGTAATTGGAAGTATTATCTATAAGGATACTGAAACTACGAAGCATTGGAGAAAATGACAATGAGCTAGGTGCTCAGTTTTCAGGGAAAAGGGAAATGACCCTGGGTTTATAGTTGACTGTCACAAAGCAATGTAGCAGGTACTGTAGACTGAGCTTCAAAGCTAGGTTTTTAGGATTGTAGTCTGTAAGGAACAATGAGGAGCATGAGGAGCATCTACATCACTTCCAGGCACATCAAATAGAAGCTATGGAAGAGGAAACATCCACCGCTTGAGAGGGCTACAGATTTTTTATACCAGATGAGAGCAAAAGCAATGTTTGTAAATTCATTGATAGCAGTAATATGCACTGATGGTTAAAAGTGGAGCCTAATTGTCTATATTCCAGTTACAGCTCCTTTGCTTACTAGCTTCATGATATTAATGCCTTAGAGCCTTGGCTTCTTCATCTATAAAATTGGGAGAATAACAGTATCTGCCTCATAGGGTTATTGTGCAGAGTGAATGAGTTAATACATGCTAAAACATTTAAGATAACACCTGGGACATACTAATAGTATACAATCATTAAATGTTAGTTATGATGATGATTACTTATTTTTAATTTGCTGCTGGGGAGAGAAAAATATTATTTTTACTATTACTTATTTTTAGTTTGCCCTTGAGGAGAGAAAAAGCAG
Source organism: Trichechus manatus latirostris (assembly GCF_000243295.1). Classification (NCBI taxonomy): domain Eukaryota; kingdom Metazoa; phylum Chordata; class Mammalia; order Sirenia; family Trichechidae; genus Trichechus; species Trichechus manatus. The sequence goes on from NW_004443972.1 coordinate 8,611,001, forward strand.
ATGTCTGGCAAAAAACAAGAGAAAGTGTTTTCTGTTCAGCTGAGTTTAGTGCAATTCTGTTTGCACATTTGGTCTCCATATGATAAATATTAGGCTTCTGTAGCATCAGGCCTGTGTAATATTAATTAATAATTCTCAACATATGGTATTTATTAATTTAAAAAATTTTTCTAAAATCTTCTGAGAAAAGAAGTCCCAAATAAGGCTAACCACCTGTTGGATGCCTAAGGCCCCAGACGTAATTTTGAATTTTAACCCATAAAATAAAATAAATATCCAGGAGTCCATGCTGATATAAATCAATAATTAAACAAATTTCCTTTTCTGTTTGTTTTCAGGCTTTCTGTATTCTTTTTAGGGTTAAATGTATTTCTCATAAACAACTTATTCTTGTTTGTTTTTTCCTTCCAATTTGACGAGTCTGTCTCTTACTTACTTTTATGGATTTATATTTATTGAAATAACTGCTGTACTGGAATATAATTTTGCCATCCTATTCAGGGTTTTCTGTGTGGTAGCCAGAGTGATCTCACAAATGTAAATTTAATCATGTAATTTCTTTTTTTTTTTTTTATATATATTTTATTGTACTTCAGGTGAAGGCTTACAGAACAGATAGTTTCTCATGTAACAGTAACACACATGCTGTTTT
>NW_004443972.1:8612954-8632887 GCF_000243295.1 Trichechus manatus latirostris
AGGATTGTTGATTCTCTGTTTGGCTTAGTTTTTCGGATCTTTGTTGTGGAGGGACGGCGTGGTGCTTCTGCCTAGACCGCCATCTTGCCGGAGTCCTAATCATGTAATTTCTTGATAAATAATATGAAGTTATAATAAAATCTTAAAGTTGCTATGATAAAGTATGTAATCCTGTAGGATTGCTTAGTGGCCATGCCTCATGTAGTTAACTAAGGGAATTTGGGAAACCTTCTTGGTAAAAGAAATGTAAATATTGATTAAGAGTTAGCTGGGCAAAGGGGATACAGAAGATATTCCTTGAAGAGAGAATCTTATTGTATCTTCACGACTCTAAGGCAAGAGAGAAAAGGAGAGTCTGAGGAACTAAAAGAGAGATTCATCTGGGTTGGAATGAATGCCAGAAGAATGCCAAAAGGCTGGGTAGATTGACAGGTGCCAGATCATAATGGATTCTGTTCAACTGATTAAGGAACTTTGCCCCATCCTACCAAAGGGTCATGACAGCAATTATTTGATTAAATTTACTTTTGTGGGATTACTCTGCCTATTGCACACAGGAAAAACTGGGATTAGGGGTAACTGAAAGAGAAAGACTAGTTATAAAGCTGTTGCATTTTATCCAAGTAAGTAATATGACTTGAATTGGGGTAGAGAAGGGCAAAGTTTTCATTCCTGTATGCTACTTCTGACTAGATATATATCCTTACTGTCATACTTATAGCTTATGTCAAAATATAAATCAATATTTTAATAATTTGTTAACAGATGTGTTTCCAAAATAAGACTTGAACTTTTTTAATGCAGTTACTATCTTTTTTTTTTTTTTGACTAAAAATTCTCAATGCTTGATATATGATAAATCCTTAGTAAGATACCTATAGGGTGAATGAGTGAATTAGGCAGAACGGATTAAAGAGGTGGAAATTCTGAAGGCAAGGAACTCACCAATTCAGAGTTAGGTGTCTTTGCAGTCATTGGGGCATGAGAGAAGATGAGTGCTGGCTTTTTATGGGAAGAGACACTTTATTCATGGTCACAGGATGAAAAGAGAAGTACCTTTGGATAGATTGCACGTTAGGTGGTGGGAAGAGGAGGAATTACCTGTTTGGTTACTTCTATTTTCTCAGCGGTATTTGAGGAAGGGGCTTCAGGTGGGGGATAGGCAAGTATATGATATTTGAGTTGAGAATGGGAAAGGAAACATACTAGGAAAATGTAGTTGGAGGGCCATGCATCAAGTCTTATGTATGTTTGAGAAATTGTTAAATAACCTAAATAATTAGACATGAACTCTATTCTTTACTCTCACCTATAGAAGGACTACAAAAATATCAAAGTCAGGGTCCACAAAAATACTTCTAGACTCCCTTTCTTCTTTCCCCATTATCTTTTACACAATATGCAGGTGACTCTTGTGTTTTTCCCCATGAATAAACAACTTGCCCTACTGTAGGGTTTAATTTTACATACCTCAACCCCCTTCTTAATTCTTTATTTTTAAAATTAGTGACTATTCCTCTCTCCTACATTCTTAGCATCTTCCTTCCACTGTGAGCAGTCTTCTCTCCCCAGGCTTTGATTCTAGATCAGAGGAGACTAGTAAATGATCTGGATATGAGCCTCCGAGAGTCTGGGAAGGGAGATATATTGGGTTTGCTATTGCAGGATTCTCCACTAGAAGCATAGTGGTGGTTGATAGGTACGTTTGTGTGTCTTTCCACCTTCATTTTTATCTTGTCATAAAAATAACACAGCTACTGTCTCTGCCTTTTAAAACAGTGAGTTTCAACCATCAAAATGTACACACCTGTGGGTTTTTTAATTCAGGTATCTAGGTTGTGTCTTCAGAAATTCAGCTTCAATAGATCTTGAGTGCTTTTCAAAAGCCCACAGGTGAATCTAAGAAGGATTAAGAATTACTTTTCTTATCCAGTAAAGGGAACCAGGCATATTGACCTGAAACTATTGGTATGATGAACTGAGAAGGACACACTCACTTTTTGTAGTATTCTTGCCAGAAAAGAATAACCTCACTATAGTCATGAGAAAACATCAGACAAGTCTAAATTGGGGGAATTTGAAATAATAACTGGGCAATATTCTTCAAAAGTGTGAAGGTCATGAATGGCCAAGAAAAGCCTGAGGAACTGTTATAGGCTAGAGAACACTAATGAGAAGTAAACAACTGAATGCAGCGTGGCATCCTGAATAGGATCCTGAAACAGAAAAAGGAGTTAGTGGGAAAAAAAAACCCAAAACTATGAAATTTGAATAAATTCTATAGTTTAGTTAGAACTATAATTCTATAATTTATTTAGTTCTATAGTCAAACATGGAGTCACCAGGAGTCCCGATGGACTCCATGGCAACTAACAACAATAGTTTAAGTAATAATGTTGTTAATTTCCTGTTCCTTATAATTATATTACTGTTACATAAGATGTTAACATTATGGGTAGTGGAGTGAGGAATATAAACGAACTCTTTGTACTATTTTTGAAAGTTTTCTGTAAGTATAAGGTTAGTTCAAAATAAAAAATTGATGTTTTAGTTTTGGTTCTGTAATAATGGATTTCTGGATCAACACAATTTCTCCGTTCATTTTTCTTGTCTCTTCATTTCATTTTTCTTATCAGTCTCAGAAGTGGCAAACTGGTTTCATCTGGAATGAGAGCTTTACTCACTGTTGAAAAGAGTAAGATGCTTGTATTGACGCAGTATAATACAGTCCTTTAATCAATTAGTGATGTCTGCCTTGGGCACATAAAAGGACATGATTCCTATGCTAGCTAGATCATCTCCATCCTTGGAATAAATGTCTTACTAGGTTCCTTAGACACAGTGGTTAAACACTCAGCTGCTAGTTGGCAGTTCGAAACCACCAGCCGCTCTGTGGGAGAAAGATGTGGCATTCTGCTTCCCTTAAAGATTTATAGCCTTGGAAACCATATGGGGGCAGTTTTACTCTGTACTATAGGGTCGCCATGATCAGAATTCACTCCATGCCAGTGGATTTAGGTTGCTTAAATTTCTGTTAATTATATCCTTTGGAGAAAAGAAAAGAAAAGAAAAAAACTTACTGCCATAGAGTCGATCCCAAGTCATAGAGACCCCATAGGGTTTCCAAAGGTGTAAATCTTTCCAGAAGCAGATTGCCTGCCACATCTTTCTCCCACGGAACGGTTGGTATATCCTTTTATGTTAAATTGCTTATAAGTGTTCCTAAAGCATATATACTTTCGAGACCCATTTAGCCTCATTTTACTCCAAAGTGCTGCTGTGTAACACATTCTCACATTCAGATATGATTCTGCTCATAACCTGTAAAATAGATACTTTCCAAAGTCTAAATAGCTTTTTTTTTAATCACCCTCAGGGTTGATAATATATTTGTTACAAAATATTGATATTGTTAACAGAGTTAAATCAATCAGCCCTGTCGGGTTTAACAATTTCCTTTGAGTTCTTTGCTGAATGAAAACAATTCGCTGCAGCGTGATGTGTTGCATCAAGTTAAAAGGAAAGGGGAAATACAAATAGGCAATTACAGCCAAGTTAACAGGATAGTCAAACTAGCGGTTAGCAAGCAGTTTTTAAAGGTCTAATTGGATAACAATGATGGATTGCACCGCCACCTACTGGCAAGATTAGTTTTATTACTATTTCATGATTGTTGGCCCCCTTCTGGTTTTTTTGCATGTAAGTTGTCTATGTAAGAAGGCTTTATTCACATAAATGTATTTTTCTTTAATTGGCTGAAAAACCAAACCATCATACTGCCAACTCATTCCTACTATAAAAGATACAGCAACAGGCTTGAGTGGGAAACACTTCATAGGATAAAAATTTTAAAACCTTTTTTTTTCCTGCTGTTTTGTGTTACAAATAGAATGCCGCTGCCAGTAGCTAAAGTTATGGGAGATACAAAATTGAATGAGAAGGCATTGGCAGAATCTATTACATTTCATTGCTCTGAGTTTGTTTTAGCTCTTCAAGCTTACTATGACTTCTTAGATGAATCTAGAATACCTAGAGTATTCTGGATCTGTCACAAATGAGGGCTAACATCCCAGCATCACTTAATGAGGCCTAGAGATCTTTGCTTTTTAGAGCATGACTGCTTTGATTGGCTATTCCTAACTGCTGGTGTGGCCCATCTTTAATCTCTCTCCCTGTAGGGCTGACAGCAAAGGCAGCAGATGCTAAATTAAACTATTAAACATACAGTGCTAATGTGAGCTGGACATCCACCTGTCTTACTAAAAAGAAAATACCCACTCGTTTAAAAATTATATATAACAATGTATTTGAGCTATTATTTATTGTAATTATCTTGATAGGTATAATAATTATTGTTTTAGGCAGTAAAGCATCAAAGGGAATGGAAAATTGTTCCATTTCTTTCTCTAGAGTTCATAAAAATAAGACGGACACTGAGAGGTTCGGGCTAGTTTAGGTGCTGATTTCTTGGGAAGATTAGCAGCTAAATTCGGTGACCTAGGGAGAGTCATTTGAGGTTTATGATTCTCCAAATCTTCTGGTGGCTAAAGAACAGAGATCTTTTTTCAATCATAGTTTGGTCTCTCAAAACTTTATAGAATGTTAGCTTCATTGAAAATCTAAGGACTTTTCAAAAAATGTAATCTAAAGGAATCCAAACTCAGTATGACCTCAAGACTGCTTTGTTGTATGTTTTGTTTTTCCCTCATCAAAGAAAGAGAGCTTATTAGAGGTCTCCAGGGATGGGCTTCGTCTTGATGTTTAAGACTTAAGCACTGAAAGGGTCGGCATGTGACACCTGCTATTTTCCTGCTATCTGCTAGCTCACTGCTTTTCATGTCTCATATAACTCAAGGACATTTTCTCTTCTATTTTGATAATTCCCAAAATGGTTTAAGAACCCTTTTAGTGGCATCTTATTATCTTGATGGGAATTATTAGAATATAAGTATCAAATATGAATATTTCCTAGTCCATAGAGAAAAGTATATGGACAGAAGAGGCTGAGATATAAATCACAAATAGATTATTTTATAGATAAATACGAGATAATTGAATAGAAATTGCTTTTAAACTGCATGTTTTATTAGTTGATTTTATGACATCCATTATAGCTCTATAAGTTTCTTTTTGGTATACAACAGATTTAATTATAATCCTGTTCTATACTTTTAAAAAGTTGTGATTATTTTCTCTTAAAGTGAAATTTAGGAAGTATACCTAAAATCACTCTATAAAGGATACCTATAAATTATATTTGGTATATGTTGCAGGTATCTCAATGTATGAGAAGTTCTAAAAATTTTCAAGAAGTCTAGTTAATTTATGCAGTAACAATATGCAAAGTTATGATAAATATTATTAGACTATTTTCCTAATGAAAAAGTTTCAGCATAAAATTTAAGTTACTTGCTTAAATTTATATAATCCAAGGGCATAAAGTATATCAATTTTGCATTGAACAGAACAGATGTTTGCTTCTCATTTTGTCTGTGATAATCCTCTTCACTTTAGTTTGTTATTCATTCATTCATTCAACATTCACCAAGCATCTAGTAGTATAGAACTCTATACTGAGGATAAATTGTGAAATAAGTGATGATTTCTATTCTGAGGGTACTTAGAATTTGGTGACAAGACCCACAGCCATGTAAACCAGAAAATTTAAAGTAGTGTGATAAAGGATTTTGGTTTAAAGAAGTATATATAATTATAAAATTGTAAAAATAAGATAATTATAAAATAAAAAATGCTAGATTAGAAAAGACATACAATTAAATAAAGTATAATTAAATGCATACTTATGAAATAGTATGATAATGGTTTTGACAGTATTTTGCACCTTGTATTATACGCATTAGAAAACCCTGGTGGCGTAGTGGTTAAGTGCTACGGGCTGCTAACCAAAAGGTCAGCAGTTAAAATCCACCAGGCACTCCTTGTAAACTTATGGGGAAGTTCTTCTCTGTCCTATAGGGTCGCTATGAGTCGTTTTTTTTTTTTTATGTGCATTTAGTGGAAAGCTATCTACATCTGACTGGGAAATCACTGCGTAAAGTTTTTATTGGAATTTCAAACTACGTTTCAAAACAGGAGTAGGATTTAGTAGACAAAGTTGGGGAAAGGCCAGTTAGGAAAAGAAATCAAAATGAGTATGTGTGAATGCCCAAAGGTGTACATGGACTGCTGTGGGAAAGGAACAACAGGTAGTTCTCTGTGGGTACATGAGAGGGAAATACGAGGCTGCAGCGACTGACAGCACATGAAGACGAACCCTGAGCTTGGCCTTGGAAGCTTTGTGGAGTCCTTGAAGAATTTTTAAATAAATCACAGCTGTATTTTCTAAACAGCACTGAGGCAACGTTGTTAGTTGCCATAGAGTCAATTCTGACTCATGGTGACCCCAAGTACGCACAAGCAGAACTGCTCCACAGGGTTTTGAAGGCTGTGACCTTCTGGAAACAGATCATCAGGCCTGTCTTCCAAGGCACCTCTGAGTGGGTTTGAACCACCAACCTTTTGTTCGTAGTCCAGCACTTAACCATTTACACCACCCGAGGACTCTAACGCAGAGGTAAGCCCTATTTAAAGGCTGTCTCAACCACCAGGCAAGATCCTGAACTAAGGGTGTAGCTGCCCAGAATGAGTAGGAGGGGAGGCTTTTGAGATCTTTTTAGAGATTGTAAGTGGTTGGTTGTGGGGGAGGAGTGAATCTTCCCTCTTGCGGGGCTGGTGAATGCTGGTACCATTTACTAAGTTGGGAAACACATCAGGAGGAACAGATTTGGTGAGAAAGATTTTGACTTCTACCTCACTGCTCATGGAAGCAGTCAGATATATTGTATATTTTTAATTTTACATATTTTACACCTCATGAATAAAAATACACATCAATGTTTTAAACCTGCAAGCAGATGTATGTATATTTGTAACGATTTATGTACATCTATGATTATGTGTATAATGTACATTATAAATAGAAAGTTTAAAAGCCTGAGATTGAAAAATATAGCTAGAAGTTCTAATATTTTATTTCTGCATCCCATTGATTGCCTTGAAATGGCACTTTGGAAGTCATTGTTCTAAAACAAGCCTGTAGATAAGGTCACCCAGGAATAATTGTTGAGGAAAAAAAGCAGGGGGGTGGAGATGGACCCTTGGGTGTGCCCATATTTAAGACTGCAGTTAAGAATTGAACAGAGAGAGAAGAGTCCACAAAGGAGACTGAGGTGCAATGGCCAGAGAGGTTAAGAAAATTCTCACAGAAGTAGAAAGAGGACAATGATTCTTGTGTTTATTGCACCCCCAAAACCAAACCAAACCAGCTGCCATCCAATTGATTCTGACTCTTGGTGACCCCATGTGTATCAGAGTAGAACTACACTCCATAGTGGCTGTGATCTTTCAGATTGCCAGGACTTTCTTCTGATGTGCCTGTTGGTAGATTCGAACAGCCAACCTTTCAGTTAGTAGCCAAGCACTTAGCTGTTCACACCACCCAGGGCCCCTTATTGCACCTATCCACTCTTTATTATTAAGTGTATGTTTTATGGGAGGCACTTTTTGGGGCCTGGAGATTCAGTGTAAAAAACGGCATTGTCGTTGCCTGAGAGAGGCATAAAAGTAAGTCAGTGATTATGTTACAGGGTGAGAGGTGCCTTAATAAAAGATATACACATTCTGCATTCTTAACGGAGTATGTGTTGATGTGTATTGGGGGGTGGGATGCAAAAGAAAGTTTCTCAGAAGAGGTAGTGGCTGAGCTGAGTTGTTTGGGTTGAGCAGGAGTTAGGGAAAGCAGAAGATAATCTGTGGCCCTTATCCTACAGGAAGACAAAATGATCAAACTGATACAAGGAATCATCTGCCTGCTGTCTGTCATCATCATGAACACACACATGTACTGGCTCATTTATATTCCTGAGCAGTATTACATCCTTGCAAATTGATATAGATAACAGTACTCACATTTAAATGAGAGCTTTTAAATACCTTTCTCTATTTATAGCAGGAAAGGAAAGAAATTCCCCAGTTTTGATCCCCAGAGGCGTTCGTTAGGAGAAGTTTAATGGCAGGCAAACAGGTGCTTTTTAAGCGCCTTTTATAAAGCGCTGCAACTGTGCTCTTACCATTCTCTCAGCCTCCAACTGGGAGCACACGTCATCCGCTGAGCTAATAGCTCACAGCAGGCTCCTTTAGTGCGCTCCACATAAATACTCAGTATTATCTTCCTCTGCCTGGTGATCGATCATATGCACAATAACAGAGAAAGATGGAAAAAATATGTATGATTTTTGGGTCATAAATCTAAAGAAGTTATTTTTTGCACAGGAAGATTTAAGAACTATGTACTGAATATAGAGTTAGACCATGAGTTAATTAAAACTCTGGTGATTATTATTAAAGATCTCCCTAAATGCCTAATATCCGGGGAAAATAATTCTAGCTAGTAACCACGTCTCTCTTCTGTTGCTTTTTGATCTCTCCCCTTGCTAACAATTCATATGTCTGTGGGTATTTACATTCATTCTCAACAGGTGGATCATAGTATAAATGTTGCATGAAGTCTTTGTTGGTTTCACTTAAATCAGGAATTGAACGTTTTGATCACTTGGATACATGTCAGTCTGGTAATACTGTCTTGTCCTAATGTCCACTACTAGAGCATAGAATCACTTTAAATTTGATTCCTAAAAGCTCACTTAGGAAGTGACCTGAATGAGTGAAGTTAACAAAAATTATTGTCCAATTTAGATAGCAACTCATGGTTTAGGTGAGGATCCTCATTATTTATTTATAATTGACTTATAAAACTTCCTGAACAATTTTCACTAGGATGCAAGAATGACATGTTCCATAGGTGAGAGTTCAATTTCTTTGTAATGGTAGTGATTGGACAAGACCGAAGTATGTAGTTATTCTTAAATGGTCAGCAATTGCTACTACCTCTTTGCAGGAAAGGGATAGAATCCCAGATTAATAAAAATCAATTATAATCAGTTTGTATAATAAGGTAAAGCAAAGCTATGGCAAAATGCTAACATTGAGGTATATCTTTCCCTAATAGCTTAAGAGTAAATGTTGTAAGGCAGGGTTAGAAAATAAAAAAGGTTTTCAGGGCTGGATAAGTTAGTTACCCAATGAGTGAAGGTCAGTGGTGAGTGAAATAGCTTAAAAGTCAGACTATACTGTTTATGCTGTGTATTGGTTAGGGTTAGGGTTCAGCTCAGAGCCCTGGTGGTGTCATGGTAAAGAGCTGGGCTGCAAACCAAAAAGTTGGTAGTTTGAATCCACTAGCAACCTCCTTGGAAACCCCATGAGGCAGTTCTATTCTATTCTATAGGGCCACTATGAGTCGCTATGAGTTGGACGGCTCAGCGATGAGTAACAGACTCAGAAAAAGAAAGGCTCAAACAAGATAGATGTGCTTTTCTCTTTCTCAATAAGAGTCTGGTGGTAAACAGCCCGCAGCTGGTGAGGTGCCATGATGTCTTGAGGGACCCAGTTCCTTTGAGCTCTCTGCTCAATCATCTCTAGGGTATGGCCCTTACTGAGGTTCAAGGTGACATCTGGAGTTCCAGACATCATGTCCACATTCTGAATAGCAGAAGAAAAGACAAGAAAGAGGCAAAGGATGGACACCAACTGCCACATGTGGTGCTTCCATTTACACATCATTAGACCTGACTTAGGTGCACAGCGTAATTAGATGCAAGACTAACCGGAAAATTATTCTGTGCCTGTGCCCAGCAAAAAGGTGAGGCTTCCATTGCCATTTGAAGGAAGGGGAGAATTCATATTGGAGCATAAACAGCAGCCTCTGCCAAGGCCACCTTAACTGAAACGATGTGGTGGGTAAGCAGAACTTCCTGGGCACTAGGTGCCCACTTCTCCACCTCCTGGCATCCTAGGCCCTACCCAGTTTCCCCCTTCCTTGCCCCTACTCAGCGACTGCCGCCACCCTGCCCCCAGCAGGAGTCAGGATGTGGGTGCAGGGAGAGTTAGGGTTGTGCCTCGCAGCATCTGGGCTGGCAGTGCCCTAACAGCCACTCACCCATCCCTGGTGTGACGGTTACAGGGACTTCAGCCCCAGTGAGTTAGAGCAGCAGCCCTTAGGAAGAGGACATACTACGGGTTGGAATCAACTCCACACCAGTGGGTTTGGTTTGGAATTAAATCTGTATCAGATAACTGAAATCCATATGAAAATTAGCGAATGTCGCATAACCCATTGCTGTAGAGTTGATTCTGACTCATAGCCACCCTACAGGTCAGAGTAGAACTGCTGCCCCATAGGGTTTCCAAGCCTGTAATCTTTACAGAAGCAAAGTGTCACATCTTTCTCCCACGGAATGGCTGGGATGGATTTCGCAATAAACAAGGTATGCACAGGCTGATGTGGTGAAACCTATGTGAAATTGTGTACTACAGATTAGTAAGTAAACACAAGTAAGCCTGTGCGTGCCTTGCTTACTGGTTAATCCACCCCTGCCTCCAACCTTTCAGTTAGCAGCCAAGCACTTAACCACTCTGCCACCAGGGCTCCTTTTTAGGACAAGGTGCCCCACATTTTCATTTTGTACTGGGGCCTGCAAATTGTGTAGCTGGTCTTGTAGGTGAGTTTCCCTGGCGAAATTTAATAACACAGTATCTTGCTTTCGAAGGAGCCTGGTGGCTCAATGCTTCAATGTTTGGCTGCTAACCAAAAGGTTGGTGGTTGGAACCCACCCAGCTGAGGAGGGGAAGAAGACTTGGCAATCTCCTCTTGTAACAATTACAGCCTAGAAGACCCTATGGGGCAGTGCTATTCTGTCATATGGAGTTACTATGAGTTGAAATCATCTTGACGACACCTAGCAACAACAAGAACATCTTGCTTTTGAAGTGTTGGAGGCAAATTTGTAAAATTTCATGAAAGGATTAATTAGAATAAAGACCAGTTGGCTGTCTAGGTGAGCCTTCTTGTCAGGCTCCAAACAAGATTATACAATCACCTTCATCTCATTACTTACTTAACCATTCACCACCTGTAGCGAAATAAGACATTCTCATTAATGCCAATAAGATGTGTGCAGATCAGGTTTGATATTAGCATTAGATGCAAAACAGACTTTTCAATAAATCAATGTGTATATTGCCTCAATAACCACAATGTAATTTGCAGCGTGTCTGATATAGATTTATATCCTTTTATTATATTAAAGAAATACTGAAGGTCTTCTATGTTTTCCTAAGTAGTTTTGAATAATTGCGCCCTTTCCTACCTCTGTCTAATTCTGACAGTGGCTGCACATATAAATGGAAAAGACAATTTGTACTCTAAAAGATGAGATTATATAAATGAATTTATTCTCTTGTTTTCCTTCAGCCATGGCCCACCTACTCAGGCTTCTATTTATAAAGCTAGCTTGGCATGTAATTTGGTTGCCTAATGGAATGGAGGTGAATAACAAGTGGTCCCACTGTAAAATAATCATGTACAAGATGGATGAAGTAGAATGTTTGGATTCAAGAATTTCCTGCACTATTATTCCCTTGGGTAATACATCTTAACTTTCGTCAATGCATGTTGTGCCACCATTATGCTGCACATTTTCATTTCTTCCAAAATGCACCAACATGCCGGGCCCAGACTGACATTTCTACAGTGATGTTTTCTAATAAAACAACTGACAAGATACATTTTAGCCACAAATACAGCTCCTCCAAAGTTGTACTATATCAAAATGCTCTGTGATACGATGGCATAGTGAGGAGTTACTGTTCATGTATAACACTGTATTACTCCTTTTTCCATTCGCGATAAACGCATCAGCACCACAGCAAACTAGCTGCTAGCATTCATACTACAGGTAAAGTCCACGGCTGAGAAATTGGAAGAGAAATCTGTAAAGATGAAACTTCACTCATTTTGATAAAGCCATTGTAAGGATTTTGATATACAAGTTAATTTGCTCATTCAATAAATCTATTGAGGTTTTACTATGTGTTGGAGTCACTTGTGGTGCAGATGATAAATGTGTTTGGCTCCTAACCAAAGGTCTGGCAGTTTGAATCTACCCAGAGGTGCCTTGAAAGAAAGGCCTGGTAATCTACTTCTAGAAAATAAGCCATTAAAAACTCTATGGAGCACAGTTCTACTCTGACACACATGGGGTCACCATGAGTTATAATACACCCAACGACCACTAGTTTACTATGTGCTAGGTACTGTTCTAAAGTCCTTGGATGGCACAAATTGTTTGCACTTAACTATTAACCTAAAGGTGGCCTATTCAAAACAACCCAGCAGCACCATGGAAAAAAGGCCTGGCAATGTAATTCCATAAAGATTATAACCAAGAAAACCCTGTGGAGCAGTTCTACTCTGTAATACATGGGGTCGCCATGAGTGCGGCTGGATAGCAGCAGGTTTTGGGTTTTAGGTACTGGTCTAAATACTGGAGATATAGCAATGACAACAAAAATTCCCACCCTCGTGGAACTTATATTCTTGTGGATAGATAAGAACTGCATGTGATTAGTTAAGGAAGTTTAGAAATTTGCAGAATAGATATGGTTTCCTTCTCCTTTTTTTTGCAGGTTAGATTGTGAGAATCCTTTTTACAGAAATTTCTGGACAAGATAGGGTTATGGTGAAGAGCTTAAGCTCTGGAGTCAGATAAACTGGGATTTGACTCCTATCTCCTCCTTCTGTAAGTGGGGACTTTGGGTAAGAGACTTGACCTCTTTGAGCCTTGATTTTGATGCCTGTAAAATGGGGGCAAAGCTACCCAATTGCCATAGGATGGAACCAGGTAATGCCTGCAAAGACTGTGACATAGTGCCAGAAGCATAGTTGACGCCTGATATATGTTCTCTGTTTATTATTGGTAATAATATTATTTAATGTCTGTATTCTCACAGAAAGGCCTTGATAAAGTCTGTGCCTACAGCTTTAAGTACTATAGGAGCTTGATGAATTAAGGTTGCTAATATGGCATTCCTCTCCAACCTTTAACGTGCATGCAAATCCCCTGGGGATCTCGTTAAGATGCGGGTTCTTATTCAGTAGATCTGGAGTGGGACCTGATATTCTGAATTTTTAAGAAGTTCACAGTTGATGCTGCTACCGCAGCTCTTGCTCTGGGGATCATATTTAAGTAGGAATGTTATCAAACACCTTAATTTGATAATGATAAAAGAAAGAGTAAGATCTGGCACTACAGGCTGATGTTAAGCAAAAGGTGTGCCCCAGAGCAATAGGGGGTATCAAATGACCTCAGTGCATGAGGTAGACTAATAGCACCAAAGGACAGTAAGGAAAATACCTGGCTTATTGTAAAATATAGACATGTGGGTGACTCAGGTATGCAGAGCATTGAGTGTCATGTTAACTCTCACTGTACTCTGGTTGCTGCATTTGGAGAATAGTTCTGTCCTAACTACGTTAGAACCCAGTAATAAATGTGAATTTGCTGAGTGATGGTTAAGGTTGTGTGTCAGCTTGGCTGGGCCATGATTCTCGATGGTTTGGCAGTTATGATGTAGTTTGGCAGCTATGTAATGATGTTATCACCTCCATGATGAGATTTGATGTAATATGATCACCTCCGTGATGAGATCTGCTATGAGCAGCCAGTCAGCTGAAAGAGAGTTTCCTTAGGGGTGTGGCCTGCATCCAATATATGTGGACTTTCTGGCAAAGCTTGCCGGCTTTTGCTCTCTCTGGATCTTGTATCTGACTCCTGTTTATCTGACCTCCGGTTCTTGGGACTTGAGCTAGCAGCTTATGTGCCAATCTTGGGATTCGTCAGCATCAACAGCCCGTGAGCCATCAGCCTGCCAGCTTGCTTGCTGATCTTGGGTTCACCAGCCCCTGCAGCAACATGAGTCAGGAGAAGCCTCCAGCTTGACCCACGGACTTGGGGGTTTCCAGCCTCTACAGCCGCATGAGCCGTTTCCTTGATATAAATCTCTCTCTCTATATGTACATATATACACACGCTTCACTGGTTTTTCTTCTCTAGAGAACCCAGCCTGAGACAATGGGATAAGTCATGGCCCCCAAGTCTTTTCATTTGGCCTGCCCACCAGAAACATGTTCCCATGTCTGTGTCTGTAGGAAGATATAAAACACATTGGTATGGCTCAATCAAATATCTGCATAAAAGAAAAAATACTGGGTAAAACAGTACATTAAGTGCCAGACACCTCAGCAGCTGGAAAGCTACAAGCAGAATGCATAAGGACTTTAATCATATTCTTTAAGTGAAGTTTAAAAGGCCCAGTTTTATTATATAGATTTGTGATAGATCAAAAATAGCCACAAATTCTTTGAAAGTCCTCACCTCAATTCAAAATTCTTTGGGAAGGCCTCATGACTTGCTTTGACCAATAGTATGTGGTAGAAAAGATGTGAGAGCTCCAAGTCTAGGCCTCAAGAGGCATTGCACCTCCACTCTTGCTTTCTTGGAAAACTACAGCTATGTCATCAAGCATAAGAATGGTAGACCTTTGGGAGAACAGTCCCAGCTTACCCCGCCATCCCAACTGTCTCAGTTGGAAACCTAAATACATGAATGGGCTCAGCAGAGATTAACTTTCCCTGAAGAGCTCAGTCCAAATTGCTAACCCATGGGATCATCAGCAAATAATAACTGTTCTAAATCACTAAGGTCTGGGGTGTTCCGTTATATAACAAAGTCCTATTCTTTTCTTTCTCTCTCTCTCTTCCTTCCCCCTCCCTTTCTTTCCAATCTACAATGTTGTTGTTTTGTTAACTGTAAAAATATAGAGAACACAGTATTTGCCAATTTTACATTTTTCCCATGTACAATTCAATAAAACCAGTTATATTAACCATGTTGTGCAACCATCTCCAATACCCATTGCTGAATTTTCCATCCCCACAAACAAAACTCAATGCTACCTAAAGAATAATTCCTCCCTTTCTCTGTCCCTCCTGCCCCTGGTAACCATTATTAAACTCTAATCTCTATACATTTGCCTATTTTAGGTATTTCATGTTAGTGAAATCATGCAATATTTGTCCTTTTGTGATTGACTTATTTCACTCAGTATAATGATCATCATCTTTGCTGATAATCACTTTTAAAATAAAGACTAAAATGTTTGGCAGTGTCTGACCAGACTTTTCTATATATCTTCCTTTCCCCCTCTGTCCTTGGATTTTAAAGACCTTTCTAGTTCATTCTTCTGAATTAACAAAAGCTTGACCTCTAAGAGACTTCATGGGATTGGTCCAAATGGGCACCTGGTCTTGTGCCAGAGAGAAAGATCTTGAATGAAAGATCTGGTGGTCAGACCTTTTCTACTTCGTCTCCTAGAATACCATTTGAGAGCCCGGCTCTACAAGATGCCAGCTAGCTAGAGGCAAAGTGATTTCTCAGTCTAGTATCTGGATTACTTCCATATATATTTGCATGTTGACAGTGTATAAAAACAATCTTGGTAAATGATTGGTATCTTAACTTTCGATTTAGTCATTATGGTCTGCAGAACAGAGTTTATGGGCCCTGGGAAATTCTGTAGGCCCATCACTGTAATGCCCATCACAGTTTTGTTATTATCAGCACAAGCACTTCTTGAGCGTAGAGAACATTTCCTACATACAGGCTAGTCCTCAAATACTTGTATGCTCTTGTATGTAATGCTCAACTTGGTATAATTATATAATTCCTTGCCTTCAATGACAAGTTAACATTTTCTTTAATATATCTAACAATGATTGCTAGAAATGAGTAAACTACCCAATTATTCAATTCATGTAACAAATATTTATTGAGTGACTACCAGGTCATAGCAATTTTCTAGACCCTGGGGATACAACAATGAGCAAAACATCCTTGCTTTCATTCTAAGTGAGGGGAGCAATAAAAATAAAATCTATGGGTTGTAAGATATATATGATAGTGATAAATGCTATGGAGAAATTGATAAAGACTGAGAGAGGACTGTTGGGGAGGATGTTGCAAACGTAAGTAGAGAAGTCAAATTGTGATGCAGCCCCAATAAAACCTTAACCAATCCAGTGGGGGTCTCTGGAGCCAATATTGATCATCAAAGTTGTTCCACATTGGTACAAACAAGTAGACCTTGTATACTTGACTTGCTTAGTCATTGGATGCAGGGAATGGCCTCAGGTGAGGTGGCTCTCTACAACTGAAACAGAGCCTGAGGAGGCTGACAGCTGAAGGCTGTCTGCTGACCACACTTGCTGCAATTGGGCAGCAATTTCTTCCTTGAAAGGGGATCTGGGCAGTGCATACCTACGTTTACCGTAGAAGCCAACAGAGCATTTGGAATAGAGAAGTGACATGATATAACTGATATCATAAAACAATCACACTGGATGCTGTGTTGTGAATAGACTGTTGGGAGACAAGGGCATAATTAAGGAAGACAAAGGCAGAATGAAGGAGACCAGGTAGGGAACTATTGCAATACAGATGAGAGGTGAATATGGCTTGAACCAAGATTGTAGCAATGGAGGTGGTAAGAAGGAGTAAAACTGAATGTATTTGGAAGCTTGTGCTCACAATATTCACTAATGAATTGAATATTGGATATGAAAAAGAAAGCACTAAAAGATGGCCTTAAATATGAAGTGGGAGGAGGGAGTGAGCAGCTAGGAAGTTGTAGTTGCCAATAACTAAGATAAGGAAGTTAGTGAGCAGAATATCAGGAATTTAATTTGAGACATGTTAAGCTTGTGATGTACATTATATGTCAAAGTATAGATGTTGAATAGGAGGTTGTGTATACAAATGTGTAGTTCAGGGCATATATCTAGGCTGCAGATGTAAGTTTTGGAGTCATTAACAGGTAGATGACAAATTTATGAACTGAGTGGATCATCAAGTTAATGGGCATATATAGAAAAGAGACGTGTGAGGACTGAGCCCTGTGATGATGCACTGTTTAGGGGCTGCAGAGATTAGGAAGAATCAGCAATGGAGACTCAGAAGGAAAAGCTAGATAGTAGGAAAAACTCCAGAAGAGCGGAATGTCCTGAGAGCCAAATAAGGAAATGCTTCAAGGAGGAGGAATCATCAATTGTGTCAAATGCAGATAGGTCAAGTAAGATGATGGTCAAAAACTTACCACTGGATTTAACAACATGGGGGTGATTGGTAGACACAGAAAAGAGAAGGTTAAGTGGAGTGGTGGGGCAAATACCTGTTTAAAAATAGATTCAAGAAAGAATGGGAATAGAGGACATTAAGATAGTGAATAATACAACTCTTCCTGGGTAATTTTCAGAGAAAAGGTAAAAGAGAAATGGGACAATAGGTAAGAAAAATATAGGCCAAAAAAAATTTTTTTTTAAATGAGATAAATTTCAGCAGGTTTGTATAGTGATGAGAATGATCCAGTAGAGAGAAACACACTGAAGATGCAGAAGAAGAGAAAGACAATTGCTGGAGTGATTTCTTGAGCAGAGGAGAAGGGATGGAATCAAATGCACAAGGGGTAATAATGCATAGAGAATATCACCACCAGTTCCTCCTTAATGTCATGAGGGAAGTCAGGGTTTATGGACACCCATACAGGGAGTTGAGTAGTTGTGGTGAGAGCTGGTGAAGATCCTGTTCTGATTGCATCTATTTTTTTCTCAGTGACATTGCAATCAAGGTCACCAGTGAGAATGAGGAGGATGTTGGAGATTGAGGAGAGAATCAGTAGTATAAAATTGTTTTCTAGGAAGTAGGAAAATCATGGTTGAACAATTGTTGGATTGAGGGTATAAAAAGAAGTGAACTGGAAAAACAGGGAAACAGCAGCCAGTGAGTAGAATGCTGGAAACTTTAGTTTACTTGTAGTGATTAATTTGATTCTATGTTGACCCTATCAAGTGGTTACCATTATTATCCCATTTTACACATGGGGAAAATGAGGCATAGAAATATGAAGAGCCATACTGTTGGAAAGTAGCAGAGTTGGGCATCTGAACCCAAGCACTCTGGACCTAGAATCCATGTCCTTAACTACTGTTATACTGCTGTCGAATGATTGTTCTTAAGGATTTAAGAAAATTTTATTTTATTTTTATTGGTAATTTAACCAATTACAGTGTTAAAAATAAAGGGGAAAGATGACTTTTTATATAAGATCATCGAAGATTATTATTAGTATAAAACTTATTTGAATATTTATTGATGCATTAAACACACAGTATAACGCCTTTGCCTGAAGCTGGGGAAAAGAAATTTATTGTGAAGGGATAAATGCTGCTATAAATTTTTATTATAAATGTTGCAAATGGGTGATGATTCTTTGTCACCCTAATATGTCTTTCTACAATTATAGTGAAATAACTTTTTACCAAGTCAAGTATTACCACACATTTTCAATATTTTTCATTCGTTATTCTCTTGTCATAGATGGTGATGCTTGAAATTATATAATGACCTTTCAGTTTTTCAAAATTAGACCCTGTAGAAACAAAGAATTACATATGATAGCTTAATGAAACAATTTTTATCATATTTAAAGTTTGGATTATTATAATTAGGAGAAAAAATGACAGTAAGAAGCAGTTTAAATTAAAAGAATTTTTTTACATCGTTTTAATGTCTGTCTTCCCATTAGACTATAAACTTTATATCCTTTCCACAACAGGAAAAAAAATCTTAGAGAATTTAAAACTTATATTCTAGAATATGTAAGTGATCCTGGTTAAGATACTGTAAACTGTATCTTTAGGCAAATAATTCAATTTAATAATATAATTTTATAAATTTTTCCATGAAGTTATAATACCTTTTACAAAGATTTCCTTGTTAATCCCTAGAAATTGTCTTTTTTTTTTTCAATGTTCTTTGCAGGCTCCATCTGTCTCTACCAAAATGTTCAATATATAATGGAATCACTCAAGACTGTCCTACGTCCTCTTCTTTCTCAAGCTATACTATGGGTTGAAAACTGAAATGTCTTCAAAGCCATCAGGTAATATAAATGTGATAAAAAGTCTGGTAGAAGGAAGGGGAAGTTTTGTACTGAAAATGTATGCCATACCTCAATATTCTTAAATTAAAAAAAAATTAAAACATTTGTCTGATAAAAATAATCAGCCCTCTCTGCTGGCTTGCTTCAGCTTGAGCCTTTCCACTTAGGAATCCCTGCTCTCTACTTTCTCCTTTTAGGAAATCTCATTTATGCCTCTGACCTCATTTGCTTTTTGGCTAATGACTCCCAAATTTCTAGACCTTTCTTTGAGCTGAAGATTTTTATACTTACCTGCTTATTTGACATTTATTTCCAATTAGACATCTTAAACTCAGCATATCTCAGACCACACATCTCCTTCAAACCTAGTGTTCTTTGAATGTTGCCAATCTCTACAAATGTGGCCACCACCCATTCAACTACACAAGCCAGAAATCTAGAGGTTTTATTGATAACTCTCTCTCCTTATCCTGATTACTTCCCATCCTCATCCCCTTATCTAGTCCCTCACCAAGGCCTGTTATTCCCACCTCCTTAACAAGTGTTTTGGGCCTTTTCTTCAACTCACTGCCACCAATCGTGTTTAATTTACTATCGTCTCTTGCTTTGACATTTGCAACATCCATTTGCAATCCAATCTTTCTATTCATCCAGCCTTCTCTCCAATCCATTCTCCATACTGAAACTATAGTGATCTTTTCAAAATATAGATCTTACCTTGTTTTCCCTCTTTAATATCCTACAATGGCTTCTTATTGCTCTTAAAATAAAATCTAAACTCCTTAACATGGCTACAAAGTTCTTTAAGGTTAGAGCTGCCTCACTGGACCTAGACTAATTCTTAAGCTTCATCTAGCTTCATTCTTTGCACCATAGCTTCTCTGGTCTTCCATAATGGTACCTTTGCTCCTACAGTCCTCTCTGCCTGAAAAGTTTCTGCCCCACCAACTTTGTCCAGAGTGTACCTTCTCTTCTTTCAAAC
>NW_004443972.1:8633284-8634442 GCF_000243295.1 Trichechus manatus latirostris
CTTAGACTACTCCATATATCCTCAGTGGGCAAGGTTTGAAGACAGACCTAAATGGGGTTCACAGAGAGAGCCAGCAGCAGCTTATGACGAGTTGTTCTGTCATTTGTAATAGCTCCTCCAACTGCATCGCACATATCTTAGAGATGGCATCGTAAACATCCGCTGCTGACCTCCTTAGTGTGGTTTCTAACAGTGGTTTGTACTTCAAGTAGCAAATTGTGCTCAGCTGTCTTCCCTTTCCCAAGGTCCTTTGTAGGTTGACATTTATAAGTACATATGTAGTTGTATTGTTTTTAACCATAATTCTGGGACAGCTGCAGGAGTGATCAACTTGCCTTCAGGTAATGACACTTGTAGAAGGGGGAAATAGTTCTACAAATCAGTATTCCTATACATGGAATATGTATTAACCTATTGTTAACATATATGGGCTGCATATTTCTCTGTAAGTGTTCAAATTATGTGTTTGTATTTCCAGTGAAAAATCAAAAACTCTTGTAGGTCAGAGGAGAGTCTCTATTGCTTTTATTTCTTCCCAACAGACAAATGCACTGTTTTGAACACAGTGGAAATTTCATAAACATTGGTATGTGAAAAATCAGGAACATTGTCAATTATACTATGTTTGGAGAGTTGGATATTTTGGACATATAGAAATTTGATTATATTTTGGTGGTGATTAGAAATGAATTTCACCACTTTTCTGTCAGTTTGTCGTACTGTGGTAGCTTGCGTGTTGCTGTGATACATATACATTATATTGTGTTTGATTATGTCTCTTATGCTGTAACAGGCTTTCTTCCCTCCTTTTTTCTCCATGTCACAGGTTAGTTGGAGAAATTGAATCTTTCGTCTTGTGGAATGTCCAATATTCTGGATTTGGCTGATTGTTTCCTCATGGTGTTGTTTACCTTGTCTCACTACCCCTTGTATTTTGTGTAAAATTGTAGTAATATGTATAGAGATAATTAGATTTAGATTCAATTATTTGACAAGACATCCCCTTAGGTTATGCTCAGTATTTCCTATATGTCACATTAGGAGGCACACAAAGTGTCTGATTGTTTCACTTTTAATAATGATTCAATTGACCCATGCAATTAAGTAGTTACAACCTGATTCCTCCATTAAAATATCCCCATCAACATTGTACCTAGT
>NW_004443972.1:8636006-8637291 GCF_000243295.1 Trichechus manatus latirostris
GATTATCAGCCATTTCTCCAAGGAGTTCTAGTTCTTTTTAGTGGGAAATAATATTTAGAGACCACAGTCTGGGTCCTAAAGTTGTTTTTTGCTAGTGGTTGACATTGCTTCTAGGCTTGTAAATGAACAGAGCTAGGAAATATATTTTTTAAGGGAAAAATATGGGAAATAAGGGAAAAAAATTATATATAATTTTTATTCAAACGTAAGATTAATTCTTTGATTTTTTTCTTGTATCTAATTCCTATAACGCTGTATAGATAAAAAGATTGTAGGTAGATAGATAGGTAGATAGATTAATAGATTAGATAGATAGATGGATAGATGGATGGATGGATAGATAGATGATAGGTAGGTAGGTAGGTAGGTAGGTAGATAGACAGATTAGATGGATATTATAAAAATGGTGTGGTGGCATCAGACCGCCTCTAACTTCAGGAGGAGGAGAGAGAATCACCATCAACATTAGCACAAAGCTGATTCCTATGAGGTGGGCGTCAAATATACCGCCACCCTCCAACCTTTTCACCAGTTCTGGCAACAGCCATCCCTCCCGTGGCACTCTCTACTTCTCTGCTGGGCTCAATAATTAATTGCAATAGCCACACAGAACTCACAGATTATACTCATGATTAAGTGGTTTATAGGGAAGCAACAGGTTACAACTCACTATCAGGATCATCAGGCTGCAACTTGGAATAAAGATCAGGAAGCATGTAGGCAAAGTCTGCCTTCTTTGGTGCACAACATCTCCTCTCTTAGTTCCTCTCAGCTGTGCAGGCCTCCTTTCAGCCTCAGGACAGGCCTCCTCTCTTGGCCGTTGGCCCACAGCCCTCAGCCCTTGGCCTGGCCTCTACCCTGCTCAGGCAAGTGTTACAAAGCTCTTTAGCTCTGTCAATAAGTGCCCAAAGGCACCCCACTCTGCCAGGAAACCTCTTGCCCGAAGGTGCTCAGCTCTCTTGCCCCATGGGCTGGAAAGCCCACTGTAGCCACCTTGCTCCGTGGGCCAGGAAGCTCACCGCATCATCTCATGCTGGTCTCTGGTTCCTGCCATCTCATGCAGCTGCTGCCTACGGTGTTAATACTTTCTCTCCATCCTGAGTCTAGGAGGTTTTTAGCACAGGGATTCTGGGTCCAAAAGATGCGCTATGCTCCTGGCTGTTCTTTTTGATGGTAGTGAGGTCCCCCCCTTCTCCTTCTGAGATTGGCTTTCTTTAAGCCTAGCAGAGTGACAAAACTGACCAATCCCCTAGAAGGGTTCTATGCACATTATTTGCATTATTGA
>NW_004443972.1:8637686-8668617 GCF_000243295.1 Trichechus manatus latirostris
TTTCTTCCACTAATTTGAGATGACACTTTTATCATTACTAAACTGTATACGTTTTTGAACTAATTTTGTATATTCAATTTCATTAATCTTTCAGTTTATTTATGAAATAATACCATGCTGTTTTAAATATGGAGGTTTCAAAGTATGCTTTAATATTAGATATAATAATTCCCCTACCACATACTTTCTTTTTCAGCCTTTCTCTTGTTGAATTTACTTGTTTATTCCATTTACAAAATTTATAATCAAATTGTCTTCCTGCAGAGAATATTATGGTATTTTTATTGCAATTGATTACATTTACAAAATTAACTTAGAATTGACAACTTTATGAAGTTGAATACTCATACTCAAGAACTAGGTGTACATTTCCATTTGTCAAGTATTTTTTTCATCTTTTATGAATATTTATACTTTTCCTCATATTTACTTTTAAAAGTTTATGCCTTGATATCATTATTATTGTTAGTGTTATTATCTTGCTATTATAAATAGAGCCTCTTTTCCATTACCATATTTTTATGCAAATAATGGGCACCTTCTGTATTTGTTTGCCAACCACTCCCTCCCCTTGCAAGGTATTTTTAGAAGTGCACTAAGCTAATTTTTTTTTTTACAGCAACATGTATATCTTCTAAGTCAGTATTGCTTGTAAATGCAAAAGCTATTGACTTGGTTATGTTAATTTTATATGCTGCCACTTAATGAAATTCTCTTATTGTTATAGATTCTCATTGATTCTTTTGAATTTTTCAGTTACAGTTACGACAGTGTTCTCTTCTGACAACTCTGTTGTAAGTCGGTTCTGTCATAAGTCAAATACTTCTTTTTTTTAGTTTTCATTATTTTTGCCTTTTATTCTCAGTATATTTATAAAGCTGATCTTTATTTGTTTTTAGGGGTTGGAAACATTACATACAAACTTAAAATTTATTTTAATACATGCATATATATATTAAAGAAAATACACAAATCACAAAAATTTACTCCTACAATGAAGAAGAGTTGGACAACAATGGCATTTTGTCAGTTGTGGTAATAACTCCACTTGTGGAAGTTTCTGGATCACCTGGATTATCCCTGGGAATGGGGATAGCATTTCTAGTCCAAAAATTAGTGAGAGTTGTTCATATGGTCCTTTTCTTTTTTTCATCATATATTTCACAGTAACATCTCACTGCTTCCCAAATCTGCCTATTGACTTTTGCAGACTGATCAGCCTTTGGGTCCATGTTTTCAAGCAACTGAAGCCCCTGATTTAGTTTAGAAAAAACCCCAGGTAATCTTTTCACTGTAAAAATTTTTGATTACGTTTCTCCTTCCTACTCCTCATTATTTCTTTCTTCTTCAGCATTTCTTTCCTCTTCAAAATTCATTAAGTCCTGATCTGTCAATACCCCTTCTTCATGATATATGAGCTGTTCCACCTTGAAGTTATCAAGTTCTAAATTCAGCGTTCTTGCCATATGGATGATTTTTCTACTGATCTCTTCCATCATATTATCCTGATCAAATGCTTGGAGTGTGTTCACATAACTCTGCAATTTTTTCCATATCCCATGCAGTTTTGCTGGTTTAGTTTAAAATCCTGAACTCACACTTTTTACTTAAGTATTTATAATTCATTGACTTATGTTAGGAGCCTTGATGGCGCAGTGGTTAAGAGCTCAGCTGCTAACCAAAAGGTCAGCAGTTTGAATCCACCAGCTGCTCCTTGGAAACCCTGTGGGGCAGTTCTAATCCATCCTATAGGGTTGCTATGAGTCGAGATCAGCTGGATGGCAACTGCTTTGATATGGGTTTTGGTCTTATGTTATGAAGTATTGCTTTTGATGCCTGTTACCAATCTGACTGTTTCCTTATAAATAATTTGTTTTTCTCCCCTAGATGTCCAAAGAATTCTTTAAGTTTAATAGTTTTACTAGAAGTTGTCTCAGTGTTAACTATTCTTTAAGAATTTTCCCAGTTACATAATGTACCCTAGCAATATGTAGGTTCAAATGTTTTATTTTTCAGGAAAGTTTCATTGAAGTATAATTTTTAGTATTTATTCTTGTCTATTTTTTCCTTCTTCAGGATCACTACTACATGTATACTATATCTTGTTTTCTTGTCTTCTATGTCTATCATTTTTCTAGAATCCTATATATATATATATATATATATGTATGTATGTATATATATGCATACGTGTGTGTGTGTATGTATGTATGTGTATATATATATATATATATATACACATTTTCTCTTTGATTTTTATCCATTGCTTTTCTTACTTTACCTTCTGTGGTCTTGTCACTCAGCTTTATTCTAATTGACCTTCTTTTTTAAAAATAAGTATGTTTTTTTACTTTCATTGTTGTTTTGTTTTTGATAATCTTAGTTCTGAAAGCTCTATTTTCAAATTCTTCTTTTCTTTTGTAATTTAATTTCTCAGATTTTCTCTTTATAATTTATACTTTAAATTAATCACTTCAGAGTTTTCTTAGTTTATATTTGTTATTTTCCTGTTTTTACATGCTGCGTTACTGCTCACATCTGATTTATAGTCAAACTTTATAGTGGACCTTCAGTTTTCTGTATTTATGTTACTAAATTAATTTTCTTCCTTTTGTCTTTTAGTATCTTTCTATAAGGTTTGATCACAATCCACTTGTATTATTAATGTTACATGATGTGGGTTTTCCTTTACTTTTAAGAGAAAATTCCCGTGGTGAGGAGTGAACCAGGGTAGCCTCACTGCTTGAAAGCAGCCTCTTCTGTTGTAAATGTATTTAAAGAATGACTTCTTTGTGTAGCCACTTCCACAGTTCCAAGTTCTACCTCTGTGAGACCTCTTACCTTCCACTACCCAGAATCTGAACATTTTCTCTCTTTACTCCTATGATTTTGCCTCACTCAATTTGCAATCTTTTCACAGTCTTTTTTTTTTCCCTCCTCCCTCCATGGGTCTCTATCTTTCCATAAAAGAGATTTTGTCCAGTAATTCCAAAATCCTTCATGGGTGGATTTAACTAGTACTTTCTGATATTTTCCTTAGTAAGATCCCATGGCTTTTTAGAACTCACCCTCAGTTTGCAGTCAGTATACCCTTATCCAAGTTGCATGGATTGCTCTTGAATCTGCTTGACTGAGGATTTCAAAAAGAGTGTACTCTCCTTTTGGATGTGAATTTTATGGGTTATTTATGAGTTCTGGGCTCTCAGTATCATCAGAGCTTTCCTTTCTCTACCCTACACTGTTTTTGTCTTGCACAGCGCATGTTCTTGATAGTGGATTGACACCACAAACATATTTTCTCAGAAATTGGTGGAGGTACTCTGTCACTAGTTGTTTCTGCAGATTGTTCATGGATTTTTTTCTTTCTACTCTATTAGTTGTTTACCTTGTTTTTTATGAGAGGATTTGGAAGATTTAAAAAGTACAGTAACAATATGACCTCTCCTTGAATGGTAGTTATCTAGTGCTGCTATAACAGCCATATCACAAGTGGATGGCTTTAACAAACAGAAATTTATTCTGTCACAGTGTAGGAGACTAGAAGTCTGAATTCAGGGCATCAACTCTAGAGGGAAGGTCTTGGCAACAACTTCCCCCAGGGTCTAGTTGTTTCTCAGTGCAGGGACCCTGGGTCAAAAGAATGTGCTCCACTCCTGGCTCTTTCTTGGTGATAGGAGGTCCCTCTCTCTGCTTGCTTGTTTAATCTCTATTATATCTCAAAAGAGAGTCACTCAAGATACAACTTAATCCTGTAGATAGTGTCCTGCCTCATTACCATAACTGCCTGTAATCCTGCCTCATTAACATCATAGAGGTTAGGATTTACCACACATAGCATAATTACATCAGACCACAAAATAAACCACACAGTACTGGGAATCATGGCCTAGCCATGTTGCTGCATATTTTGGGGGGACACAACTCAGTCCATAACAGTAGTCCTGTGTATTACTTTTACTTATAAATAATGCATTATTATTCCAACAAGTAAGATAAACTTCTTCATTACATACTATCCAGACTCTCAACCCCCTATCCTCTCCACTGCACCATTTGCTCTGAATACTACTAAAAAATTATTTATTTGGGTTTTTAAAATAAGTAGAAGAGTAGACATATATTTTCATTGTGATTATTAAGGAGAACACAAATTTTACCAAAGAGTAATATTGTTATGAAAATTACATTGTTTTTTGACATCAATATTTTATCAAGTGCTTTTCAATCAAACATTTGAAAATACTAGAAGTAAATATTTAAATGACCATGTGGAGATAAAGTTCAAGTGGGCTCAATATATTAACATTTGTTTTGGAGATGAAGGCATTAATGTTTCTGGTTGTTTAAAAATCTCAATGGAGTCTGAACTAAGACTGAAGATCAGTAGTTTGGGTAAACCTGATTAATACTTTTCCAAGAATAATTCTTATCAAATTACTGTCATACAGTGTGATAGACACACTCTAAATTGACTCCCAATGAGTCATGCCCTTGTATGTGGCAAAGGTGATGGGATTTCACTCTCTTGATTAGGTTATTTTTATTACAAAGATGATGGAATGTCACTCCCATGATTACCTTACATTGTATAAGAGCCTATCTTAGAAAAATGGAGTCAGAGATTCTTCTGCTGGCCTTGAAGAAGCAAACAGCCAGGCTGTGAACTGTGTATGGAGAGGGCCACATGGCAGGGAACTGTAATCAGCCTCTAGGACGTGAGGGCGGCCTCCTGTTGTCAAACAGACATAAGGAAATGCCTTCTTTCAACAATCTGAATGAGCTCAGATACAGATTTTTACATAGGTGAGCCTCCAGATAAGAATGTGGCCTGGCTGACACATTGACTGCAGCCTTTGAAATCCTGAGAAGAGGACCCATTTAAGCAATATCTGGGGTCCTGACTCACAAAAACTGTGAGATAATAATTGGGGGTTGTTTCAGTCCACTAAGTTATTAGTAATTTGTTATGCATCAATAGAAAACCAACATACACAGCATTATAAAAAGAAAAATTGATGGGAGTAGAGAAGGGAAAGGAGAGAGGAGGAAGGGAAACTCACCAAGGCAGGTGCTTTGACTATATGATTTCAGTAAGTGCTGAACCTATCAAATCCAGAGACTGCTTTCTAAATACATTAGAAAATGATATTACACTTTTAGACTTAACATTTATTACTAGGTGGATTTTTTTCTTAATGGTTGGTGGATCTAGAGTGTAATGTTACTTTGCTTCCAGATTATTTGGAAGCACAACTTAGTGCCTTAAAGTGTTATGTGTGTATGTGTATTGAAAAGGCCATACATTTATATTTCTATATACATACCCAAGTGTGCATGTGCACACTCACACACATATACATATGCACACAGATAATTTAATCTGAAGTTATTTGATGTTCAATTCCCTCATGGGTTACAATGAAAATTTCCCTCTTTATGGTTTATTATTTTACAGAAAAAAAGAAAAGGAAATACAAATTCAAAATACAGAGTGGTAGGTAAAATATATATAGTAAATATGTGCAACTTCATGTATCCTACTGTTGCTTTTAATATAGTCATATTTCTATCTTTTTATGCCCCTTAGTTATATATTATCAAAGGTAGTAAAGCTATACATCTGGTACAGCATTATTTTAGACAAAAGTATTGAATAAACCTGGCAGAAAGAAAAGCATGATAAATAACAAATTCAAAAATGATGGTAAATAATATTGTAAAACAGAATTCTTTATTTGAAAAATATGTGTTTCATTATAACATTGAACCCTGGAGTTCTTTATGATAAGTCTTGGTGCTGAGCTGAAATATGGCAAAACTCAGCCACTTGATCCCACAAATATTTTAAGACATTTTTTTTCTTAGTAAGAGGTAAGATAATTGTAGAATGTTAGAATTAGAAGATACCTTTAAAATCACCTATTCTAATCTCATTTCATACATGAAGTGTCAGGTTAAGTCACTCATTCAAGGCATCACAGTGGGAAGTGGCCGAAAGTTGTCCTGGTTTATATGTAGTTCACAGTTCTTTCTATTACCCTAAAGTACTTCTTCATTGACCAGTACATCTCAAAGTACATATTTAGAGTGGTCAATATTTACTGAGTGCCTTTTATATGCTATGTATCATGGTACATTATTTTATATAACCCTCATAACAACAAATGGAGTCAGCTCTATTATTATCCTCATTTCATAGATGAAGAAAGTGAGGCTAATTGAATATATGTAACTGCCCAACATCACATCACTGGTAAAAAGGGAAATAAGGATTTAAACTCAGGTTTCTCTGGTTCTGGAACAAGGATTATTCACCATGGTTCTGGCAGTGAGCCCTCTGGTCTTCACTTCATTCCAGCTAAGTCAAGAGATAATACCCTCATTGTCTCATGAATCTTATAACTTAAGGAAATAAAAAGGAATTTTATTTCCCAAAATATAGACAACTTTTGATGTAATACAAACTAAAGGAGGAAACTGCAGCCTAGGGTTAGTGATATTTTCAAGATCACATGGTTAGAGGCAGGGATGAGTCAAGATCTATGATTACCAAAGCTTGATCTTCATAGTTATAAAAAATTTTAATGCAAAGATGAATGAATCCTCATTGACTGATTAAATTTGCCACAGCCAGAATAAGCCAATAGTGGAGAAAGTGGAAACATGTTATACAAAGGAGACTTAAAAATAAGATATGAACGGGAAACACTAGAACACAAACTTCTCTGATATGTGAGTTTTTTCCCTTTTATCTTGCACTCATTGTTTCTTGCCTCTTCCTTTGCTTTTCTCAGCTGTCTCTTTATTCCACCTCAGTGCTCTGATGTGTGCCCAGGTAGAACCAGGACTTGGTAAACTTTATCAACTATGGGCAATATGGCTGTTTTTTGCCTCTTGTTGCATCAGAAACATAACTGAATGAGACAAAAATAAACATATTTCAACCTTAACTTCTGCTACCTTTTCACTGGAGTTGTCTAAAGGACCAGATTGAGATAATTGTGAGTCAGAGGTGAAAAAGATCCACCAAGGTTGTAATGCATCTCAGCAATCATCAGTGAGAAGGACTCTAGATAGGCAGGTGCATAATGTGTGTCAGGCCTATGGCACCTTAAACCTATTGCTATCAAGTTGATTCCGACTCATAGAGACCCACTAGGACAGAGTATAACTGCCCCATAGGGTTTCCAAAGAGCAGCTGGTGGATTCAAACAGCCAACCTTTTGTTAGCAGCTGAGTTCTTAACCACTGCGCCACCAGGGCTCCATGACTACCTGATCTCCTTAGGTAGTCATTAGGATTGTTAAAAATAAATAAATAAAAACTTAAAGAAATTGAAACACAAGGTTTATTCTGAGCAGTTATTGTATATGCATAGAAGCAGACCACTCTGATTGAAAAAAGCCAATGGCTTGAAGTAGGCTAGTTACAATGAGGCTTATAAAGAGAATAGGAGGGAGAAGAACAGAAGATCAACCATTGGCTAATCATAACATGATTGACTGAATTATGCCCTCCTCCTTTTACCAAGATTAACTGATACTACTAGGTGATCTCTGGCCTGGCTGCTAATAATTTTGCTATTGACCGCTCTTCAAATAGAAAAGAAAAGTCAATTGGCAACTTTGGGTGAGAAAAACAGGCCAGTGAAGCCATTAAAAAAAAAAGTTGCCATCGAGTCGATTCTCATAAAAGGATTAATTTTGAGTCAGGAATTTTTAAGGTTAATTTTTTTGGTTGGTAAGAAAAAAAACTTAAAATCAAAGTAAGATGTCTGTTACTAATTTTTGTCTTTGACAAGACATTGTCCCAGGTGAGGTAAGGTGGTTGAAAAAGAAGTCTGTGAAGTAGCCCTGGTGGAAGGAGACCATACAGGGCTAGGGAGGTCTGGTTGGTGAGGAGTGAGTGATAGGTGAATTTCTTGGCTTGCAAGCAGAGAATGGTTTCAGAAAAGCTTAGGTAAAGACATGTAGGTCATTGTCCAGGGACAGAGGGTATCAGTGCCAAGCAAATGCAGTAAGAATCTCACAGAGTACGATACATGGGAAAATTGGGAGACGCACAGTAAGCCTCCTGTTTAGAAAGTGCTTGAATAGGAGGCAGGATATCCAAGCAGGATACTTTGAACAGATGACTCAAAACAGAAACTAAGCAAGAGGAACTGGGTTATTAGGCAAGAATTGTTTAACAAGGAAGAAGATTGTTAAAACAGGTTTCTAGTCTAGAGAAATATTAGGAGCAGTAGGATTGACATTACCAAACCACTGAATTCCTGGATAGGATTCTTTAAAAAATCTCTCTAGATATTTGATTCTAGAATTGGTAGCAGGTCTGAGCGTATAGGTTGAGCTTCATTATCATTTGGTTCAAGCTTCTGTGAGATGCAGGGCAGAGAATGCTTTAGCTTTCCTTCATGCATCTGTTACTTTGTTCTTGTCAGGTGATTTCTGTGATTTACATTTTTAGCTTTATTGAAAGAATTTCTCAAACCATACATTGGCCCTGAGCCCCTAACTCTGGGGTTGCTATTAGAAATGGAAACTTTGTTTGATTTTATATTTTGAATGTTAAGAATAGGTTATCTTATGTCATGAGACCAAAGTATCATTATTTGCTTCTTTGTATTTGCTATTTCCTATATTGAAATTTGAATATTTTATCGGAATTTTGTTACTATTAGAAAATTTAGGACTGTTACTTACATATATGGCCATCATGTGGTACTGTTTCTTAGACTGTAAGAGAACATATGTTTTTTCTTTTCTTTTTTTTAAATTTACATGCCTTTTCCACCACAGAGAATTTTTTTATACCTCACTGAATAAAGATACCATTACTAATAATGTTTGTTTAGAGATGACATTTTTTCTACTAATTGGATTATTATATATATATGCATAAAAGTGCACATGTGTACAGCTCAACAAATTTCCAAAAACTAAACGTACCCATTTAAGTAGAGCTCAAATTAAAAATAAAAAAGCAATACTAAAAATACTTGGCCCCTCAAGCACAACGCAAGGCAAGGTCATGGAAGCTCCATAGACACATCCAAACTCCCTGAAGGACTGAATTACTAGGCTGAGGGCTGTGGGGACCACGGAATAGGGGAACATCTAGCTCAATTGGCATAACATAGTTTATAAAGAATATGTTCTACATTCTACTTTGGTGAGTAGCATCTGGGGTCTTACAAGCCTGTGAGTGGCCATCTAGGATACTCCACTGGTCTCACCCCGTAAAGAGCAAGGGAGCATGAAGAAAACCAAAGACACAGGGGAAAGATTAGTCCGAAGGACTAATGGACCACAACTACCACAGCTTCCACCAGACTGAGTCCAGTACAACTAGACGGTGCTCAGCTATCACCAACTACTGCTCTGACAGGGATCACAATAGAGGGTCCTGGACAGAGCTGGAGAAAAATGTAGAACAAAATTCTAACTTGCAAAAAAACACCAGACTTACTGGCCTGACAGAGACTGGAGAAACCCCGAAAGTATGGCCCCCAGACACCCTTTTAGCTCAGTAATGAAGTCACTCCTGAGGTTCACCCTTCAGCTAAATATTAGACAGGCCCATAAAACAAAATGAGACTAAAGGGGCATGCTAGCACATGGGCAAGGACTAGAAGGCAGCAGCGGACAGGAAAGCTGATAATAGGGAACCCAAGGTTGAGAACAGAGTGTGTTGACAGGTTGTGGAGTTGGTAACCAATGTCACAAAACAATATGTGTACTAATTGTTTCATGTTTGTTCTGTAAACCTTCAACTAAAGTACAATTAAAAAAAAATACTAGCCCCCAGAAAATAGTCAGTAAAATGCCCACCCCCATCCCAAAGTTACAACTATCCTAATTTGTATCATAAATTAATTAAATTATGAATTAACTTTGTTGTGAGATAGACAGACAGACGGACAGATAGAAAATAATACAGTATGTATTCCTTTAAGCTTAAATTTTTTCTTCAACATTATGTTTTAAAATTCACCTGTATTGAAAGAAGTTTGCTGCTCATTCATTTTCATTATTATGTAGTATTTCATTTGGTGAAAATGCTACAATTCATTTATTCCGATGAACATTTGGGTAGTTTTTAGCTTTGGGATATTGTGAATAGTCTTTTGGAAAACGTATTGTATATATTTCTGTTGGGTGGAGTGGAATTGATGGGCCATAGATTAGGCTACGTTCAATTTTAGTTGTAGTTGTTAGGTGTCATCGAGTCCCTTCCAACTCATAGCAACCCTGTGTACAACAGAAGGAAACACTGCCCGGTCCTGCACCATCTTCACAATCATTGTTATGCTTGAACCCATTGTTGCAGTCACTGTATCAATCCATCTCCACAATTCAAAGGCATCAGTTCTTCTTTGGTCTTCCTTATTCATTGTCCAGCTTTTGCATGCATATGAAGCGACTGAAAACACCATGGCTTGGGTCAGGCGCACCTTAGTCTTCAAGGTGACATCTTTGCTTTCCAACACTTTAAAGAGGTCTTTTGCAACAGATTTGCTCAATGCAAAATGTCGTTTGATTTCTTGACTGCTGCTTCCATGGGTGTTGATTGTGGTTCCAAGTAAAATGAAATCTTTGACAACTTCAATCTTTTCTCCGTTTATCATGATGTTGCTTATGGGTCCAGTTGTGAGGATTTTTGTTTTCTTTATGTTGTGGTGTAATCCATACTAAAGGCCATGGTCTTTGATCTTCATCAGTAAGTGCTTCAAGTCCTCTTCACTTTCAGCAAGCAAGGTTGTGTCATCTGTATAACGCAGGTTGTTAATGAGTCTTCTTCCAATCCTGTTGCCCCATTCTTCTTCATATAGTCCAGCTTCTCAGATTATTTGCTCACCATACAAATGAAATAAGTATGGTGAAATGATACAACCCTGACACACACCTTTCCTGACTTTAAACCACACAGTCTCCCCTCGTTCTATTCAAATGACTGCCTCTTGATCAATGTACAGGTTCCTTATGAGCACAATTAAGTGTTATGGAATTCCCATTCTTCACAGTGTTATCCATAATATGTTATGATCCACACAGTTGGATGCCTTTGCATAGTCAATAAAACACAGATAAACATCTTTCTGGTATTCTCTGCTTTAAGCCAGGATTCATCTGATATCAGCAATGATACCCCTGGTTCCACATCCTGTTCTGAATCTGGCTTGAATATCTGGAAGTTCCCCCATTGATGTACTGCTGCAGCTCCTTTTGAATGATCTTCAGCAAAATTTTACTTGTGTGTGATATTAATATTTTTTGATAATTTCTGCATTCTGTTGGATCACCTTTTTTGGAATAGGCATAAATATGGATCTCTTCCAGTCAGTTAATGTGATGGTTAAGGTTGTGTGTCAATTTGGCTGGGCCATGATTCTCAATGGTTTGGCATTCATATAATATTGTGATCACTTCCATGATGAGATTTGATATAATGTGATCACCTCCATGATGGAATGTGCTGTGAGTAGCCAATCAGTTGAAAGGGAATTTCCTTGGGCACATGGCCTGCATTGAATATAAGCGGACATCCTGGCAAGGCTTGTGGACATTTGTTTGCTCTGGATCCTGCAGCTGACTCCTGTTCATCTGACATCCGGTTCTTGGGACTTGATCTAGCAGTTTACCTGCAGTCTTGCCTGCCAGTCTTGGGATTCATTGATCTTTGCAGCCTGTGAGCAAGAGCCCTGCTCTCTGACCTGCTGATCTTGGGTTCGCCAGCTCCTGTGGCTAGGTGCGGCTACAGAAATCAGGACAAGTCTCTATCCTGAGTCACGGACTTGGGACGTTCCAGCCTCTTCAACCTTGTAAGCCTTGATATAAATCTCTCTATATATATCTATTTATACACTTTTACTGGTTTTGCTTCTCTAGAGAACCCAGCCTAAGAGAGTTGGCCAGGTAGCTGTCTTCCAAATTTCTTGTCATAGACTAATGAGCACTTCCAGTGCTGCATCCGTTTCTTGAAACATCTCAATTGTTATTTCCTCAATTCCTGGAGCCTTGTTTTTTGCCAGTGCCTTTAGTGCAGCTTGGACCTCTTCCTTCAGTACCATTGGTTCCTGATCATATGCTACTTCCTGAAATGGCTGAATGTCAACCAATTCTTTTTGGTATAGTGGCTTTGTGTATTTCTTCAATCTTCTTTTGATGCTTCATGCGTCATTTAATATTTTCCCCATAGAATCCTTCAGTGTTGGAACTCGAGGCTTGAATGTTTTCTTCAGTTCTTTCAGCTTGAGAAATGCTGAGTGTGTTCTTCCCTTTTGGTTTTGTAACTGCAGGTTTTTACACATGTCATCATAATACTTTACTTTGTCTTCTTGAGCTGCCCTTTGAAATCTTCTGTTCAGCTCTTTTACTTCATCATTTCTTCCATTTGTGTTAGCTACTCAACATTCAGGATCAAGTTTCAGAATTTCTTCTGACATCCATTTTGGTCTTTTCTTTCTTTCCTATCTTTTTAATGAGCTCTTGCTTTCTTCATGTATGATGTCCTTGATGTCATTCCACAACTTATCGGGTCTTCAGTGATCAGTGTTCAATGCATCAAATCTATTCTTGAGATGGTCTCTAAATTCAGGTGGGATGTGCTCAAGGTCATACTTTGGCTCTTGTGGACATGTGCTAATTTGCTTCAACTTCACCTTCAACTTGCATATAAGCAATTGATGGTCTGTTCCACAGTTGGCCCCTGGCCTTCTTCGACTGATGATACTGAGCTTTTCCATTGTCTCTTTCCACAGATGTAGTCTATTTGATTCCTATGTATCACATACAGACAGGTCCAAGTGTACAGTCACCATTTATGTTGTTGAAAAAAGGTACTTGCAATGAGGAAGTTGTTGGTGTTGCAAAAATCTATCATGGGATCTCTAGCATCGTTTCTATCACCAAGGCCAAATTTTCCAACTACGGATCCTTCTTCTTTGTTTCCAACTTTCGTATTCCAATCATCAGTAATTATCAATGCATCCTGATTGTGTGTTCAATCAATCTAAGACTGCAGAAGTTGGTAAAAATCTTCAATTTCTTCATCTTTGGCCTTAGTGGTTGGTGGGTAAGTTTGAATAATAGTCATATTAACTGGTCTTCCGTGTGAGCATATAGATATTATCCTAGCACTGCCAACATTGTGCTTTAGGATAGATTTTAAAATGTTCTTTTTGAGGATGAATGCAATGTCATTCCTCTTCAAGTTGTCATTCCTGGTATGGTAGACCATATGATTGTCTGATTCAAAATGGCCAATACTAGTCCATTTCAGCTCACTAATGCCTAGGATACTGATGTTTATGTGTTCCATTTCATTTTTGATGATTCCAATTTTCCTAGATTCATACTTCACACCTTCTATGTTCTGATTATTAATGGATGTTTGCAGCTGTTTCTTGTCATTTTGAGTCTGCCACATCAGCAAATGAAGGTCTCAAAAGCTTGACTCCATCCAAGTTATTAAAGCCGACTCTACTTTGAGGAGGCAGCTCTTCCCCAGTTGTGTTTTAAGTGCCTTCCAACCTGAGGGGCTCATCTTCCGGCACTATATCAGACAATGTTCTGCTGCTATTCATAGTCTTCACTGGCTAATTCTTTTCAGAAGTAGACTGCCAGGTCCTTCTTCCTAGTCTGCCTTATTCTGGGAGCTCAGCTGAAACCTGTCTGCCATGGGTGACCCTGCTGGTATTTGAAATACCAGTGGCATAGCTTCCGGCATCACAGCAACATGCAAGCCCCCACAGTATGACAAACTGACAGACTGACAATTTTAGTAGAAGATGCCAAATAGTTTTCTAATCCCATACACTGTATTAGAGAGTTTGAGTTAATCTGTATCCTCACTAACACTTGTTATTTTCCATTATTATGATTTTAGGCACTCTGGTGTCTATGTACTGATATCACTTTGGGTTTTAACATTCATTTCTCTGATAACTGATTAAGCTAAGCAACTTTTTATGTATTTACTGGATAGTTGGATATACTCTTTTTTGAATGGTTTGCTCAAGTCATTGGTTTATTTTTTTGTTAGTTGCCCATCATTTTTTATTGAATTTGAGTTCTTTATGTGATTTGACAAGGAGCCCTGCTGGTGCAGTGGTTATGTGCTTGGCTGCTGACCAAAAGTTCAAACCTACTAGCCCACTCTGTGGGAGAATGATGTGGCAGTCTGTTTCTGTAAAGATTACTGCATTAGAAACCCTATGGGGAAGTTCTACTCTGTCCTGTAGGGTTGCTATGAGTTGAAATCGACTTGATTGAAATGAATATATAATTTGATATGAATCCTTTGTTGAATGTATGTGGCATTGCTGTTTTAATCTATTAATGTATTTTTTATAAGCAGAAGTCATTAATTTTAACGTAGTTAAATTTATCAAAGAATTTCTTTCATTTCTGGTGCTATTTATGTCCTCTTTAGGAAATCTTTGCCTTCTCCAAAGTTACAAAGATGTTCCCTGTTTTCCTCTGATTGTTTCATTGCTTTACCTTTTACATTTAAATCTGAAAACTATGTGGAATTGATTTTTTATATGGTATGAGGTAGTAGTTCAAGATACTTTTTCCCCAAATATGGATACCTAATTGGAACAGAACTATTTATTAAAGAGGCTATCTTTTCCTCATTGCATTGCAATGATGTCTTTTGAT
Organism: Trichechus manatus latirostris; assembly: GCF_000243295.1. NCBI lineage: Eukaryota > Metazoa > Chordata > Mammalia > Sirenia > Trichechidae > Trichechus > Trichechus manatus. The sequence continues at coordinate 8,652,350 of NW_004443972.1, forward strand.
ATAACATTTTAAAAAGAATTTTCAAAAGAAAGAAATGTTGATGATACAAGCCATTATTTTTCTCCTTGTTACTTAAATTTTTTTTTTTTTTGATTTCCTAAATTTTAGAATGCAATTAAAAAAAAATCTTTGCTACCAATGTGTCTTAAAATTTCAGAGCTACTGGTGTCAAAACATTGCTGGATTGCTTATCTTTTAGAAGCCAAATATCTTTTCCTTCTCAGACACAGGCAGTCTATTCCCTTATCACTGTTCTTCCGGTCAATTAAAAGAATAGCCTTAGTTTGCCTTTCTAGCTTGCAGTCTAGCTGCTTCCTTTATCAGAAGTGGAAAAAATAATCTAAGTATCATTATTATGCCCTTAAATATAAAAACCATTGTGTCTGTTTTTCCAACAAAAAATCAAAGAGCTTGCTTTTTCAGTAACCCCTTTCTCAATTTTTATTATTGGTTACTGCAGTCTCTCTCTCTATATATATAGATATGTGATACTCATATTTTTTAATGATTTTGAACAAAAATGGACTAGTGGCTTTAGGCCACTAATGATTTCAGACACAAAATTTCTTTCATAAAAGGCTCTGTCCTTATACTAGACAAAATATTTTTAAAATAAGCCATAAAATGCTTTAAAGATAAATATAAAATATTTTGAGCCTATGTCTGATAGGATACTTTTACTTATGTTCAACAAATGCATATTAACTGAATTCTCTATACTCTAAACAGTGTGACAATTCATCTCTCTTTGTATGTGTGTATGGATGTATAAACATACACATATGTACTGATAATAAGCACATAGAAAAAAACCCTTTTATTCAAGACATTTGTAATCAAAATGTCTGTGCATATATTTATATATAATTTTGCACACACACTATTATTTTCCAAGCATTATTGTATCTTTAGAATACTTTTTAATGTCTTAAACTCTAAGTTCCTAAAGAAACTTGACCTTAAATGGTTCCTTTTTCACAGTTAACACCACACAGATATATGTGATAAGTGATTTTTGATGTTGATGCTTGAGATAAAGCTTCAAGCTTAGGTCTATGACTAAGTCAATAAAGCATTTTTGCTTTTGTGTTGGAATTTGTTATGTTTTAATTTTATCATATGGAAAAAGCATATGTCAAAGTAGTTTTAATCTTACATCTTATTTCTCTATATGACCTAAAACTTAAATTCATAAACTGCAATACCCAGAGTAAGACAACATATTTGGCACAGAGCCATTGTAATACCAGCCTAGGACAGTTGATATCGTTAGACCATGGGAAAGTCAAATTACCCCGAGTGAAATTGATTTATCACTTTGTAAGTCACACCTCTTCTCCATGCTGAAAATTCACAAGGGAAAATGAAGTGCACAAGAAGACTGAATGGCAGTGACCTTGACTGTAGACCTGTCAAGTGGTAGAAATAAAGAGCTTAAGATTCTGAAGGCACAAAGCCAATAGCGTTAACTGCCTAAAGCATGAAAGACACAAAATGAGAACAAAAACTGTAGGTTGATTGTGATTTCATCTCAGAACATGAGAAGCAGTTTCACTAGTAGGGTAGAAGTTCAGGAATTGCAGGCTGGCTGAGCAGAGTGGATGTTGTGTGGTCTGTAGCAATGTTAGCAACAGTTTATGGAGTTAAGCTGCTCACAAATGCTAAAATCAGTCAACTGTGTGAAACACATTGGCATCACTCCTGGGATTGTTAAGAATCACCTGCAATTTACAAAGGAGTTTCACAGGGGATCATAAAAAAGACATAACTGCTGTGAGCACTTATATAATATAGTTTTCATGGCTAACGTGACAATTAGACACTGAGCACAAGACTTTTTGTTTGGGCTTGTTATCTGGTTTATAAAGTTTAGTGATCTCAAGTAATAACTTTAATCTTGCAATGGTTCTAGTTTCTCCTGGTGTCCCCTAGGCATACAGGCTTATACTGAGTGGGAAGCAGGGAAACTGCAGCTTCCCCTGAAGTTTTAGCTCATAGTATAGGAAATCTGGGTGGTGCAAACTGTTTAAGAGCTTGACTACTAGCCAAAAGTTGGCAGCTCAAACCTACCCAGAGGCACCTCAGATGACAAGCCTGTCAACCTGATTCCTAAAGCAGCCTTGAAAACCCTATTGAGCAGTTCTGCTCTGCACACGTGGGCTTGTCATGAGTCAGAATCAACTCAACAACAACAATAACATGGAAGAATCTAAAATATCTGTTATTAGGTGATGGTTTTGTACCACTCTCTCCAATCTAGGGATGAAGATCTATCCTGAGTAGTGGTGGTGAACCCCACATTTATTGGAAGATCTAACCACGACATCAGACATCAAAAGGGCTTTGCCCAGGAATCTTCTGGCTTAAAAATCAAACAGGCATGAAAGAGTCCCCGTTCTGCACCTCAGGTAGTATTCATTTGCTAATATAGGATTCTAGCTCTTATGGGTTTTTTATTTACAGTTAAGATGGTTATGAAATCTATTGTTAGGCCAGCTTTAGAAGTGAGGTCAATCAGATAGAGAAATTCATATGTCTTTCAGAGGAACGTTTTGAGGAAGGAAAACGATGTTCTGATTGTGGTTATTTTGAATAATTTTTTTTTTATTTTTAATTTATAAAATGAACACATATTAAAATGACCTATAAAGCATAGTACAAAAATGGTTAAGTGTAACTCGAAAAAAGGGTAGAATGGCACAAATGTTTCCATACTTATTTTATATAGGGTGTTATGTAATCAATTGGCTTCAATATGACAAATTGTGTTCTACTTCCTCGTTGGTGATTTCACTAGATAGAAAAGGCACCCCCTCTAGAACACCCAGGGAAACCTCCCATGAGTTTTAGTTTCGCTCAGATGCTCACATTTAATTTTTGCTATTTTCTTCTCTCCTCAGAGAAATTAAGTATTATACTTACACACAACACAGCGTAGGGGGTAAAATGCACCACTTATGTGGGTCCTAAGGGTTTTCTGCAAAATAAGGGCATCTTTTATGCGCTTGAGTTCTTGGTAAGTTACTTCATTCTGTAAAAAAATTCATAGCTCTAGAGCAATTTCTAAAGCAGTCAACATCACACACAAAGAAAACATTTGACAAGAAAAAGAAAACAAAACTTGAAGATTTTTCAAAAAAATCTATTTGACAAGAAAACTATAAGCCACACCATCTTGTTTCCAGCTCTTTGGAGAACTGAGTGAATAATCAATAGTCACACCCGGAAGCTCACTTTTAGCTGAGAACTCCAGACCCTCCACTTAAGCACCAGGTAAGAGACCCTAGACAATGCAGTATGGGAAGCACATTTTTGCTAGAAAAGTCTACACTTAAGTGAACACTAATGCAGGAAAATTGAGACAGAACAGAAGAGACCATGATTTAGAAAAGAAAAAATAGAGAAGGGCATGAAAACTTGTGAACATAGGGGCAAGGTTCTTTTTGCTGGATCCTGTAGGGGGGTAAAACTTCAATAAAAATGACTTTTTAAGTTGAATTTATTATATAGACTTTTGTGACAATTGCTTAAAGAGAAACAACTTTTGGCATAGGCATTACTATTAACGGAAGAATTCATAGTAACAATGTCCATTGTAGTAGTAACATCAGTGAAGCAGCAGGATGTACTCTAGTCATCCCTGGATAGATACATGCTTGATTGCTTATAAAGGAATTATTTTGGTTATCTTTGCCCTGAACTATTGGATAATGATGTTCATATGTAAAATTCCCATTAATTTTTCAAGGCCTAAATCCAAGTGTGTTACAGAGTAGAACTCCATTGGGTTTTCTTGGTTGTAATCTTTAATAAATCCAATAAATGTGCATTGGATTACTAAATATGTAGAAAAAGAACTCCTTCTCTAGACTGGCATCTAAATTTTACAATAATCCCTTTCGACTTAACGTCATTTGTTCAGTCACTAGTGTGTTCTGCGACAGTATCTTTGACCTTTTTTCGTCTCTTCCATTTTTCCTTTATGCTACTTCTATTGCCAAATACTGAGCTGTTCATTTTTCTTTTGTCTTTTTTTATTTTATATTGTCTTTACAAGTTTGCAAAACGTTTAAGTATCTCCAAAAGGAAAACAATGCCTGCCTAATACTTCTTTGCAAAAATCAATATCAGTACCTAAAGTTTTCTTACTATTATCGTGTGTGCGTATGCATGTTTGCCTGTTTTATTCTGTAATATTCATAGAGTTGAATCTGTTGGATTTGAAACTGTCTCTGGTAGGTTGAGCAGTCCATGCTTAGAAGGAAGATTCTGGATGATCGCTTGATAAAAGAGTGGGGATTGATGTGTAAGAAAAAAATCCATAGGCATTCATTCATTGATTAACTCAATCATTTGACAAAATTTATTGATGCCTTACTATTTGTAAGATACTGGAAGCATGTAAGACCTGGCTTTTGCCCTCAGAGATCATTGTGATTCCCTTTCTCTCCCTCTTTTGGCCATAATGCAGTATTTAATAGTTTAGGTTACATTTATTTCCTTTCTCATTTAAGTTGACTAAACATGAATTATAATGGTCCCTTGGCCTTCAGACATCTCTTTATAAGTGGAAAATATTTAGAATTTATTATTCCCAAATCTGACTCCAGAAAGAAGCTTTGCATCTTCTTTTCAGTTATCACTTAAAGGATGAGTAGAGACTCCAGTTCCTGCAATGTAAGGGAGCATATTTTATATACCTTTAGTATTTGTGAGTTTAATCTGTGGGAACCACTATAGTATCTGGGAGATTTCCTATCTATTTGCAAAAATATCTCTGATTGCATTGTATGCTTACCATATGTAGTGAGTTCAAGGGAATTCTGGGCTGATCAAGGAAAAAGCTTTGCACAACAAGCTGTTTAATGGGGCTGAAGCATTGACAGCTGCATGTTAGGGGGGTGGTCCCACACAGCAGGAGGTCTGAACTGAGAGCCACCAGAAGGGGGAGAGCATGAAAAACCTCAGGGAAAAGGAGAAGGGAAGGGGCTAATATACACCTTACAGGAGGTGTTTCACGCAGCATGCAAAGCAGGCAAGTTCTAAGTGGCTAAAAACGACTTATTTCGACTATTTTCAAAACAACTGGATGTATACAAATTTGAGTTTGGCACCAGTGTGCTTTTTGGGCCAAGGGCTTCAGCTTGTATGAAGAAGTAAATGACATCAGACCAGTTACACAGAGGCCATTTTTGACTCATTTATATAACCATGCAATTAGGAATTAGCCTTTTGTTGTTGGTGTTCAGTCAAGAGAATATTCGTAGCTCCTAAGTTATTAATTGCATTCAGTTTTCACTTGACTTGATTAACGCTCTACACTGATGACCATCTCAGGAGTAAATACAGAATTGTACATAGCAATTTCTAAGGGATTTTATTTATCCATGTAAATAATTATTCTGTTACATGTGTTGTTGAATTTTGAACCGTTCAAACACCTCAGTAGAGCATTTTTAAAGTAGTCTGTTTGAATTGATTATAACTTAGTAATGAGTAAAATTCTGGTTACACAGCAATTCAAGTGACTCCAGGTACCCAAAACCATTTAAAGTTTTTGGCTAAAAGAAATATATTTGTCTCATTTAAAATAAATCAAAACCTTTATTTTAAGAACAAAAATTAATTAAAATGTTTAGAGCAATAACTTTCTGCCATTTTAATTATTCAATTTCTGAGAATATAGTTGCTCTTTTAAAATTATTTATGTCTGTAGAAGTGCTGTCTTTGGTGACAGATTCCACAGTTCAATCACTGTTGTTCAAATGAGTCAGATTATCTATATATCCCCTTAAAATAAGAATAACAGACTGGAAAAATAAGCATCCACTTTCTAAGTACTATGAGATCTGAGTGTGTATGGTGCTTCTATCATTTCAGAGGCTGTACTGTAACTTGACTGGCTATAAATTTCTAAGTGCAGAATAACCTGAATATAAAAATGAATATTTTATTTTTAAGATCATTCATTTCATCTTCCCACATACTATTATGTCAGACATGGCACTAGGTACTGGACATATAGTAGCAAGCTGCTCTCATGTTGTTTAGAGTCTGGTGGGTGGAAAGGCATTAATCAAATAATCACCTGCATAAATGTAAAATTACAGCTGTGACACAGACTATAAAGGAGATGTTCAGGAGTCTATAATAGAGATTTAACTTAGCATAGAGGTCAAGAAAGAGTTCTAAGACTAAGGGTCTCTTAAACTGAGATCCCAAGAATTCATAGGCTTTAATCTGTGAGTGAGGAGCCCTGGTGGTGCAGTGGTTAAGTACCCAGCTGCTAACTAAAAGGTCCATGGTTCGAACACACCAAATGCTCCACCTGAGAAAGATGTGACAGTTTGCTTCAGTAAAGATTTACAGCTTGGAAACCCTATGGGAGCACTTCAACTCTGTCCTATAGGGTTGCTATGAGTTGGAATGGACTCCATGGAATGGGTTAGGTTTTGGTTTCAATCTGTGAATGAGGGAGGCAGAGTGCATGCTGGTTAGCAAGTGTCGAAAAATCTGCGATAAGAGATCATGGCAATTAAATTACAACTGTTTATTAACAAATCACATGAAATTGCTGATATTTGACCATTCTTGACCTATAAAAATGGCAATTTCATATGCTTCAATCTAATATTAATGTAAGCAGCGTGGAAGAAGTAACATAGAAACATCAAATTTAGAAGAACAGTTGCTCAGTTGCTATTCTTTAGGCCTCTCTAGAAGTTAGAAAAATAAAACGAGGTGATTAAATAATTATCTGTAACTCTACAAATATTATAATGAGAAAAAAATTGGTGTTTTTTTTAGAACCAAGCAACCAACAGAACAAACAAAAAAACCTCCTTTAAATTGTACAAGAGGGGCATTAGTTTAGATATAAGCAGAAGTGCCTTTAAGAACTTTAAAAGTACATCCTTTTCCAGAACAGATCATAAAAACATTTTGCTTGAGATGAAACTTTTCACAATTGTTCACTACAGATTAGTAAGTGAGCACAGGTAAGCCCATTTTAACCTTGCTTAATGGGTAATCCATCTCTGTCAGGGATTGTAAATTCAAAAAGAGGCTTTGATTCTTGTAAGAGAGAAATTTTTCTGAACCTTTGACTAAAGTAAAATGGCTGAACTAAATCCATGCTTCTGCTGTATTCAACAGAATTAACACTGAAGTTAGTAATGCCTTACCTTTAGGCCCCTTATCTGGCTAGCAACCATGGGTAGTTAAGGAAATATTTTCTCTATGATCAAGTTGGAATGTGGAAAGAATGTACCTAAAGAGGAGATCTTGGCACCAATGCTTATTGCAAGCCCCATTATAGATCTCCCCAAGAAATGTTTTACATCAAGCAAGACACTTTTATGATCTATTCTGGAAAGTATGTGTTATAAGCATCTTGTGACTGTGATTATAATCTCTGTGCCTGCAGGAACTTCTGCCATTAACCTCTGTAACCAATCCTTGTAGCCTATCTGTGCACATGTATCCAATGGAAGCCTGTTCCCCTCTTCGTTTAACCTTCCCTTGTATGATCTTAATCAAAGACTAGCCAATCGATGATTTTTGTTGTAACTTCCTCTTTTAGCCCAATATCCATCCTTGCTTGAGACTCTCTTGCTGGACTCGCTAGTTTTCACTTGTGTGAGCTGGTGATTCCACATTCAAATGAATCTTTAATGCTGAATAAATCCTTTGAATTTTAATTGTAAGGTCTGAGTGGTTTCTTGCAATGACATTCTGCAGGAATGTGCTGTGGGGTTGGGAGAGAGACAGACACCAGCCTAGAAGCAGAATCTTTGATGTGGTGAGAAAATGTGAAATTATTTGTTACAGATGATCTGGTAAGCAAGGTAAGCATCGTGCTTACCTTTCCTATTGGATAATCTGCCCTTGGGAGAAGTGAAGTGGGGTGTGGGGTAAGGTAGAGAGGTTGTTGGCAAGTAGTAACGAAGAGATTAGAGGATTCATACCTTTTATCCTCACACCAATTTTTTTTTAAATCATGTATCAATACTTTAATATGCAATGCTCTATACCAAATGTTTACACCAGAATGCAACATAAAATATGATAACTGGATTTGATAAACCACCTATTCTCTTGTGCAATAAGAAATTTCTATGGAGCTAGTAACTGTTCTATTTAAAAAAATAATAATTGTACAGAGATTAATGATCCCAAGTCAGTGAAGTCTGAGGCTTCGTGAAAATGTTTAGTTTTAACTAAATAATTTACAACAAAATAATCTGACCCATATTGACATAGTTATTGATTCTACACTTGGAAATTATCCATTAATGACCAGCAGTTTACATTAATGAGGGTAAATAATATTAATTTTATACAGCCAAACTAGGCTTTCAGTTTACCCTTTTATTTAGTAATTCTCTAGAATCTAAAAGTCCAATGGATGTAGAAAAATTTTCCCTGATGTTTATATATTTCAATTTTCACTCTCAGATTCTCTTTCTCTCTTACAGTACACACATGCATACACATGCACAAACAGTTACTGGATATTTATCACCATTACAATCTGATTTTTGCCCATAGCAATGATTAAAGATAACTAATGGTGGTTACCTTCTGACTAAAAACTCTAAGACTTACTATTAGACTCACTGTATACATACACACAGGATGACAATATTTTGCATTTTGAAACATTTTCCTCTACTTCCACAACACTGAGCTCTCCTGGCTCCTACCTCTGTGTTTTCTAATATATTTCTTGCTAAAATGATCTCTCTTCCACTTGTATTATATTATCATATCACACAGAAATCTATCAATTACCTATATTTTCTTTTTTGGTGATCTTATTTTTTCTAATATATTCAATTATTCTCTATTGCTAACAATTCTAATAACTTTACCTTCCAGCTCTGATCTTTCTCCTGAACTACAGACCTCTATTTCCTATTGACATATTGACTAGGTGTTACAGGTAAAAATAAATACGTTCAAAACTTATCTTACTATTTTTTCCCTCAAATCTGTCTCCTGACTGTTCTTCTAAGAATAAATTGTACACACAATCATTTTATAAGCTAGGAGCAATAGGGAATCTTTGAATACCCCTTTTGCTAATTGCTCCTGCTCTGACTTAGCTAAGAACAAATATATTCTCAAGCATGCAAAACTCAGGTTTATAGACCCATGAGTCCTTGAAAAACAAAACAACTTGATTACAAAATACAGCCAACAAAGAGGCAAATCAAAATCAGTGTCTCAGGAATGAAGAAGCCAGATGAAAGAACATTAAAATTGGATATAAGACTAAAAAATTTAATAACATTTTGGAGCCATAAGAAATATAAGTGGCATAAATCTAGACAAAAATATAAAATGCTGATACAACAAACTGAGGTGGGGGGGTGGAGGAAAGAAAAGAGGAGACAATATAAAACTATATTTTCCTATTTTATAACTGTATGTTTAAAGAAATTTTCCAGGGTTGATAAATTAAGAAATAAATGTTTACTTATATGGTTTGAAGTTTTAACAGTATCCATCAGAAAATTAAGAGCAGACTATAAATCTTCTATGTAATTTGATGGGGAAAAATCACACTCAGAAGGGATAATATAGACCATGTACCAAATGATAGAAAAAAGGGAACGATTAAAAACTGAAAATATAAAATGATAACATTAAAAACAAATTTATTTATAATAAAGATAAGAAAAAAGCACTCAAATTGATAACAAAATAATTTAATTATATGTTATATAAAAAAGATGCATCAAAAATGAAATTATTCCAGAATGATTGAGCACAATGCTTAGAAAGATTGATAAAACTTAGTATGTATTCTTGATTTTTAAAAAGCCATTTAAAAACTCAGTAAAATAAGAATAGATGGAAATTTTCCTACAGTGATCTCTTTTTAAAGCCAGATGAAACACTAGAAGCATTTCTGTTAAAGTTGGCAATAAAACATGACAGCAATATTGCCACCTTATTAACATTATGAGACACTGTCTTAGTTATCTAATGCTGCTATAACAGAAATACCACAAGTGGATGGCTTTAACAAACAGAAGTTTATTCTCTCACAATCTAGGAGGCTAGAAGTCCAAATTTAAGATGCCAGCTCCAGGGGAAGTCTTTCTCTCTCTGTTGGCTCTGCGGGAAGGTCCTTGTCATCAAACGTCTCCTCGTCCAGGAGCTTCTTAGCACAGGTACCCCAGGGCCAAAGGACATGTTCAGCTCCTGGCTCTTCTTTCTTTGTGGTAATGAGGTCCCTCTCCTTTCTGCTTGCTTCTCTCTTTTATATCTCAAAAAAGATTGGCTCAAGATACAACCTAATCCTGTAGATTGTGTCCTGCCTCATTAACATACTGCCTCTAATCCTGCCTCATTAACATCATAGAGGTTAAGATTTATAACACATAGGTAATTGCATCAGGTCACAGAATGGAGGACAACCACACAGTACTGGGAATCATGGCCTAGCCAAGTTGACATACATTTTTTGGGGGGACAATTTAATCCATAATGGATATACAAATAAAATAAATACTATAAATATTTAAAGAATAATGAAAAATATTTATCTCATATGGTATGATTTTCTGTAGAAAAAAACCTAAAAATTAATTTTAAACCAATTTAAAATAATATAAGAATTCAACAGTTACTGCTTAAAAATTCAGTGTATAAAATAGATAATAATAATATGTAAATAATATACAAAAATAGCCTTCCCATATGCAAACAAGCAGGTAAATAAAATGGAAGGGGGGAAAAAAACTATTCCATTTACACTAGCAACAAAAAGACAAATAGTTTTATGTTGCAAGTTATGCATTGCAGCATAACTAACCTCAATCGGTGGCCTAAAGCAACAAATTTCTTCTCTTGTGATTCTGTGCTTTGACAGGGCTCAGCTGGGTGGTTTTTGTTTGGAGTTTCTCATGCATGTGAAATCATTTGTTGGCTAAAGGCCGCAGTTATTCAAGGCTGATTGAACAATGTGGCTTTCTCGAATGGCTGCCAGTTGAAACTGGCTATTGGCCAGAAGCTCAGCTGTGGCTAACAGCCAGAGGGCCTACACATGGCATCTCCAGATTTCATAGGCTTCTTAACAGCATGGTGACTGAAATCTAGGGCTTCAAACCAGTTTGTTCCAGTTTGAACACCTGCAGATAGTTTGCATTTCTAACAAGTTCCCAGGTGATGCTAAGGCTGCTGGTTAGGGATCAATTCTGAGAACCACTAGTAGTGTGGTGGTTCTCAAAATTTATTACACATAAGAATCACCTGGAGATCTTGTTAAACTGTAGATTCTGATTCAGTATATCTGGGGAGGAAATGCAAATTCTCAGCAAGGGTTGAACAAGAATGAACCAGTTCAAAGCCCTGCTGAAATCTGAGAGGGAGCATTCTAAGAGTGAGGGGTCCAAAAGGCAGAAGATGCCAAGCCAATTGAGGGCTATTCCCAGAACCAGCACCGTATCATTTTGTAATCACCTATTGAGGAAAGAAATCACAGTGTCTGCCCAGCATCAAAAAGGTGTAGAAATAGACTCCACTTCTTAATGCGGAAGATCGCCTCGCAGAAAAGCACATTGGATGGGAGATATTTTTTGCAGCCACATTTGAAAATACAATATATCACACTTAGTAATAAACCTAGCAGGAAATTTACAGCATCCATATTATGAAATTTTGGAAACCATATGAAGGACACCAAAGAAATCTTGAATAAATGGAAAGATGTGTCTTTTTCTTGAATAGAAATACTTAACATTATAAACATGACAATAATTGATAAACTGATCTGTAAACTCAATTCAATCCCAATTAAATAACATTAGTGTTTTTATTTTTAACATAATTGTTTTGAAGTTCATGTAGAAAAATATGTACATGAGAAATGCTAGAAAAAGTGCAAAAAGAACAAAAAGAAGAAAGTCAGAAGGTAAAATTATGCACATGTACACATACACACCCACACATATCTGTATATATATGTATGTGTGTGTATATATATGATATAAAAGCATAATAACTGAAGCAGTATAAGAATGATGCAGCAAAAAAATAAAAACTGATCCGCAAAAAAATAATAGAATTCCAGGACATTTAAACATCTGGTTTTTACTTCAAAGCAGTGGTTAAAATATGTTTGAACAAATGATGTTGGAAAACTAAAAAGCAAGTTGGAGTAAAGATCATAAACATAGAAAGCAAATTCATAGGTTTTTAATGACAACATGATCTTTAAAAAAGTGGAGAGTAATTCTTTTCAAGTAAGACCCAAAACCTAGAAACAAGAAGACCAAGATATAAATTTGACTATTTTAAAATTGTAAACATCTATAGTGTAGAAAACACCCAGACACAGAAAAATAGGGAGAATATTTGCCTTGCACGTGTGAATATCAGATTTTTTAAAAATTCCAAAGAATTTTTTTCTCACCTAGATCCTGTAACAGTTTCTTAAAAATCTTTAGGCTTCTAGTCTGCACCGCCCCCGCCCCCACTTTGGTTTTCCCACAACAGAACCAGCTCCATATTTTAGGACCAATGTAAAATGAAAATGTGGGCCCCTTATTGAGAAATTTTAATAAATTTCAATACAGCCACAGCAAAGCATAAACTAAATGTAGGGCCCTTCTAAGCATGGGGTCTTATACAACTGCACAGGCTGCACATCCATGAAGCTGGCCTTGTCCACAAAATCTTTTAAAAGTACAAATTTTTTGATAAGGGTGTCATCTGATTAAATAGGGGAAGAATAATCTTTTCAACAAATGGTGCTGGGACACTTGGATATGCGCATACAAAATAAATAAACACAGTTAGACCCTTTCCTCACACCTTACATAAAATTCAAAATTCATCATAGACCACAATGTGAGATCTAAAACTACAAAATTCTTAGAAGAAAACATAGGAGTAAATCTTTGTGACCTGGAGTTAGACAGTGTTTTCTCTGATATGACATCAAAAGCACAAGCAACAAAAGGAAAAAAGAAATAGATAAATTGGACTTCATCAGTTTTTTTAAAAATGTTTGTGCTGCAAACAATATCATCAAGAAAGTGAAAAGACGACAGAATGGGAGAAAATATTTGCAAATCACATACATGATAAGGAACTTATATCCAGAATATATAAAGAATTCTTATGATTCAATAATGTAAAGACAAATAAACCAATTAAAAATTGGCAAATGATTTGAATAGACATCTCTCCAAAAAAGTATATAAATAACCAGTAAGTACATGAAAAGATGCTCAAGATCATTAGTCATTTGGGAAATGCAAATCAAAGCCACAAAGATACAGTACTTTATACCCACTAGTGTAGCTATAATCAAATGACAGACAATCACATGTGTTGATAGAATGTGAAGAAACCAAAATCATACATTGCTACTGGCATGTAAAATGGTGCAGTCACTTTGGAAAACAGTTTGGCAGTTCCTCAGAATGTTAAACATGGAGTTATCATATGATCTAGCAATTTCTCTAGAAGGTATATACTCAAGAAAAATGAAAACATATATCCACACAAAAACTTGTACAAAAACATTCATAGCAAGATTATTCATAATAATCAAAAAGTGAAAACAACCCAAATGTCTATCAACTGATAAATGGATAAAAGTGGTATATTCATACAATGGAATATTATTAGCCATAAAAAAGAATAAAATACTGATATAAGTGACATGGATGAACTTTGAAAACTTTATTCTAAGTAAAATAAGCCAGACACAAAAGGGCGCGTATTGTATGTTTCCATTTATATGATATGTGCAGATCAACCAAATCCATAGAGACAGAAAGCAGATTTAGTGGTTGCCTGGTACTAGGGGTGGGAGGTCGGGGATGGGAAATGACTATTAATTCTTATGGAGTTTAATTTTGGGATAATGAAAATGTTCCAAAATCAGAGTGGTGATGATTGTACAACATTATGAATATATGAAAAATCATTAAATTGCACACTTTAAATGGATAAATTTTGTGACATGTGATTTATATCTCAATAAAACTATTAAAAATAATAGCAATAATTAACCCAGTATATGATATATATATAGGAATCCCTGGGTGATGCAGATGGTTAATGCACTCAGCTGCTAACTGAAAGGTTGGAGGATGAAGTCCACCTAGAGACGCTTCAGAAGAAAGATCTGGTGATCTACTTTTGAAAAAGCAGCCATTGAAAACCCTATGGAAAATGGAACAACCAGAATGGAAATAGATGAGACTGTTCATGCATTGTGAAAAATGTAACCAACGTCACTGAACAAATTGTGTAGAAATTCTTGAATGGAAACCTAAACTGCTGTGTAAACCTTTACCAAAAACACAAGCTTTTTAAAACTAAGATATAACAACCAGAAAGGAAATAGAGTGTTCATGCGTTGTAAAGAATGTAACCAATGTCACTGAACAATATGTGTAAAATGTCTTGAATGGGAACTAAACTGCTGTGTAAACTTTACGAAAAACACAAGGAAATATTATTTGTTTTTAAAAAAGAAAACTATGGAACAAAGTTCTACTCTGTCACACACAGTGTTGCCATGAATTGGAATAGACTTTATGGTAACTGCTTTTTTTTTTTTCTTTGTTGTTGTTTTAATCTTTGGAAGGATTAACAAAATAGCCACAGAAATTTTCTGTACTGTGATTCAAATGAGAAAGATTGAGTCAGTTCTAAAAATATCTGGATCTAATTCTTAATGGTTCGAATAATGCCACAGAACCTTTCCTGATACAATCAATATGACCAGAAGGATAAAATGTAAGATTGGCCAGGCTTAACTCAAAGCACATGAAAGTCAGAGAAAGAATCAAATTTCTTTATTATATCAGGTTGTGAATGAAGAAACAGTGTTTCTAGGAAAGAAATCCAAGCCTTTGTTAAGCAAAGAAGGGAAAGACATGTTGGTGGCTAAATAGAACAGTATGTCAACAGGGAACTGCCAGAAATTCAAGCCGGGTTCAGAAGAGGATGTGGAATGAGGGATACCATTGCTGATGTCAGATGGATCCTGGCTGAAAGCAAAGAATACTAAAAAAATGTTTACGTGTGTTTTTTATTGACTATGCAAAGGCGTTTGACTGTGTGAATCATAACAAATTAAGGATAACGATAAGAAGAATGGGAATTCTAGAACACTTACTTATGCTCGCGTGAAACCTCTACATAGACCAAGAGGAAGTCGTTCGAACAGAACAAGGGGATTCTGCATAGTTCAAAGTCAGGAAAGGTGTGTCTCAGGGTTGCATCCTTTCACCGTACTTGTTCCATCTGTATGCTGAACAAATAATCTGAGAAGCTGGACTATATAAAGAAGAACAGGCCATCAGGATTGGAGGAAGACTCATTTATAACCTGCATTATGCAGATGACACAACCTTGCTTGCTGAGAGTGAAGAGGACTTGAAGCACTTACTGATGAAGATCAAAGACTACAGCCTTTAGTATGGTTTACACCTCAACATAAAGAAAGCAAAAATCTTCACAACTGGACCAATAAGCACCATCATGATAAATGGAGAAAAGATTGAAGTTGTCAAGCATTTCATTTTACTTGGATCCACAATCAACACCCATGGAAGCAGCAGTCAAGAAATCAGACAATGCATTACAATGGGCAAATCTGCTTCAAAAGCCCTCTTTAAAGTGTTAAAAACCAAAGATGTCACTTTAAGGACTAAGGTGCCCCTGACCAAAACCAATCGCCTCATATGCATGAGAAAGCTGGACAATGAATAAAGAAAACTGAAGAAGAATTGATGATTTTGAATTATAGTGTTGACAAACAATATTGAATATATCACAGACTGCCAAAAGAACAAACTGATCTGTCTTGGAAGAAGTACAGCCAGATTGCTCCTTAGAAGCGAGGATGGTGAGACTTTGTCTCACGTACTTTGGACATGTTATCAGGAGGGATCAGCCCCTAGAGAAGTACATCATGCTTGGTAAAGTAGAGGGTCAGTGAAAAAGAGGAAGACCCTCAATGAGATGGATTGACACAGTTGCTGCAACAATGAGTTCAAGCAAAACAATGATTATGAGGATGGTGCAGGACCAGAAAGTGTTTCCTTCTGTTGTACATAGGGTTGCTATGAGTCAGAATCGACTAGATGGCACCTAACAACAACAAATAGAACAGTAAATATTTACCACACCTTAAGGAAAAAAAAAAAAAAAAAACCCATTGCCATCTAGTCAATTCCGACTCATAGCAACCCTATAGAACAGGGTAAAATTGCCTCACAGGGTTTCCAATGAGC
>NW_004443972.1:8668717-8727943 GCF_000243295.1 Trichechus manatus latirostris
CCATTGCCATCTAGTCAATTCCGACTCATAGCAACCCTATAGAACAGGGTAAAATTGCCTCACAGGGTTTCCAATGAGCAGCTGGTGGATTCGAACTGCCGACCTTTTGGTTAGCAGTTGTAACTTTTAACCACTGCACCACCAGGGCTCCACATCGTATTTAGACCTACCAAAAACACCAAACCAGTTGTCATGGAGCTTATTCCACTTCATGGAGACCCCATGTGTTTCAGAGTAGAACTGTGCTGTGATCTCTTGGAAATAGATCTCTAGACCTTTCTTTCAAGGTGCCTCTGGGTGGATTTGAACCACCAGTCTTTCAGTTAGTAGCTTAACCATTTGTGTCATACAGGGACTCACATTTAGACCTACACACCTTCTTTTAATTTACTTATAGGGCTTTTCTCGTTGCGGAGAGAGGGGGTTATTCTGCCAACTTATAATGCGGTCTTGTTTAGAAATCTATTTCTAAATCAATAGCTATTTTAAGCAACTTGCCAAATGATGAGTTTTTGTTCCACGTTTTTGATATTGTGTGTTCCTGAAACAGAGTTTATACTAGAAATGTTGGCAAAATATTGTCTTTAGTGGTTTGAGACTATACAACATAATGAATGTAAACTATACGAAGCAAACTAGAATAAGAATTAACTTGCAAACAATGCCAGGGCTTTTAATCTGTAAGGGACATGGTATATATTTTTTCCTTGACAAGAGGGACAAAGAATGGGAATTTTTCCTTTGACAAATTTCACTGATATTTTTTTCTTCCTTTTTTTTTTTTTTGGTATTTTAACACTATCACATATTTTCTTTCACTTTGTGTCAGATGCAATTTCTCAAGCTGAACAGGGGTAAACTCTATTCATTTTCACATTGTCACTCCTGTTCTGTTTGGTTATAAATGAAATGAGAGCATATTGTACAATAGGACCCCACTTGAAGGTCATACCAGAAAATAATTTCAATACACAGAAACAAATGTCAAGTATATTTAGGCCTTATATGGCTCTTTAGTCTCTCACATGAGCATACCCAAAAAGATGTTCTTTACTCTGGGGAAAATTCAAAAAAGACTCCACTGAATAGCAAAAGACACAATGTAAATTGTAAGAGAATATACTGATTAACCTTCAATATCTAGGCAAGGGAGAGTACTAGAATGCTACATTATTCCTATGTAATCAAATGGGATTTAGCTATGTTGAACCATTCAATTTATTCAGCCATGTGTAATAGGTCAATCAAAATGCTGAAATTGGCAAATTCTCAAAAGAGCTAATATTTATCTAGATGTGGATCCTTATCCAACTGATCTATTACTGCTACACAAATAAAAACAGGGAACAGCAAAGAACAAGCCATGGGAATTTACAGATCAGGAAGTCTCCATTAATTATTTGTATCTGCTTTGAGAACAGAACAGTAGATATAAGGAGTTCATGCAGGTCCTGCTTTGTGCTTTTTAAGCTAAGCTATAACATGTTATTAATTTACTTAACACATACTTGTTATGTTGTTGTTGTTAGGTGCCGTCGAGTCCCTTCTGACTCATAGCGACCCTAGGTACAACAGAACAGAACACTGCCCGGTCCTGTGCCATTCTTGTGATTGTTGTTATGCTTTAACCCATTGTTGCAGCCACTGTGTCAATCCATCTCATTGAGGGTCTACCTCTTTTTCGCTGACCATCTACTTGACCAAGCATGATGTCCTTCTCCAGGGACCGATCCCTCCTGATAACATGTCCAAAGTATGTGAGACGAAGTTTCACCATCCTTGCTTCTAAAGAGCATTCTGGCTGTACTTCTTCCAAGATAGATTTGTTGATTCTTTTGGCAGTCCATAAAAAAAATAAAAAACCTGTTGTTGTCGAGTCTATTCTAACTCATAGCAACCGTATAGGACAGAGTAGAATTACCCCATAGGGTTTCCAAGGAGCGCCTGGTGGATTATGAACTGCCGACCTTTTGGTTAGCAGCTGTAGCTCCTAACCACTAAGCCACCTGGGTTTCCTGGCAGTCCATGTTATATTCAATATTCTTTCCCAAAACCACAGTTCAAAGGTGTTAATTCTTCTTCAGTCTTCTGTATTCATTGTCCAGCTTTCACATGTATATGAGGCGGTTGAAAACACTATGGCTTGGGTCAGGAGGACCTTAGTCTTTAAAGTGACATCTTTGTTTTTCGACACTTTAAACAGGGCTTTTGTAGCAGATTTGCCCAATGCATATGTCTTCTGATTTCTTGACTGCTGCTTCCATGAGTGTTGATTTGTAGATCCAAGTAAAATGAAATCTTTGACAACTTCAATCTTTTCTCCATTTACCATGATGTTACTTATTGGCCCAGTTTTGAGGATTTTTATTTTCTTTATGTTGAGGTGTAATCCATTCTGAAGGTGTGGGCTTTGATCTTCATCAGTAAGTGCGTCAAGTCCTCTTCACTCTCAGCAAGCAAGGTTGTGTCATCTGCATAACGCAGGTTGTAAATGAGTCTTCCTCCAATCCTGATGCCTCGTTCTTCTTCCTGTAGTCCAGCTTCTCGGATTATTTGCTCAGCATGCCGATGGAATAAGTAGGGTAAAAGGATACAACCCTGAGACACACCTTTCCTGACTTTAAAGCACTCAGTGTCCCCTTGTTCTGTTTGAACAACTGCCTCTTGATCCACATACAGGTTCCTCATGAGCACAATGAAGTGTTCTGGAATTCCCATTCTTCATAAATTATCCATGATGTTATGATCCACACAGTCGAATGCCATTGCATAGTCAGTAAACACAGGTAAACATCTTTCTGGTATTCTCTGCTTTTGGCCAGGATCCATCTGACATCAGCAATGATATCCCTCCTTCCGTGTCTTCCTCTGCATTCTGCTTGAATTTCTGGCAGTGCCCTGTCGCTGTACTGCTGCAACTGCTTTTGAATGATCTTCAGCAAAATTTTATTTGCATGTGATATTAATGATATTGTTCAATAATTTCTACATTCGGTTGGATCACCTTTCTTTGGAAGGCATAAATATGGATCTCTTCCAGCCAGTTGGCCAGGTAGCTGTCTTCTAAATTTCTTAACATAGATGAATGAGCACTTCCAGCACTGTATCCATTTGTTGAAACACCTCAATTGGTATTTTGTCAATCCTGGAGACTTGTTTTTCACCAGTGTCATCAGGGCAGCTTGGACTTCTTTCTGTACCATCGATTCTTGATCATATGCTGCCTCCTGAAATGGTTGAACGTCAACCAATTCTTTTTGGTAAGTGACTCTGTATTCCTTCAATCTTCTTTTGATGTTTCCTGCATCATTCAGTATTTTGCCTAAAGAATCTTCACTATTGCAACTTGAGGCTTGATTTTGTTCTTGAGTTCTTTCAGCTTGAGAAATGCTGAGTGTGTCCTTCCTTTTTGGTTTTCTAACTCCAGGTCTTTGGGTATATTATTGTAATACTTTAATTTGTTTTCTCCAGCTGCCCTTTGAAATCTTCTGTTCATCTCTTTCACTTCATCATTTCTTCCATTCCCTTTAGCTACTCGATGTTCAAGAGCAAGTTTCAGAATCTCTTCTGACATCCATTTTTGGTCTTTTCTTTCTTTCCTGTCTTTTTAATGACCTCTTGCTTTCTTCATGTATGATATCCTTGATGTCATTCCACAACTCCTGTGGTCTTCTGTCATTAGTGTTCAATGCATGAAATCTATTCTTGAGATAGTCTCTAAATTCAGGTGGGTTATACTCAAGGTTGTACTTTGACTCTCGTGGACTTGTTCTAATTTTCTTCAACTTCGACTTGAACTTGTATATGAGCAATTGTTGGGTCTGTTCCACAGTTGGCCCCTGGCCTTGTTCTGACTGATGATATGGAGCTTTGCATTGTCTCTTTCCACAGATGTAGTTGATTTGATTCCTGTGTATTCCATCTGGAGAGGTCCACGTGTACAATCACCGTTTATGTTGTTGGGAAAAGGTATTTCCAATGAAGAAGTCATTGGTCTTGCAAAAATCTATCAGGTGATTTATGACATCATTTCTATCACCAAGTCCATATTTTCCAACTATGGATCCTTCTTCTTTGTTTCCAACTTTCGCATTCTAATCACCAGTAATTATCAATGCAACCTGATTGCATGTTCGATCAATTTCAGACTTCAGAAGTTGGTAAAAATCTTAAGTTTCTTCATCTTTGGCATTAGTGGTTGGTGCATAAATTTGAATAATAGTTTTATTAATGGTCTTCCTTGTAGGCATATGGATATTATCTTGTCACTGACAGTGTTTTACTTCAGGATAGATCTTGAAATGTTCTTTTTGACAATGAATGCAATGCCATTTCTCTTCAATTATCATTCCTGGCAGAGTAGACTATATGATTGTCTGATTCAAAATGGCCCATACTAGCCCATTTCAGCTTACTAAAGCCTAAAATACCGATGTTTATGCATTTCATTTTTGAAGATTTCCAATTTTCTTAGATTCATACTTTATACATTCCATATTCCCATTATTAATGGATGTTTACAGCTGTTTCTTCTCATTTTGAATTGTGCCACATCTGTAAATGAAGGTCCTGAAAGCTTGACTCCATCCACATCATTAAAGTCAACTCTAGTTTGAGAAGGCAACTCTTCCCGAGTCGTGTTTTGAGTGCCTTCCAACCTGAGGGGCTCATGTTCTGGCACTATATCACAGAATGTTCTGCTGCTATTCATAAGGTTTTCACTGGCTAATTCTTTTCAGAATTAGACAACCAGGTCCTTCTTCCTAATCTATCTTAGTCTGGAAGCTCAGCTGAAACCTATCTTCCAGGGGTAGACCCTGCTTGTATTTGAATACCAGTGGCATAGCTTCCAGCATCACAGCAATACACAAGCCCCACAATATGACAAAGTGACAGACACATGGGGGATACTTGTCATATTCTAGGTACTGATGATGTAGTGAACAAAAGCCCTCCAAATCCTTGCTTAATTCTAGTTTGGGGGAGACAGAAAATAAACCAAGTAAGTCATATAGTAGTTAGATGGTGACAAGTGCTCTGGAGAAAAATAAAGCAGGAATGGGGAATTTAGATTGCTGGGTGTGGTGTTGCAATTCTAAATAGGGGTAATATAATAAATACCTCACTAAACATGCACACACACACAAACCAGTTGCCACTGAGTTGATTCTGACTCATGGTGACCCCATGTGTGTCAGAGTAGAACTGTGTTCCACAGAGTTTTCAAGGCTGTGATCTCCTAGAAGTAAATTGCCAGGCCTTTTTTCCAAGGCAACTCTGCGTGGGTTCAAACTGACAACTTCTTGTTAGTAGCCAAGTGCTTAACCGTTTGTGCCACTCAGGGACTCCTAATACCTAACCAGAAGGTGGCATTTGAGAAAGACATAAAAGAGATGAGAGGGATAACCATGTGGACATATGGGGGCAGAAGTTATTAGGAAGACATTGACAGCAAGTGCAAAGTCCTTGAGGTGAGAACATGCTTGGTGTGAACAAGAAACAGAAAGTAAACCAATTTGGCTGACAAGTAGTGAGGAAAGGGAGAGTACTAGGAGATGAGAATAAGTGATAATGGACAACCAGATCATATAAAGCCTTGGATGATATCAAGTAATAGAAGACTGATCCAAACTTAGGAAAATAGGGGTAAATTTCAAGGTAACCACAAAGAAAGTTAACAAACCTACTCATCAAAATAAAGAAGAAAAACATAAAGTCTCAGTAAACACAAAATTTACAAAAATGAAAGAAATGAAAAGAAAACTCACAAACAAAAGGAACTCAGAACAGCAGAATAAGATGAACAAAGAAAACATCAGCACGACAAAAACAAACACAAACAAAAAAAAGCAATGTAACAGGACAGCATTAAACTCACACCTATTGATGATCATCACACTGAACGTAAATGGTTTAAGTGCATTCGTAAAGAGACAGAGGGTGACAGAATGGATTAAAAAAATGACCCATCAATATGCTGTTTACAAGAGACACACCTTAGAAACAAAGACATAAATATATTAAAAATAAAAAGATGGAAAAAAATATATCAAGCAAACAGCAGTCAAAGAAGTGCAGAAGTGGCAATACTAATCTCAGATAAAATAGACTTTAAGGCAAAATCCAACATAAAAGACAAAGAAGGACATTATATAACAATTAAAGGGACAATTCACCATGATGCATAACCATACTAAATATCTACCCCCCCAAGACAAGGCTCCAAAATACATAAACTCTAACAGCAATGAAAAGAGAAACTGATGGTTCCACAATAACGCACACCACTCTTGGTAAAGGACAGAACATCTAGAAAGAAACTCAGCAAAGCTGAGATCTAAAGGCCACAATCAACTAGCTTGACCTCATAGAGATATATAGAACACTCCACCCAACACCAGCAAAGCATGCATTCTTTTCCAACACATACGGAACATTCTCCAGAAAATACCACATCTTACCCAACAAAGCAACCCTCATCAAAATCCAAAACTTTGAGATAATACAAAGCATATTCTCTGATCACAACACCATCAAAGTAGAAATTAATAACAGAAAGAGCAAGAAAAAAAAAAAAAAAAACCAAAAACATGGAAACTGAATAACACCTTGCTTAAAAACCACTGAGTAACAGAAGAAATCAAAGATGGTATCAAAAAATTCCTCGAATAAAAGAAGAGAGCATTGGAAGCTTTCCTTAATAGCAGTGACATGATCTGATTTTGTTTTAAAGATTGCTCTGACTGCCATATGGAGAAAGGCTGTAGAGGTAATGGCAGAAAAGAAGCAAAAGGCAAACAGCAAATCATAGGAATTTAAGATCAGCAAGCCTCCCGTAGATGTGCAATAAGCCAGGCTAGAGATTATGATGACTTGGAAGAAGGTGGTAGCAGGGGATCTATTGAGAATGGTCAGTATCTGGGTATGTTTTAGGTGTAGAACCTGTCATGGAGTCCCTAAAATTATAAGATGCTTGACTAAAGTAAAACGCCTGATTCAGACTCTGCTTTCATACCCCATCTTAACTTCTGCTTCTTGCTGTCGGGCTGTTAATCTTTTACACAGATCTAACTCTATCACTAAGGAACCAACCCTATCACTAAGGAAATATTTTTCTCTGCGGTTAAGCTAAACAGTGTACCTGGAGGGTCTTGACTCTAATGGTAATAGAAACCCATTGTGTAAAATGTCCTCAGGATATTTTAACAATATGTTCTCAAAACGTGTGCTTTGTAATCATCCTGTGGCCAGTATGAACTTCTGCTAAGTCTTGCCTTCCAGCCATCTGAACATTGATCCACCAATAGTAGCTGTACCTTGTTTGTTCTTGATGTTGCCCTGTATCTGTGAAAAGGCATCTGTCATTCCTCAGATCTGTGGGCTTCATTGGCTGAGATCTCCATGTCTCCCCATTCGAATGACTTTGGTTTTCAATAAATCCTTTGTTTTATTTTTAACAGAGTCTGAGGGTTTTACTCCAAGACATTTTGGTGTAGTTGGCAGGATCCAAAAGTGGCTTCCCTTCAGCGAATCCCGAGAAGATGGGGACCCAGAGCCTGGTGTCAGCAAACAGCCATTTGCTCATCCGCTTCCAAGGATTTCTTGAGAGTCACTCAGAGGTAAACCCTCTCAGATAAAGCACCGTATTTTATGACACAGCTCTCTGGAATTTATTGTTTAAGGCTTTACTTTCGATTCTGTTCGTGATCTAAACTGTTTGCAAAAGTTCTCTTTCCACTGCCAGATTGAACATTTAATGTGATGTCTGCCATCTAGTGGCAAAAAGTTAAGCTCACTGCATGAATGCCTTTCTTTGACTCTCTAGGGGCATGTAAGGCTTAATGTACCTTTCTTTTGTTGGCACATGCTATTACTTATTAAGATGGTGAATCCTGCCTCAGAAACCATGGTGGACCTCCCTCTGGGGTTCCCGTGGCTTACATGGTCAAAAACTATGGGCCATTTCAGTTCAGTATCTTGAGCAGAAGTGTGCAAATACTAAGGAGAATTTAGAAAACCTATGGCCAATATGGGACAGCTTTGCGCTCATGAAATTGACTTTCATGCACAGTAAGTTAGAAGCTAAAAGTCTCCTGGAACAATCAAAACCAGTGGGAAGCTTATTTTACTTCCAAAAAACAAAAAAATAATAAATTTTCCTCTTTACAAGACGGTGTCTAGACAAGCCAAGAAAATCAAAGAATTGCAATGCCAGAGCTCCCCTGATACTATGATCCCTTCTTCCTCTTCTCCTCCCTCTACTCCTCCAGAGGCCACCTCCCTATATTCCTCCCTACGTTCTTACTGATAAAAATCTGACAATCGTTTATTAGAACTACCTTATCTCCCTAAGGACCCTTCCAACCCACCTCGAGCTATCCCTGAGATGCCTTTTAAAGTCCGCTCTATGCCACCAGGAGTGGGAAAACCCCAACGAGGCTAGTGTATCCTTTGTTCCCTGGACTTGTACTAAATTACGTAGTATTGTTAAGGACTCTTCAGATTTATGAAAAGATCCCTATAAGTTTGCTAAGGAATTTAAAATCCTTATTGATGCTTATCAAGTTGGGCTACCTGACTTATATCAGCTGGTACATATGTTAGTAAGCCCTGGTATTGCTCAAGTGTGGTTAGAACATGCTGAATGAAAAGATGCCCAAGCCAATCTTGTTTTAGATACCAAAAAAACTATTGAGACAATACCTAAAGAAGCCTGGGAGAAAGCTAAAAAATTGGATAAGGTTTTAAAAGATGCCTTCCCTTGAGTATTAGTAAAGATTCATTCTTAGGTCCAAAAAAAAAAAAAAGAGGCTGTTTATAATGATCAAAATAGGTTGTATCAGAAGTTTGTTGAACATTTCGGGCTGGATCCAGAGACCCCTGGGACTATGGAGGCTTTTAATGCCACATTTCTATCTGGCCTTAATCCTGAAATTTCCACTTTGGCAAGGAGAAAAAATTTAACTGGGAAACCTACTCCTATAAATGAATTAACTGATGTGGCCCATGAATTGGCCCAAACTACGGAAAATAATAAATGGCTAAAACAAGGAAAGTAATGGCTTTACAACTGCAACAACTGCAATCTCCTGGTTATAACAATAGGTTTAAGCCCCCTACTGGGAACAGACTTCAGGTCCCACAATAAAAAGTCCCTGGAGTTTGCTATTACTTTAAGAGACCTGGACACTAAAAAAAATGCCATAAACTGAAAAATAAAATGGGCCTTTTGCTGTCCTCTCTGTCCAAACTTGAATGAGGGGGTTCTAGGGATAAATTAGAGACTTTTCCAATGGTGGCACTAAATTCACAGGGAGAAACTACTATTCAAATTAGTGGAGAACAATGTAAATTTTTAATTGATACAGGAGTTGTTCTTTTAGCATTAATCCCACAAGTTTACAAAAGCCTTTACCTCAGAGTATGAAAACCTCCAAAGTTGTAAGAGTTTCAAAGAAAGAACAAATTGTAGTTCACTCTCAACCTATATCTGCTTCCTTGGGACCTGTTGAAGATATGCATCCCATTTTAGTAAGCTTAGATACTGCTGTTAACTTACTAGGTAGGAACTTTATCCAAATGAAACTGTCATTTGCAGTTTACTGAACAAGGAGAGATACTTTTAGAAATACCTGATAACTCCCAATTTAGAATAAAAAGAACTGTAGATGGCGAAGAAATCCTTTGTTATTTACAGGGACTTATTATGCCCTTACCTTTGGCCATCACATCAAATTGTCTCTCTGTCATACCAGAAGTGTTATAGGCCACGTCATCGACAGACATTGGTTGGGTTCTTTCCACCAAACCCATTAAGAACCAAGTTGATACCTCTAAACCATTACCTAAAATTTCTCAATACCCTTTAAAACGAGAAGTTAGCAAAGGATTAATTCCCATAATTTAGGACATCCTTCCCAAGTGACTTATCATCCCTTGTACTACCCCCTGCAACACTGCATTTTTTCCTGTGAAAAAAAAACACACACACACGCACACAAATAATCAATGTTGGCATTTTGTGCAAGGCGTACGTGCTATTCACCACATTGTTATTCTGCATTTTGCCATTGTTCCTAATACTCATTTACTTCTTTCCAACGTACACCCTAAAGCTGCTCATTTTACTGTAGTGGACCTTTGCAGTGCCTTTTTCAGCATTCTTGTTCATCTTGAAAGTAAATATTTGCTTTTACTTGAGGTGACCAACAATATACGTGCACTGTCATGCCTCAGAGATTTACAAAAAACCCTCTTGTTTCTCCCAGATTTTACATGCTGCTTTACAGCCTTTGCAATTTTCTCATGGCTCCACTCTGCTTCAACACATGGATGATTTGTTGATTTGTTCTAAGTTGTTAAAAACCTGTCTACAGGATAGTGTCTTGCTATTACAACATTCAGCCACCAGAGGGCATATGGTGTCCAAGGAAAAATTACAACTGGTCTTGCCTTCTGCAAAATAGGACACGTTATTTCAGCTGAAGGAGTTTCTGTTGACCTGAAGAGAAAAGATACTATTATGACAGTTTTCACCCCAACCACCAAGAAGTAACTTAAGAGATTTTTAGGCCTTTGTGGCTACTATCGAGCCCAGATGCTCAATTTTTCTTTACTGGCTCAATCTTTATATCAGTTTTTAAAAGGCTCTGCACCCAGTCCTTTTCTGTTATCAGTAGAAGGCCTTCATGCTGTAACCAAATTGAAGGAAGCCTTACTTACTATCCCTACTTTAGGCTTTCATAACTATAAATTGGATTTTTCTATTTGTCCTTAAGACCACTGGTAATTCTTTGGGGGTCCTTACTCAGTGTCATGGTGAGTAGCAACATCCTGTGGGCTATTATCGCCTCCAGTTAGACCCTGTGGCTTGGGGGTACCCCCCTTGCCTTAGAGCAGTTGCTGCCAATGCCTGACTAGTGGAAGCCACTTCAGATATAATGCTTGGAAATTTCCTTGATGTTTATGTCCCCCATGGAGTCTCAGCTATTTTGAACTCCACATTAACACAACACCTGTCAGCCAGTATGTTAACCTCTTTATGAGGTCTTTTTGCTAGCTGATGCAAATATTTGGAATATCAGGTGACCTTGGAAATGGAAGCCACACAAGACACAGAAACAAGAGGGAAGGAGCCAGGATTCTGAGGAATTTACTAATCAGAGCTGCCACGTGTAGACAACTTACATCAGGACTAATTCTAATAGAATTAGGTCCATTCTGGAATGGATATCCAGATGTCATCATACACTTGTCTATATAATGTGTTTAAAAAAAAAAAAAACAACAATTTGACTCCAGGAGACAAATAACACTATTCTTTTCATGTTGAGATTGATAGAATCACAATATTATCTACAGACTAATAATTTTCAAGGTTTCATTCATTTTCAATCTTGGCTAGTAAAAATTATCATAGACTTCACTGCAAAACTAATTAATCCTCAACTTTTCCTTTTGGCAAAGAGAAAAGGTCTGTCCCCTGTTTCATCTGATTGAATCTTTGCAGCTCAAATTCTCCTTTAGACTATTTTAAATATTTTAAAAACAAAAAGCTTGAGGTGAAATTACACTTAATGATGTAGAAACAGCAAACTTTCATGTAAAAGAGCCCCAGGGTTAGGTGCCAGAAAAGTGACCAATTGATTTAAAGAGGCTCATTTCAATTTCTAACCCCATATTTAGAACTCTGGTTATAGAAAAATTCAAAGGTAGTCCTTTAGTCCTTGTGTATACATCATCATATCTTTGCTAGGAGAGCTGCTCCTTCACCACAAATACCTTTTATGTTTAATTTAAATATTCTGTTTCATTAGTCCAATAGTTGTGTCCCCATCACCATCAAATGAGCTATTTTGTTATTTACAATGTCAGGGTGACCAGAAGTCAAGATATTAACTAGGGAAAGCACCTAGAGAAGCCATAGCATTTCTAAAAGTTTGTTCCTTTTCTTCTGTCGTTGTCTTCCCTGACATGTTATGTTCTGACTGCTTCTGGTGCCATCATCCTCTGCCCACAGCCCTTTGGTTGGCTCTTTAGTGTCATATATGACTTACCAGCATACCTCATCTCTTTTAAAAGGAAATCAGTGTAAGCTGGAAATTCATGGAAAATAAGTGGTATGGTTATTATGAACATGAGGAAAATTTATGGAAACTTAATTTTTACCATTCTCTCTCTCTCTCTCTTTCTCTCTCGTCCATATGGGGCCTTCAGGGGGGAAAATTGCAATTAGACATCACTGAAACCAATGATTTGGTCTTATCCTTCAGTCATTTGGTTTTTGAGCATTTTTATCCCTAGAGTCATAGCTAAAACAAATCTCACATCCTGAGCAACATGTCTATATACACTGATATCCAGAAAAACATGCTGGAAAATATTGGCCATATGTATTGTTATATTTCCATTCCATGTCAAAGTGCTATCTCAAATAAACTTAACATTTCAAATAATTTTGTGACTCCTAATTTTAATGTTCCCTTTGGATATGTTACTTGATACTTTAGTTATTCAACGTATATTATCAATATCCTTTATGAATTATTTTAATCTTTAAGCATATATATAAATAAGCATGATGTTATTCCATTAAGAGGAATTTAACAGTTTTTTTTTTCTGTTCAGTCAAGGAGTATTTATTGGATGCCTACTGTGTCCAAGGCCCTGTGCTAGTTACTAAGGCTCACAAGAAACACACAGTCCTTATTTTCCTAATGCTGATAAAACTAGAGCTTAGAACCCGTGTAGTTCAATTATTCATTTTTATGAGTGAGGAATGTGAGGCCTAGGAATATTAAATGACTTTCTAAGAATCCTGCAGGTAGAATTTGAGCCAGGACCAAAAGCCAGGTCTCCTGGCTGTCCAGTGTGATTTCCACTTGTACAACACTCTAACTCTCCCTGTCAAACCCGGGTGCTTTAAAGAACAGGAAAAGAAAACTCTATGTGCTTGGTCCATTTTCATTCATTCCTGAAATTCCAAATAGCTTTTTGGCAGCCTTCTATTCTACTCAGTCTAAATCCTATTCTTTTCACTATCAGGTAGCAAGTAATAGATAGGCTCTTTACACAGAGCTGGTAATCACTTCTTGATTGACTCAGACCAAAATTAAACTCTCTCTTGCTAAGCAAGCTCATCTGGCTTCATGGACAGAGGCTTTTCAATTATCAAGACCAACGTACCTGCTCCTAAAATTGTACTTTTTTTTCAGCACACTGCAAAGAGCTATTAGCACTCAGGGAAAAAAAAAAAAAAAATTTTAAAACTTCTTATATATAAGGACGTTCTTTGAGAGACAATGGCATATTCAATGAAAATTTTTTAGTAGAAATTTTTCCCTTGACTGGTCTAGATTTAAACAGGCTAAAATCAATCCCTCTGGAGCCACTTGTCATTTCTTGTCTTCATTTTAGCAGTGTGAGTGAGCACATGTCAGACTTTACCCAGAGTAGAAAAAAAACAAAATCCTTTATTAGTTCTTGGCCTTGCTTATGCTGCTGTATAAAAATAAACTAGCTTCTTTCCACACATTTAAGCAAAACTGTTTCCAAGAGAGGTTGATCAGTGTTTTAAGGATAGGGTAAGCAAATATCATTGCTATGTATGAAGAATTTAGGAAATTTAAGATGTTGTGAATTAATCCACTTTGAAAGAAGCAGCTCAGAGGAGAATAGGAAGAACGAATGAAACTTGTGTTCATGTTGAGACTTCATGGAGCACCTTTATATGTCATGAACATCAAAAATCTCAGCAGTGAAGAGTCTGTGGGGTGCGATGAAAGTGTTCATGATTAGAACAATAGTGAAGATAAGGAGGCCAGAAGGTCCGGTCTCAAACTTGACAATATTCAGTTCCCCATATTTAGACTCTTACATCTATCTTTCTGTAGAGGGTGATAATAGTGAAGGAGATTCATGCAAGAGCAATGAGAACCCATTTGATCAAAACAGGACAGCGTTAAAAAATATACATCATAACTGGTCTAGCTCAGCATCCAGTCGAAGCCTTGAGTGTCTAGCCTTGAGTGTCTATTGCAGCCACTGTTTCCATAGACCATTTCTGGCTCTTAGAAACAGACTTTAAGAGAATATGGCTGCATCAGTCAATAAACCCTAATCCAAAATGTTATTTTGTAAACTAGAAGTCATGACCTTGAACTCAGGCTAAACCATCTATCCCTAATGAGTTTTCTATTGTGGAGCCTAGACTAGTAATCTCAAAGGTGTTGTGACCTTGCATCTGGCCCAAACTAAAATCTTGTATCTCTTTCTAAAGATGGAGATCTGGCCCCTGCTTGGATGCACAGTCTTCCTTCTCACTCCTCTGCTCCTCACATTCCGTTCTCACCTGATTGAGCTAGTTGCATTTCCCCCAAAATCTGCATAATATCTTTCTCCATGATTTTTCATGTGTGGTTTACTCTGCCTGGAGCACTTTAGCTCTATGCTCCGCACCACCTACCACTATCCTCCATCTGATTTTACTCGAATAATATGTACTTATACCTTGCCAACCAGCTGGAAGAAATCCGTATTTGTACCCATTTCAAAGAAAGGTGATCCAACAGAATGTGGAAATTATTGAACAATATCATTAATATCAGACACAAGTAAAATTTTGCTGAGGATCGTTCAAAAGTGGTTGCATCACATCATCAACAGGGAACTGCCACAAGTTCAAGCCAGATTCAGAAGAGGACTTGAGACAAGGGATATCGTTGCTGATGTCAGATGGATCCTGGCTGAAAGCAGAGAATACCAGAAAGATGTTTAGCTGTGTTTTATCGACTATGCAAAGGCATTCAACTATGTGCCTTGGCATACTCATATATGCATAGTTGCATAGTGTGGATCATAACAAATTATGGATAACTTTGCAAAGAATGAGAATTCCAGAACATTTAATTGTGCTCATGAGGAACCTGTACATAGAACAAGAGGCAGTCATTTGAACAGAATAAGGGTATACCGTGTGGTTTAAAGTAAAGGAAGAAGTGGGTCAAGGCTGTATCCTTTCACCATACCTATTCAATCTGTATGCTGAGCAAATAATCTGAGAAGCTGGACTATATGAAAAAGAATGGGGAATCAGGATTTGAGGAAGACTCATTAGCAACCTGCATTATGCAGATGTTACAACCTGGCTTGCTGAAAGTGAAAAGGACTTGAAGCACTTCCTGACGAAAATCAAAGACTACAGCCTTCAGTAGGACTACGCCTCAACATAAAGAAAACAAAAATCCTCACAACTGAACCAATAAACAACATCATGATAAATGGAGAAAAAAATTGTAGTCAAGGATTTCATTTTACTTGGATCCACAATCAACACTCATGGAAGCAGCAGTCAAGAAATCAAACGATGCATCTCATTGGGCAAGTCTGCTGCAAAAGATCTCTTTAAAGTGTTAAAAAGCAAAGATGTCACCTTGAAGACTAAGGTGCGCTTGACCCAAGCCATAGAGTTTTCAGTCACTTCATATGCATGTGAAAGCTGGACAACGAATAAGGAAGACCAAAGAAGAATTGACACCTTTGAATTGTGGTGTTGGAAAAGAATATTGAATACACCATGGATGGCCATCACACACTTTGGACATGCTATCAGGAGGGACAAGTCCCTGGAGAAGGACATCATGCTTGGGAAAGTAGAGGGTCAGCGAAAAAGAGGAAGATCCTCAGTGAGATGGATTGATACAGTGGCTACAACAATGGGCTCAAACATAACAGCGATCATACGGATGGCGCAGGACCAGGCCGTGTTTCATTCTGTTGTACATAGGGTTGCTATGAGTCGGAACTGACTCTATGGCACCTAACAACAACAGCAACCCGTCTTAGTTATCTAGTGCTAACAGAAATACCACAAGTGGATGGCTGTAACAAACAAATTTATTCTGTCTCAGTTTATGAGGCTAGAAGTCCAAATTCAGGGCTCCAGCTCCAGGGAACGGCTTTCTTTCTCTGTCTGCTCTGGGCAAAGGTCCTTGTCATCAATCTTCCCCTGGTCTAGGAGCTCCTCAGCACAGGGACCCCAAGTTCAAAGGATGTGCTCTGCTTCTAGTTCTTCTTGCTTGGTGGTAATGAGGTCCCTCAGCCCTCTGCTTGCTTCTCTCTTTTATATCCCAAAAGAGATTGACTGAAGGTACAGTCTAATCCTGTAGATTGTGTCCTGCCTCATTAACATCATAGAGGTTAGGATTTACAACACATAGATAATTACATCAGATCACAAAATGGAGGACAACCCCACAATACTGGGAACCGTGGCCTAGCCAAGTTGATACACATTTTGGTGGGGCACAGTTCAGTCCTTAATAGCTCCATTCCTTCATTTCTTTATCACTGAGCAATATTCATTGGTGATTTCTACACACAAAGAATTGTTTTAGGTACTTGACAATAAACAATGATGAGTAAAAGAAAAGTCAAACATAGCAAATCAGACTGTCTTCATGGTAGTATAGTCTTATCTTCTAAATATGTTATCAGAGAAAGTACATAGTAAATGAATTATTTTGTGGTTTAAGGCAATAATAAGAAAAAGTATACAGCAAGCGCTTAGGTATGACTAAAGGCAAAAAATATCCAATTAAATATCTTTTTAATGATAACTTTTGCACCACTAAAGGACCAACAAGATTATCAAGGTTATCTTCATTTCAGCTAAAATGATATATGGTTATATTTATCTAAAATTTTTAAACATTACAATTTTCCTAGAAAGTATAAACTTGAAGGCAAAGACTTAAGTTGTAAGTCTTCACAGAATTTTCTATCATAATGTAAAAAATTGTATTATAGACTGAAGAAATATGCATATGAAAAAAATGCCCTTAGGAAAGTTTACCAGAGACAGCCATGAACATTTAGCAGTAAGGGGAGACAAGAGGAATTTAATGTCATTATATAATTTCCAACAGGTTAAAAGTTATTTTTTAAACTCTAAGAAATATAAACTCTTGTTTAAATCTAAGCTGCTGAGTCCTTCGGTAGAGCAAATAGTTATATATACTTTGTTTAAAGGAGTAGCCACACATTTTTAACTGAAGATTCCATAAAGCTTTCTTTTCTTTGTAGCTGATAGTTTATTTTTCTTCCTTAAAAATGCTTTTCCTTCAGTAACCCATCATCAACTTTCTTTCTGTTCTTGAAATAGAGAAGCTGGCCACTGGGAGGATCAAGGACTTTCTGAACAAGCAGGAGGGACTTTAATCTGAAATGTTTACAGCCGATGTGTCAGATTCTGAAAGCTTTCCAGATTCTTCCCTGTGTTCGGTGACAACATGCTGTAGAGGATGTTAAGAAATTAATAGCAAACAGATCACAAACTGTATTTAAGCCTGTATCCAGTTCTATCACATATTTTAAAGTGTTTCATTTCTAAGAGGGCTTAATAAAAAGTCATAAGGACAAGTGTTGTTATTTTTTTATGTCCCATAGCTTCCGTCCTTTATAATACACCCATGGTGGCAGAATGTATTGAACATAGTCTGAGAAAGCAATGAGATTATATGGCAATTTCAAAACAGGTAGAAGATTAAAAGGGATACATTTTGTTGATTTTCCTTTAAAGAACCTATTCACAAAAATGTTTGGTCCAATTGCTCTGAAGTAGTACCTGAGTAACCAGCACAATGATAGTGCTTTATGCCGTAACAGTTGCTTTTAGCTGACAAGATTGAAGGGCTTTTGAGATGATTGTGTCTCCTTACTTATATTATATATATAATTGAAACAGAGAATTAGTGAAAGCAAAAATCTAGAATATATATATTTTTACTTCTAATGTATGTTTATAGTACAGTTCTGAATTATATTTTCTTAAATCAAACTGTACCTTTCTCTGTCAAAGGGTACTTTGTCACCTAAGTACATTAAAGACTAAAACCCTTTAAATTATAATAAATTGATAATGACTTCTTATAATATCTGACAATTATCTATTTTACTTATTTGAGAGAAAAATGCCATTCTTGTTGACTAACCTGCTCCCTCTACACATTCCTCATTTCTCCTTTGTTTCAGAGTCACTTTCAAGGTGTGTTTGTTCTGATGTGAGACTTAATCCTCAAACAGGGCTCTTCTTAACTGTCAATGTCTCCTTCTGGCCCCAAACCCTTTCCTCATGAGAATAGTCCACTGTTTCCCATTTAAACCACCCTTCCAATTAGCTAAGGAAGTGTCTTGAGCATTTGCTTGTAGGCATAAGTCACTTGCAAAGATAGAAAACATTATAACACAAAGCAAACCTTAGCCCTGGTGACACAGTGGTTAAGAGTTTGGCTGCTAACCAAAAGGTCAGCAGTTCAGCTCTACCAGCCGCTCCTTGGAAACCCTATGAGGCAGTTCTACTCTGTCCTATAGGTTTGTTACGAGTCGGCATCAACTCTATGGCAATGAGTTTGTTTTTTTGTTTTTTTTAGTGTGTGTTTACACAAGCCTAAGGCTTAAAAATATGGTAGCTAGCATAGTTCCTACAGTAAATGAATAAGTAGATCCAAACCCAGCTGGAGTATCACAACCAATATGCTGTCAAGGTACAAAACTTGAGTCTTCAGATATCAGCAAGTCAAAACTCAGCACCTTATGCCATGGGCTAGAAGACTGAACTGAAAGGATTTCAGCAGCCTTTTTGGTGGATTTGTGCACCACATAGCAATGTCAAGGTAAGGTGCGAATGGGCACTAAAATCTAACTCCAGCTCTACTTGCCAAGCCCTGCATCTGCTCTTGGGAAGCAAACACTCTGTGTTCCATAAGGGCCATGCTCATAGGCTGCTTTTCTAGGGAGGAGAAAGTGCAAGGAGGGGCACCAATTCATAGCTGACAGTCCAGAGCAGGCAACTTAGCTAAATTGTACAAAAATGATTTACACACTCAGTGATGTCCTGAGTTAGAATAGTGATCCCAAAGAGTTTTTGTCATTGTTAGTATGTTCTTTTTAAAAATATGAATGAGGTCTGGATGGTAAATTATACTGATGTGTGTTTAGTTCCATATGCTTGCCAATCCTTACTGAAATGATAAAATATTATTGAAAAAAAAGGAAGAGCATGTTATTTCTGGGACAAAAGTAATGGTGTGATTCATATGCCAGAGAATCAAAATAATTTCAGTAAGATATAGTGTAGGTGAGATCAGGTGGATGGAAGTACTGGCCAGCTAATGATTTGGTTATGTAAAAGAAGAGCCCACCTGGGAATAAAGTAGGTAGGGTCCACTAGCAGAGCCCTCAACACCACCAATTCCGGAGTGGTGGGCTTCCAGCCAAGTCAGTAGTGCTGGTTAGAGAATTGGAGCCATGGCCTAGCTTTCATTCTGCTATGGTTGTCTCGTTACACCCCAGGCTTTACAAGCTGGAAGAGCATCTTATCACATCTCTGCACTGCTGATTCTCCATTCCCTGCAGGAAGTCCTGATTCTGGCAGTAATTCTCCTTCCCAAATATTTCTGAGAGTCTCGCAGATGATTACAGGTGCAACAAAATATTTTTTAAACCATACAAATTTCTTGGTCTCAGGTCACTTTCCGTCACTGACAAAAAAGTTGTGGTGATGGTCGTACAACATTATGAATGTACTAAATGTCATTAATGGTAAAATTTTATGTTACGTTTATTTTACCACCATAAAATATAGGAGTTAAAAATATGTTTTATAATAGGGTACTCATGT
This sequence comes from Trichechus manatus latirostris, assembly GCF_000243295.1. Lineage (NCBI taxonomy): Eukaryota > Metazoa > Chordata > Mammalia > Sirenia > Trichechidae > Trichechus > Trichechus manatus. Next base: position 8,688,396 of record NW_004443972.1, read on the forward strand.
ATATTATACTTCTATATAATTTTAATGACATTGTTTTGCAAACAAATTCTAACACAATACATTTATATAACTTATTTATTTCACAATATACAAAATGCTTTTTTTCTATGGGGGCATAGAAGTCAGTGATAATAATACCTTGCAATTACCAAAGGGGTAGGGATGAGATTACCGTACACATTGAGACTCATGAATTTTGTTTTGCACCAAGAAGCATAGTATTAAAATAAAGGTAAAATTTCAGGAAATATAAGGAAATGTGACAAAATAGAAAGCCCAGAAACACACAGATCAGTTAAAGAATGTAGTTATGATAAAAGTGGCATTTCAAATTAGTGAAAAAAAAGAATTATTTGACTTAAATGGTTTGGGGACAACTGGCTACACGTTCAAAAATACAAAGTTAGCTCCCTACCTTGCCAGGTATACTAAATTTAATCCAATGAATTGTAACTTCAACTGTAAAAATATATAATAAAAGCACTAGAAGAATAGCCAAGTATTGTGTGTCACGAGTGACTTATTTATTAAGTCACAAAGAGTTTAAATAAATTGCCCAAAGTAACACATGTAATACTTGGCAGAACTGGGATTGAACCCAGGCAAACTGTTTCCAAGGCCAATGCTGTAAGAGTATGCTACGGTAAAAATCAATCAAACAAAGACACGTATAAATACTAGTATGGGGAGTGCATTTTAAGAGTAACATGGAAGATGGACTCTAAAAGGAAAACTTGGTGGATTTGACTACATAAAAAAATTGCAATAATTTCTGTGTGAAAAAATACCATAAACAAAATTGAAAGTCAACTGATAATCTGAGAAAATAACAGCAATACAAAATAAAAAAAAGAAACCCACTACCGTCAAGTCGATTCTGACTCATAGGGAGCCTATACGACAGAGTAGAACTGTCCAGTAGGGTTTCCAAGGAGTGGCTGGTGGATTTGAACTGCTAACCTTTTGCTTAGCAGCCGAGCTCTTAACCACTGTGCCACCAGGGCTCCAACAGCAGTATATATGATATAAAATTTCATAAATATCCTTAGTACTTTAAGAGGTCTTACATCAATGAGAAAAGATACTTGAACTCTCTCAGAATAAAAATGGGCAAAAAATACAAAAGAAAATATGGTGAATAGCATTGGTAATAATAAAATTAAATGCCAACCAATAAATAAAAATGATCTTGTGATATTGTACTTATTTTCATGAAAATATAAACAATCTGCTCTTAAAAGAAAAATGGCAGGCAATAGAGACAATGTGATCATATTTGTGGATTAATATTTTATATGACATATGGCATAGAAAAATTAATATGTAATGGCAACTTTCTCTCTCTTTGTCTTTCTATAGAATATTCTGTTTGCTTGCAAGGTCTATTGTAGTGCCAAGTGAGAGTAATTGATTAAGAGGATATTGTAAGAGCAAAAGAGAAGCTAAATAGAAAGGACAAGCAATAACCACTATTTCTACTCAGTATCATGATACTGAGTAGTATCATTTTTTATTTACTGGATGGCATTTAATTTGATTATTACCAATGCTATTAACGATCTGTATATTTTCTTTCATGTTTTTTACCCATTTTTATTCTGAGAGAGTTCAAGTTTCTTTTCTTATTGATGCAAGACCTCTTAGTGTACCAAGGATATTAAGTATGCCTCCCCTTCTTGCCACACAAACCAATACTTTGTCCAATACTCCATGGGCTTCTCCTCCACCTCATGGGATGTGTCTTGATTATACCAGTTAATAATAGTTATTCCATTCTTCTTGCCTGTGATTGGTTTATGCATGGGCACATGACCTATGAAATATTAGAATATCAGTGGGTGTGTCTGGGAAATAGTCTTCATTCTTAAAAAGGGACGTGAGTCAGGAGTCAGGGGCATCCACTTCCTACTTTTGAATGTTTGTGTAAGAATGTGATATTTGGAATTGCTGCAACTATCTTTACATGAAAGGAAAATAAAAAGAATTGGAGAACAGCCACCCTGAAGACCTCTCATTGTTGAGCTGCTAAATAACTACAGTCCTGTGTTGCTTAATGTCCATGATACATTCTGTGAAACAGGAGGTTATGTGATTTGGAGGTCGTGCAAACACAAGATTGGATGCTGCTGCCTACAAGTTGAAGCATACACTGTTACACGGTAAACTTTTTATTTGTAAGTAGGGAAAGCTCACATTAAAATAATGATAGAAAGTACACTACGGTGCATACATAAGCCAGTAACATAGGCGTTTATTATGACTATCAAGACGTATGTATTATAGGTTATATATGTATACCATTATATGCTTTGTATACAAGAGACATGAAATCCACGTGTTGCATGCAGGAAGCAGTTACGTTAACTACCGCTACATGAGGTTATACGTGCTATGTCCCATTCCCAGTTGAGATTTCTGAACTGTATTATAACCTTATGGAACCACAGACGTATGTGCAATCGATCGTTACTCGAATGGACCTTAAGCAGCGTATAACTGTACTCTGAACTCACCTTGCCCCTACCCTTCTTTTGTGGGATGATAAATTCTTTATTATTCATGTGACTTTTGTTTGAATATTTATTTACTTACTTGTAGCTGAAAGCACCCTGATGCAGGTATATACTAGTGGAAAAAATTAATTTGGAGGTTGGCAGGAAGGGGAGATAAGAGAAGAAGAGGGAAACAGAAACAGTGAAGATTTGAATTTTTTTCTAGAGCATTTTGAGGGCAGAGTAAAAAGATTTTTGAGCAGATAGTGCGAGAATTTGAAAGAATAGGTCCACAGTATATACAGGTTTTATAGAAAGCTTTCCTATATATTAATTCAATGTAATTGTCCCTTTCTTGCCTATTTTAGAGAATTCCATAAAGGTGTGCATTACTTTCCAAATGTTAAGTTTAGATTTCTCTTCCTATTGGACATAACATAATGCAAAAAGTGTCACCCAAATAGCTCCATTTTATTAGGATTTTTATATAAGATGAGAAAGTGCTTTAATTTGAATAATAAGTCCAAAGTATTTTCTGGGGAAACATACTCCATGATTAAATTAGTTCTGGAAAAATATGTGTATTATTACTTAGAATTGTACAACACCCATATTTTTCTTAAAAAGAAACTGTTAACAGTGTTGGGCCAAGTATTTCCCAAACTGAACAGTGGTTAGTTATCACTGACAGAACAGCAGAAAGCATAATCTCAGTGGTTTTTCTAGATGGGAGTGAGGGAGGAATGAAGGAACAATTCCTCCTTGACAGTGAGGTCTAAATGCCCACTGCCTAGGACCACTCTAGGTATGATCAGTGCAAACCAATAACACATCAGAGTGAAGTCATATCACATCTTTAAACTGATTATGTGTAAAATAGAATACAATACTTACAGGATTGTTGTGAGAATTAAATTGGATGATTGTGACTATTAATGGAAACATTTCATTTGGCAAGTACTTAGCAGATTATAAGTATGCCAAAGTGTAAATATTATGTGATTGTTACTATTGTTGTAACCATCATCATTTCATGAAGAGAACGGTAGGAGAAGCAATGACTGTGGATTTCTTTGGAGCATTGGGAGAGTCGTTTAGCACCTTCTGGCAGAATGAGGCTGACTCCTTGAGTATGAGGCAGTGGGTTAGCTTCCCACCTTGAGCTGAAGCACGGGCACCCTGACTTGAATGGTGACTGGAGTGCCAAGGAATATTTGGAATTTTATTTCTACTTTAATATACATTTATTCTAGTGATATTGCTATTTTCTCAAAACTTGTTTTAAATTTCTATTTTTGAATTGTTATCAATCCTTGAGGCACATTGATTTTAGATGGTAACACAGAGTGAAACTTGTAGGGTGATCTTAATTTTTGAAAGCAGCTCAATGTCAATTAGAAGCTAGTCCGGTAAAAAGGTGAGTGATCAGATTATATCAAGTAATTTTTTTTATTAAAAGTAAGATATGATTATAAAGGAAGTCCAACACTGATGGATATTTACACTGGTAACTGTGGTATTTTGAAAAAGGGTAGCATCATTAGAATTCACTTATATGTTTCCAAGGTGACAGCTTTGAAGAACAGCATTTCATGGACATGTAAGTTCTAGTATAATAAGTATAAACAAATTTTCCTACTTTATAGTTCTCTCTCTTTCTCTCTCACACACAAACATACACATATACACTGAGAGTTTTACACTGATTTTAGATACGAAATATACTATTTAAATTTCACAGGGATCAAAAGATCTTATTTAAAAGATTTTAAGTGATTTTGACAGGAAAGTGAGTCATATTCATTTACAACTAACAGGCAAAAATAAGGTCATATTCTGAGACATTCTTGAGACCTGCTGAAGTATTTGCTTGAATCATGAAGCATTAAAATAGCCACGAAAGCATATTTTATGGCATTTCTTTAGAAATTGAATGAGCATGCCCTCTCAAGGTTGAGGTGAAGCAAAGATGATTTGTGTATTTAATTTATAGCTGAGCCAGAGGGCCAAGACACTATGATTATTGGTGCCACAGACACACATAATAGATATAGAAATTGACATTCCATAAATTTTTTTCTAGAAAAGGAGTCCTAGTGTCTTGGGAAAATACAAACACAATGTCCTTTATCATCCTGCTGGTGATCATAGTTACTGGTCACTATTTATTATATGTGCCCACAATTGTACACAAAGTAAAAAACAAAGTTCTTGACATAATTTACATCTTTAGTAGGTAGTATTCAGTGATCTCATCCATTCCCCACTTCCACAATGAACTCATTGGCAAAATATATTCTGCTTTTATTTTTGTCTCCAATATTAAAGTTACATTAAGTGGCAGATAAAAATGTAGATTATTAACATTACATATAAAAGTAACACATATGTATTCCGGACTCAGAATGACTGCTTGATGAATGAATGATTATGGCTATCTCTGTTGAAAATAGAACTTAGGAAAGTCCTGTGAATTTTGTGATAATATAAGTATTCTGGTTTTTATGTTTTATATGAGCATTTAAATGATGTAAGACGAGCTCTGGTGACACAGTGGTTAAAGTGTTGTCTGCTAACCAAAAAGGTCGGCAGTTTGAACCCACCAGCTACTCCGTGTGGAGAAAGATGTGGCAGTCTGCTTCTGTAAAGGTTTATAGTCTTGGAAATGCTTCGGGGCAGTTGGACCCTGTCCTATAGTGTTGCTATGAGAAAAAATCGACTCGATGGCAATGGGTTTGGTTTTCTTTCTTTCTTTTTTTTTGATGTGATATGGGTGTTGTGATTATTCTTTATTAATGCTGATGCTTGGCTGTTTAAATTTGTGTTCCCTGTTGAAACAGGCTCCCATGACAGAGGCTATTTATTCCTGCATTAGAAACGCTGCACTATGAATGAGTGGTTGGTAATTTCTATAATTCCCTTTTTCACTGTAACCTATTAGGGCCCTATTCCAAGATCTACTTCTGACTTCTTTGACATTGGGCAAATTATTTTAAACTCTTCCTCAACCTTGCTTTCCTTCATCTGTACAATGAGAATACTTGCTTTACTTATCTCAACAGGCAGTGTGTTTTACTAAAAGGCCTACTAGCTTCTTGAAGTATAAAATTGTAGTTTTGGTGGCATTGACTTAACTATGGCACTTGGCATCAACTCTTTTGAAATCTTTATAAATGCCATTCTCTATAAATGTGCTTTGCAAGGACAAATGAAAAGTAGTTCACTCTGCCTCAAAAGAAAAAAAAAGTCTTGATTCCAATATCAACTGAACCTAAGCAGGTTCCTTCCAAATGACGAAAAATATGCTTTTGGGCATTTAAAATGAAATAAAAATGGCACACTTATACATAGAGAATGGGGCTAAATACAACATAATTATTATGGAAATATTTTGGAACTATATAACCAATATGATAAATAACCTTGTATTTCAGTTTATTTAAAATGTTGCTTGGCTTGGAGAATTCTTATAAGTTAGCAACATCTGAATTTATAAGGCGAGGTATATATAAGGGACGATTTAAAGAACTGAGATACAGTTTTATACATTACATCATTAAAATATCGAAAGACTTAATTTTTATACCTTAGCCAATAGATTACATATTATATTACCATATAACTATAATTATATTAATTCTGTATATATTTATTGTGTAATTACATATTTGTATATACAGTCATGCATCACTTAATGTCCACAATATGTTCTGTGAAATAGGATGTTATGTGATTTGGATGTTGTGCAAACATCATATTATATACAGGCAGTCCCTGGGTTATGAATGTCTGACATACGTACAACTGGTAGTTATGAACAAACCCCCGTAAAGCCTATTATATTAAAAATTTGAGGTACATACAATGGTTCATAATAACAAATAGGTGCCTGGCAGCGCAATAGCTTTGTATACAAGAGACATGAGATACTCGTGTTGCACATGGAAAGCTGGTGCTTTCCCTAACTCCGCTACATCCCATTCTCCGATTGGGATTTCTGAATTCATGGGACCGAGGATGTACATGCAGTTGGATACTGCCTGAACAGATGTTATGTGGTGCATGACTGTATTATATATCAATTTTCTTATGTAAGGATGCAGTAAGCAAGAGAATTTGTTTTACAAGTGAGAAAGAAAGTGCTTTAGGGATGATACATTCCATGCAGCCAATAAACAGATTGATTTAAATAGAAAATTTTCTGCCAATCTTATGCAGAAGTCATTTAGAAAAGCCCTTTCCTGTTACATGTCCTAAACTTTCTGTTCTAATGATGAAGATGCTTACATCTTCCTTAATCAAGATGGTATAGAGAGGCTGGGTGGGGAAATTGGTTAGGAGATTGAAAGAAGAAAATGAGCTATTTAACTCATTCCTGACTCTGTGTTGATTATTTGAACATATTATCCCAAAAGATTCCAAAGTTAAATGCAAAATGGAAGGGTTTATTATGATTCCTTATACTCTATTTGTAGGTTTTATTATGATCTAAGGAGGAATTCATTTGAAATGCAACTTCAGAAAGCAGGCTTTTGCTGCTCTGTATTTGTCTTAAATTGTATTACTCTTCACAGTCACTCCCTCCCTTGAAACATGATTTTACTTCCACACAGATTGCTTGTGGTGCCTCCCTGTGGTGGAGGATACTTACTTTAGTCTATGGAATGTGAGCAAATGTGACAAATACCATATCCAAGCAGAAGCTTTGAATGGCATGGTGTGGTTCATCTCAGCTCCTAATTCTGCCCTCTGCCGTGAAACAGCATGTCTCAGAAAGGGGCTGCACCTTCAGACTGAGCCCAGGAATGAGAAGCCACACAGCTGAGCCAAACAGAGTTAAGCAGTGTCACAGCAGCCATAGCCAAACTACAGTTTACATAGAATGTGAAAGAAAGAAATGCTTTCTGAGGTAATCCACTGAGCTATGGGGTTATTTGTTACAGCAACAAAAATGTCCAATTTAAAAAATAGTTGCTAAAGCTTGTGGGCTATGGTAAAGAGATGCCTAATATATGTGACAAAGATTTTACAGGGCACTAGGAGCTCATTATTGGAGCCTGGAAAAGTGTTATATGAGGCAAAATATTTGGTGACATTTTTTTCTTGAGCTAGTTTGAAAGGCAGTTATTGTACTGTAATGGACTGTGGCTTTGGGCAAAAAGGTTTCAATACAGTACATTACTAGCATGAGTTGGTTGTTATTTGCTGCATTTGAGAAAGCACTAGAAGGAAGCTGAGATCAGAAAAGAATTGGCATGTTTGAAAGTAATAATGAAAGGAAAATAGAAATCCAGCAATTCTGGAACTTGCAGAATTGGAAAATGGAACTGTTTATCAATTCTAATCGATAAATCATAAAAGTCATGTCCCATATTTAGATTTCTGAATAGATTAGGGTGACCTTGCAGTTGGACAAGTAGTTCAGGGAAAAGAGAAGGGCATAAACTCACAAAAACCTGATGGGCTCAAAGTATCTGAAATTAAGTCACAAGAAAGAGCAATGGTCAAAAGGAATTATGGAGGTGGTGATTGCATATTTGTATGCATACTGTAATAAATAACTTTAAAAAAAACTCCAAGTTTTTGAGAAACTTGCATTAGCAAAAGTAACAAGGGCAAGGAACAAAGAAATTGTGACTGTGCAAGACATCAATAAACTCTTGGACTCCCAATTTTTGTTGATAGAAGCAGACTGAGAAAGTGTCTCAGTCCTCAGAAAAAATATGAAGCTGAGAGTGTCAGCCATAGCAATTCTGAAATCCTGGGAAAACATTGTGAGAACTCCTTACCTTGGGGTAGGAGTTGTTAGGTGTGTTCTGCTCCGCTGTCCACTGTTCTCTATGGCTTTTGGCTTCATGTTCTGGGAAATTCTTCCTTTTCTGCTATCCTCCTTGCCTAAATCTGAAGAGAGAAATGGAAAATCTTTTTTTTTTAATTGTTGTTGAAAAAAGCACAATGCTCACAACAAATATTTTTTACTAGTTAAGCTAACCTATTGTTTGGTTTAAAGAAGACTTCAGGGGATATTTTTGGTTTAAGGTTTAAAGATTATCTCAGGATGATAGTTTCAGGGGTTTGTCCAGCTTCAGTCGCCACAGAAAGTCTGCATTTGAATTAAAATATGAAATTCTGTTATGTATTTTCCCCCTTTTGATAAGGATTCTAATATACAATCTTTGATCAAAATGTTCAGTAATTGTAGTCAGGCACCATGCAGTTCTTCTGGTTTCATTGCAAAGGAAGTAGTTATTCATGGAGACATTTAGCCACACATTCCATTTCCTCCTCCTGTTCCTGACTCGCCTTCATCCTCTTCAGGACAATAGTTGTTGTTGTTAGGTGTGGTTAAGTTGGCCCTATGTACAACAGAACGAAAACACTGCCCAGCCCTGCACCATCCTCAGAATCATTGCTGTGTTTGAGCCCATTGTTGCAGCCACTGTGTCAATCCATCTCATCGAGGATCTTCCTCTTTTTTGCTGACCCTCTACTTTACCAAGCATAATGTCCTTTTCCAGGGACTAGTCCCTCCTGATAACATGTCCAAAGTGCATTAGACGAAGTCTTGCCATCCTCACTTCTAACGAACATTCTGGCTGTACTTCTTCCAAGACAGATTTGTTGGTTCTCTTGGAATTCCATGGTATATTCGATATTCTTTGCCAACACCATAATTCAAAGGCATCAATTCTTCTTTGGTCTTCCTTATTCATTGTCCAGCTTTTGCATGCATATGAGGCAATTGAAAGAACTACAGCTTGGGTCAGGTGCATCTTACTCCTCAAAGTGATATCTTTGCTTTTTAGAGACCAATTTTTATACCTTGGATGGCAACTTGCAAGTTTTTAAGACCCCAGGCACCACGCAATGAACTAGGAAGTAGAACAGAAGCAATAAACACAGTATTAAGCCAATTAACTGCGATGTTTCATGAAACCATAACCCTAAACATCCAAACCAATAAACCAAATCCTATGAGATGTTTGGTGGTACATAAGCAGCCTCAGTAGCTGTTCTTCTTCTTCTTCTTTTTCGTTTGTTGTAAAAATATTTAACACATAACATTTGCCAAGTCAACATTTGACAGGTGTACAATTTATTAACATCAACTACACCAATTGGCTATGCAACCATTACCCTTAATCAATGCAAATTTCCATCACCATAAACAGAAACTCCGTTCTCCATAAGCAATAACCACCTCCCTTTTCCCCTCCCTCCTGCCCCCAGTAGCCACTAATAAACTTTGGTCTCTATATATTTGCTATTTCATGTCCATTTATATAAGTGAGGTCATACAGTATTTGTCCTTTTGTGATTGACTTATTTTACTCAGCATAATGTCTTCAAGCTCAGCAATGTAGAATCTTTAAATATGATTACTTGATCTATCTTGGTCTTTTCTTCTGTCCTCTACCATGAGAACAAAATGTGCCAGATAGGTGCTTATGCTTCAGTATGTATTCCAGAATGGAAGGTATTAGAAAGTAGAAAGATCAGATCCACAGCATTCATAGCTGACCAGCAACCCACACGTAACATGAGTGAGAAATTTTAAATGATTATTTATCACCCACTGATATTGTGGTGTTGTTTGCTGTCCAAACTGATTAAGGCATTATTAATCTTTTCTTTTTATGCACAAATTTGTTACTGGTTTATACTTAGCCCTTCCATTTTGAAATCTGGGAAACTTGTTCTAAAGTGAGTACACAGTCTTGGTTCCTTCAAGGGTGTAGGATGTGTGCTCCATACCATGAGATGCTATCCAAACTGCTTCAGTGTAATCACTGATTTCCTAATTCCCACACACACACACTGGTTTCTAGCTGAAGATATAGAAGTTGTTCCAACTCACTCAATGAAGAAATATAACTTACTCATAAGTTAAATAGAAAGGTGAAAGGTAGAAACAGGAAGAAACCAAGAGTAAAGACAAACGTTGTTTTAATGGGAGCACAAAATTCTTCACACAATTTTGTACAAAAAGATAAGCAAAGAACACATAGAAGTCCTGAAGAAGAGATAAATAAAAACTATATTCTTCCGAGTATGGGCTTTTAAAGGAGAAAGATTTCAAGATACTATATTTTATAAGAACTTCAAGGAGCTTCAGGAATGTAAGAATTCACTATATTTGGTGACTTCCTCTAATTATGTAATTTATCCCAGTTCAACACTTCTTGTTCAAATAGAAATGTGCTTCATTTATTCATGGTAGTATTCTCCATGCCTGGTACATAAAAACTGCTCAAAAAATATTTCTTGAATTGAATAAGACTTGTGATAAAAACTTGAAATAGTGTATAGTTCATCATCATCATCGTTACCATAAAGCAATTGTCTAAATCAGAGATTGTTAACTACTGCTTGCAATCCAGTTCTCACCTGCAAGGAGTTTTCATATAGCCCTCAGGCTAAGAATGGTTTTTACATTTTAAAGGGTTGTAAAAAAAATGCCATAGAGACTCTGTCTTAGTCATCTAGTGCTGCTATAATAGAAATACCACAAGTGGATGGCTTTAACAAAGAGTAATTTATTCTCTCACAGTCTAGTCGGCTACAAGTCCAAATTCAGGGCATCAGCTCCAGGGTAAGGCTTTCTCTGTCAGCTCTGGAGGAAGGTCCATCAGTCTTCCCCTGGTCAAGGAGCTTGTCTGCCCAGGAACCTCGGGTCCAAAGGACGCGCTCTGCTCCCAATGCTGCTTTCTTGGTGGTATGAGGTCCCCTTGTCTCTCTGCTTGTTCTCTCTTTTACATCTCAAAAGAGATTGGCTTAAGACACTGTCTAATCTTGTAGACCTCATCAGTATAACTGCCACTAATCCATCTTATTACATCATGGTGATAAAATATACAACACATAGGGAAATCACATCAGGTGACAAAAGGTAGACAATTATACAATACTGTGAATCATGACCTAGCCAAGTTGACAGATATTTTTGGGGGACACAGTTCAATCCATGACAGATCCTATGTGGCCAACAAAGCCTAAAATGTTTACTACACAGCCCTTTACAGAAAGTATTTGCTGATGCCTAATCTAAATGTATGAAAAAAATTCAAAGAATATTTCCTGCACTTAGTGCTAGACATGAGGAACTTCTGCAATAACATATGTAATAATATTTCAGATTAAGGAACACACATTGCAAATAGAGGAAGTTGCACATGGAAAGAGGAATTTTTCTAGGAGCTTCTGGGAAAGTTATTCTCAGTCTTAAAAAGGGACAAGGATGAAGTGCAGTCTTTTCCTCCCTTACAGTCTTCATGCATGTTGTGTGGGAATACAATGCCTGAGCGTACCTGCAGCCATTTTGTGACCATGAGGGAAACAGCCTGAGGATAGAAGCCAACACACAAGGATTGAAGAAAAGAAAGAAAAAGGTGGGTTCTTAATGATGTGATTGAACCTCAGAATTAACCAAACCCTATAGGGTTGCTGTAAGTTGGAATCGACTCTACAGTAATGGGTTATGGGTTTACAGGCAGATTATTGAAGAACGCGGGAAGCATCAAAAGAAGATGGAGGGAATACACAAGGTCACCGTACCAAAAAGAATTGGTTGATGTTCAGCCATTTCAGGAGATAGCATAGGGTCAAGCATTGGTGAAAAACAAGACTACAGGAATTAACGGAATGCCAGTTGAGATGATTCAACAAATGGATGCAGCACTGAAGTGCTCACTCACCCATGCCAAGACGTTTGGAAGCTACCTGGCTGACCAACTGGAAGAGATCCATATTTGTACCCATTCCAAGGAAAGGTGATCCAACAGAATGCAGAAATTATTGAACAATATCATTAATATCACACACAAGTAAGATTTTGCTGAAGATCATTCAAAAGCAGTTGCAGCAGTACATCGACAGGGAGCTGCCAGAAATTCAAGCTGGATTCAGAAAAGGACATGGAACGAGGGATATCATTGATGATGTCAGATGCACCTTGGGTGAAAGCAGAGAATACCAGAAAGATGTTTACCTGTGTTTTATTGATTTTGCAAAGCCATTCAACTGTATGGATCACAACAAATTATGGATAACATTGCAAAGAATGGGAATTCCAGAACACTTAATTGTGCTTACGAGCAACCTGTATATAGACTAAACATAGCAAGGGGATACTGCATGGTTTAAATTCAGGAAAGGTGTGCGTCAGGGTTGTATCCTTTCACCATACTTATTCAAACTGTATGCTGAGCAAATAATTCAAGAAGCCAGACTATATGAAGAACACAGCATCACAATTGGACTCATTAATAACCTGCAATATGCAGATGACACAACCTTGCTTACTGAAAGAGAAGAGGACTTGAAGTACTTACTGATGAAGATCAAAGACTACAGCCTTCAGCATGGATTACACTGCAACATAAAGAAAACAAAAATTCTCACAACTTGAACAGGATACAAGGAAAAGATTAGTCCGAAGGACTAATGGACCACAGCCACCAAAGCCTCCACCAGACTGAGGCCAGTACAGCTAGATGGTGCCCAGCTTCCACCACTGACTGCTCTGACCAGGATCACAACAGAGGGTTCTGGACAGAGCTGGAGAAGGATGTAGAACAAAACTCTAACTCCCAAAAAAAAGACCAGATTTACTGGCCTAAAGGAGACTGGAGAAACCCTGAGAGTATGGCCCCCAGACACCCTTTTAGCTCAGTGGTGAAGTCATTTCCGAGGTTCACCGTTCAGCCAGGGAGTAGACAGCCCCATAAAACCAAATGGGACTAATGAGGCACAGCAGTCCAGGGACAAGGGCCAGAAGGCAGAAGGGGACAGGAAAGCTGGTGATAGGGAACCCAAGGTTGAGTAAGGATAGTGTTGATGTGTTGTGAGGTTGTTAACCATTGTCATAGGGCAACATGTGTACTAACTGTTAAATGAGAAACTATTTTGTTCTGTAAGCCTTCATCTAAAGTGAGAATAGCAGCACCATTGGAAGAGCGTAGTAGATGTCACTGAACTGTGCATGTAGAAATTTTGAAATGGTGTATCTTTGGCTATGTATACTTTCACCAAAAAAAAAAAAATAGATCAAGAAGGGAGAGGGTTGACATGGTGTGGGGTTGTTAACCAATGTCATAAAACAATATGTGTACTACTGTTTCATGCGAAACTATTTGTTCTGTAAGACTTCACCTGAAGTACAATAAAAAATAATAATAATAATTAAGAGGAAAAAAAGCAGGATATAAAACTATAATAAAATGATAAAATTCTCCAAAAAAAATCTCACAACTGGACCAATAAGCAACATCATGATGAATGGAGAAAATATTGATGTTGTCAAGGATTTCATTTTATGGAGATGCTTCCTAGTACGAGATGCTTCCACTGGGTTACGTTTTTCCCGCTCTAAAAAGCTAAACAAACTTAACATTTTTTACTACAGGTATTTTTCTGGTGATCTTTTTTTTTCTGGTCAGGCTTTAACAACACAGAGGAGACTTACTATCTGAACAAGAGAGATGCCTCAGATACAACCAAAACTGAGAAATTATGAAAGAGCGTTAGAATTGGTAGGAGTCCTTGGGTGGTGCCAACAGTTAATGAGCTCAACTACTACAGAAGAGTTGGCAATTTGAACCTACTGCGAGGCACCTTGGAAGACAGGGCTGGTGATCTGTTGCCAAAAGATCACTGCCTTGAAAACCCTATGGAGCAGTTCTACTCTGCACACATGGGGTTTCCATGAGTCGGAATTGACTCAATAGCAACTAACAACATCAACATTAGAATTGGTAGTGAAGGAGGAAAGGATATTTTCCGCTATTAAATCATCACGGTAATAAATCTAAAAATATTCCATCTTCATTATTGTCATATTTCTAATGGGGATAGGAGATGGTCTAACTCAAGTTTTTCCCAGGTATTAGTTTCTTGATTAATGAAACCTTTAACAAGTCCTTTGATTTCTGTCATTAATAGCGCTCTCCAAATCTTCCTATTAGAGAATTGTAAGAAAATCAGCAGGATATAGAATAGCTGCATAGATTTGAGAGTGGTCATGCCTTTTGCTTTTCATCAAGCCATCCAAGTGAATTTCAAGGAAATTGCTAAATGTATTTTTAATTTCTAATATATATAAAATAAGAAGTATAAGCTGTATCTCCCCCAGAAATTTGAGTTTGTGTGCGGTTCAATTCATATTCGTAAATTGCTTAGCCGAGAGTATAAAATTTTCCTCTTGGGAGAAATAAATGTGCTTAAGCCAGAGGAGATAGAAACTTTGTCTCAATAAGTATCCCCTCCACCTCCATTCAATTGCTTCCTTCCATCATTATTATCATCAACCCTAGAGGATAGATAATAATAAACTTGGGTAAATATTAGTCTTTTTTTCCTTTCAAGAGTTTTAAGAGTATGCCATATAGAGAGACTAGAAATATACTTGGACACTTTCTGTTATTTTTAGGCACCCTAAAACCAGAATCTTTTTCAATAAATGCCCTCTCTTTGTTTGCCACCATGTTTTCCTGCTAGGACACATTCATCATCCCTTGGGGTGAATTACTGGCTGTGATTTCTTAAGGAGCTGGTCTTCCTTGTCATGTTTTTAGGGAATGGCTAACTAATGGGTCCAGTGAGTAATCTATTTGTAACTACGAGTTCATAGATTATTTTCAGAATACTCTTATCTTTGGAATTCTAGTGCTGGATCTATGAAAGCCTTTGATATTTCTTTGGCATTCTATAGAAAAATCTCTGAATTTTTCATAGCAAGATATTAATAAAATACTTTTTTTTCTCTAGTGTTGTGGTTTTATAAATATCTTATTGTAATCAATAAAGTCTGTGGATAGAACTGTCAATCTCCTTTCTTTTAATAATTCCCGATGTCTGACTTGTAAATCCTACAGACCCTAAAGATTCAAAAATCTAATTAGCTACCTTTTGAGTGCTGTTGAATTAAAGATCATGATTTTCCATCATCTCACCGATAGATGTCAGATGCAATGTAGAAGAATTTTCATAACTTTGTGTGATGTATTGACAAATTGTCAGGAAAATAAACAGATGCTATACAGGGACTGAGAGGTCCAGAGGAACTGAGAGGTCCAGAAACACTGAGAAAGTTCTTCAACAAAAGTCATAAATATATTTGAGTTTTATGATTTTACCTAGGAGGAATATATATTGTACATAAACTGGTAAATAAGCACAAATAATTAACCAAACTAGAATTGTTGCCTTGTATGTTACCTTGACACAGTGGCTGCAACAATGCACGCAAACATAGCAACAACTGTGAGGATGACGCAGGCTGAAGCAGTGTTTGTTCTGTTGTACGTAGACTTGGACACCACCTAACAACAACAACAACATGTAACCTTCAAGGAGCCCTGGTGGCACAAGTGTTTAAGCATTCGGCTGGTTACCAAAAGGCTGGTGGTTTGAACCCACCAGCTGCTCAGTGGGAAAAAGGTGCAGCAATCTGCTTCCATAAAGATTTACAGCTTTGGAAACCCCATGGGATAGTTCTGTTCTGTCCTATAGGGTCACTATGAGTTGGAATTGACAGCAGTGTGTATGGTACCTACAATTATATGTCTGGAAGAGGATTTTTGTTGAGATTAGTATGAATGTTAATAGTAGAATGTAGTAACTGACCATTCAATTCATTCTGCTCTCTGCTAACATACTTGAGACATTTTATAATTGTACTTTATTATATCTACTCCAAGAGGTAAGTAAATGAAATATCCCTGCCTAGAGGCTCTCTTCTTCATTCATAAATCCTTTGGAGAAGTGTCATTATGCCACTAACTCATAAATCACACATTGAGCATTGTGATAGATTTTCCTTATGCATTATCTCATCTTGATTTTCTAGCTTACCCTTGGGAAGCAGACATCTTTATCTCCAATTTAGGAATGTAGAAATTGAAGTTGAGAGATATTAGGTGCTGAAGTGGAGGTATTTTAACAGCAAATTTCCTAGGAAGCATGAGGCTGACAACTACTTTGGAGAAAAGTGGATCTTGAAAGAGGACAAAAAGACCTTGCAAGAAAGGTTATTACAGGGGCATAGCCAGGGTAACGAGCGCCCAGGGGCAATCTCTAAATTGTTCCCCGCCCCCGCCATTTCAAGAGGTGACAGTCTTGAAATAAAACTTGTACTTCATTATTTTCCTTTGCCTGGTCTTTTTAATAGACTGAGTTTGGGGTGTCGGCTCAGCCAAAACATTTTTTTTTTCTGAGAAATTTTGCACCATCCACCGCAAATGATGGGCCTAAGAGACAGCATAGTATCTGTTCACAGTACACTCCCTTTTGCTTCAGATCATTTGAAGTGGGTTCCTGGTATTTGCAATCAAAGAACCTTAAGCAGAGCAACATTTTTTATAACTTCCTACCCACAACATGGTAGAAAAAAATATTTGTTTTCAGTTTATCTTTTCAGTGTTCGAGATTTAAGGAAAATGTGATTTGGAAGACTGTAAGAAATTTCATGACACTAATAGTAGCAAGGGTAAGATGTGGGAAATGCAGATATTTAAAAGTTTATTCTAGGGCGGTTAGCCTAAGGATGGAGTTTACTGAACTGAAGAGGCACCTCCCACACTCTTAGCAGTCGTCCGTGCATTCACTATGGAAAGGTCAGGTGGTTCCGTGTCCATCCCTGCTCTGTCCAAGACTCTACTAATGTTTTTCTACTGACTAGAGATCTGTGAACACTCTGCTTCCACAGAGCTTAAGTCCATAAACTTCAAAGATTTTGCAGATTAGTTTGGGGCTTTAATTTGTTTCTGGTATCATGTTTCTGTACATGTTTTAGGAAATGACTTTTTATATTTCAGATGTCTAGAGACAAGGGGGAGGGAAACCACGTAAGAGAGTATGTTTCTTTTGGATAACATATTAAATGGAAACTAAATATGTAAACATGACGTGTGTGTGTTGATGTTTAATGGGAGAACTCTGTAGAAAGGAATTCCAAATACCTTGCATTTCAATATCACTTTTGGTGATTACATTTTTAGCATGCTGGGAAGGAAATCAGGCACAAAACACCCATTATGTAAGAAGATTTTTTTCTGTCTAATTCCCCCTGCACCCTGCTGAATACATACCCATTTATGTTTAATTCCACACATTCAAAATGCAGTCACATTTTGAATGGGAAAAGAGTTTAAGCCAAGACAAGTAGTTACCTAGGTTTTTTTTTTTTTTATTCCCCTCTGCTCCCTATTACCGTCTGTAATGAAGACATGAACAGCGCAATATGCACCTTAAAAAATTAAATATGTCTCAGTAAATAGGTTCAAAGAGTCATCTTTTATGTAATAGTTTTCAACTCTTTTAAAAACAGAGATGTGGTATTCTCAGTTGATATTAGAATCTATGAAACCTCTTGTAGCTTTTCTTTAATGGACAGAATTTCTTTTACCATTCTTGACTATGGATAGCAGTTAATATAACAACGTGTAGTTATAAAATGCTTTATATTTCATGAAACACTCTCCAACCCCAATCAAAGGCCCTGTTAGATAAAATGGGATATTTCTGTGTTTTGTGCACGTGTGCGTGTTTTAAATTGAAGAAATTAAGGCTCAGATTGGGAAGTGCTTTGCTTAAGGCAACTCATCAAAAATTAAAATAGTACTAGAAGCATGGCTTTCTATTCCCTAGGTCAGGGCTATTACTGCCTCTCACAATATTGTGCACCATTTAAGCCCTCTGAAGTAATGTATCCCGTTATTTGCTTCTAAATTTCTAGGAATTTATTGAAGAAAAAATAGGGGAACTTAGCAGAAATTTTTAGAGAGACCCCGGATGGTGCAAACGGTTAAGCACTCGACGACTAGCCAAATGGTTGGAGGTTCGAACCTCCAGAGTTGCCTAACAAGGCCTGGCAGTCTGCTTCCAAAAAGTTGCAGCCTTGAAAAGTCTATGGAGCAGTTCTACTCTGACATACATGGGGTCGCCATGAGTTGGAATCGACTGGACAGCAACTAACAACAGCAACAACAACAGAAATTATTACAGTAGGAAAGCAGATTCTGTGAAGGAAAGACAAAGCTGCTGATATCAGTTAACCTGGAGAACAGAAAGTGAAAAGGTGAATGAATATGTGTCTTTAAGTAAAATGTTCCTGTCAAGAGGTGTTTTGTATCTCTGTCAAGAAGATGATGTAAATTACAGTGATGAACTACTGGGTTAGATGTAATGTAACTTTTATGGATGGAGGTGGGTTAACTCATGAAATGACAACAACACCCTACTCCAACAATGAAGACTTAACAGAAGCAGTGGTAGTTCAGTGGGAGTATTCTCAGGTTCCATGCTAGAGACTTGGTTCAACTTCTGGCCAATGCACCTCACGTACAGACACCACCCGTCTGTCAGTGGAGGTTTACATGTTGCTATGATGATGAACAGGTTTCAGTGGAGCTTCCAGACTAAGATGGACTAGAAAGAAAGTCCTGGTGATCTACTTCTGAAAATTAGTCAGTGAAAATCTTATGGATCACAATGGTCCAATCCTCTGCAACTGATCATGGGAATGGCGTGAGATCAGACAACTTTTCGTTCTGTTGTACATGGGATCACCATGAGGCTGGGACCAACTCAGTGGCAGCTAACAATAGAGTAAAGTCATAGTAATTAATTTAAAAACAGTTTTTAAATGCATCTACCATGTGCTGTAAGCTAGGGAGCACAGTTTCATGTACTAGGAATGGATTCTGGCATTCCTAATGGCGGTTCATGCTGTATCACCTGTTTGTTCTTAAAAGCGAAGCAAATGAAACCATATTAGCTGGGAGCAGGATGAGGAGGGGGACAAGGAGAAGCCATAATTTAACATGTTTTCTAAGATTGCCTGTTTCAAGTATTCTTTTATGCTCTAAATCTGAGATTTATACAGAGTGGTTTAAACTCCATCGTGTGTCCAAAATTAGTTCTCTTGCTTTGCTAGGCTTCAGCACTAAGTGGTCATGTCCCCTTAGGTTACCAAGAGCCTTATGGATTTTAATGTCTTGCACATGTTTCTCTGAGGTCTGCAGAGCGGGGTGGCTCAAGCTCATTTGCGTGCACAGGATTCACAGCCTTTATTTCCAGCTGGTCACATTTTCCTTCTGAGAACAATGTCCTAACTGTTAAAGTATATAGATTTTCCTGTTTGTTCTCAGTGATGAAGAGCAAAAGTCTATAAAGTTTCTAAATTTCAGTAATAATGTAAACATCTTCATTTACTGAGCTGATATTTTCATGTTTATAAGAAATAACTCCTTTGTAGTTACTCCTTAAAATAAATAAATAAATAAATACCCCCCACCCCCGCAAAAAAAAACCCTACTCCAAACCCACTGCTGTCAAGTCGATTCTGACTCGCAGCTGACTGCCACATTTTTCTCCCTGAGAGTGGCTGGTGGATTCGAACCACCCACTTTTTGGTTAGCAGCTGAGCACTTTAACCACTGTTCCACTTGGGCTCCTGAAATGGCTACAAAAGAGGTGAAGTTTCCTTTTCTAGAAAATAAACTCTCAGGATCCTTTTTACCTGATTCTGTTACAACATTATTTTTGGTTATTCAAGTTTGTAATATATCACTTGTCCTATACTAAATTGCTGAATTTCTAAAATGCCCAAATCTTATGTATGAAGATATCTATATGATGCGCAAATTCTCTTTGAAGTTCACAGTGCTTCATCCCAACTGAATTGAACATTGTGACTCGAAGGAAGCTCAAGATATCATAATCTATCACATGATCTGTAATTAACCAGCAGTACCTTAGGGTAAATCCAAAAGCTCTGTGGATTCAGTTGGAATTCCAATTCTGGCTTTCCTGTTCTGCCTTTCCTTTTCTTTTTGCTTTCCTTACTCTTCTTCCGTATTTCATCACTGATAAGCTCCTCTCTTGATGATAAGATAGAGCAGAGCAGAATGGAGAATTCAACATTTTCTAATATGATTACTTCTTAGCAGACTTTGTTAAAAAAAATAAATAAAAGCAGAGGAAAGAGGGAAATAAATATCATAGTAAATTTGTTACATTTTCTTGGAGCTTTTAAATCCATGTTATCAATGTAGATTTTGATCAACATACAAGATCCTGTGAGCACTTGCCAGAAACTGAGCTTTATTAAAGCTCCATGGAGAATGTAAGAGAAATATAAAATATAGTCTCTACATGTGAGGAGTTTATAGTAGCTTCGATAAAAATAACTTTAAAACTAGGTGCTAACTGACATGATACAGACTGTAAGTGGCATAGAAGCTTACAAGAGAACAAGATGAGTTCAACCATTCCATAATAATTGAGTACACAATATGTGTATTATGCTCCTTAGAAGCAAGGATGGCCAGACTACACCTCACATACTTTGGGCATGTTATCAGGAGGTATCAGTCCCTGGAGAAGGACATCATGCTTGCTAAAGTAGAGCGTCAGTGAAAAAGAGGAAGACCCTCAACAAGATGGATTGACACAGTGGCTGCAACAATGGGCTCAAGCATAACAATGATTGTGAGGATGGCGCAGGACCGGGCAGTGTTTCATTCTGTTGTACATAGGGTCACAATGAGTCAGAACTGACTCGACAGCACCTAACAACAACAATGACAATATGTGTACTGGCTTGAATAGGTCCCCCCAAAATTCATATCTTTCGCCGAACTTCAGAATGTGACCTTATTTGGAAATAGAGTTGTTGCAGATGTAATTAGTTAAGTTGAGGTCATACTGGAGTACAAACCAAAAAACCAAACCTGTTGCTGTCGAGTCGATTCTGACTCATAGGCCCTTAATCCAATATGACTGATGTTCTTGGAAAAAGGGGAGAAGAGAAACAGAAAGAGACACAGAGGGAGAACACTATGTGATGTCTGAGGCAGAGATTGAAGTCATGCTTCTTCAAGCCAGAGAATGCCAAGGATTGCTGGCAATCACCAGGAGCTACAAGAGTCAAGGAACTATTCTTACCTAGAGTCTTTGGAGGGAGCATGGCCCCGCCAACACCTTGATTTTGGGCTTCTAGTCTCCAGAGCTGGGAGAGAATAAATTTCTGTTGTTTTAAGCAGTTCAGTTCATGGCAATTTATTACAACGTCACTAGGAACCTAATACACTATGTTATTCACATAGTCAATAAAATTTTACAGACTACCTACTAATCCTCAAGCACAAAGAATGGAGCCATGAATTCTTGCCATGATGAAGCTATATTTTTAGTGAGGGTTGTAAGGAGACAATAAATAATAAATAAATAAACAAGTAAATAGCCAGTCATAGACTCTAAAGGAGCAAGCCTTTAGATACCTGGGGTGGGGCATTCTAGGGTGAGACTGTGCTTGTGGTAGCTGGAACAGAGTGAGTTGGGACCAGAGTAGTGATGGGCAGATCGTGTAGGACCTTTTAGATCACTAAAAAGACATTGGCTTGATCTCTGAGATGGGAAATCATTGGAGGGATTTGATCAGAGGAGGAGCACGATCTGACTTCTTAATGGACTCGACAGCAACAGGTGTTTTTTTTTTTTAATCACTCTGGCTGCTTCACTGATGATGATCTGTAGGAGGGCAGGAGGAGAAGCAGAGAGACACAAAAGGAGGCTACTGCAATAATCCACACTGGATAAAATGGTTGCCCAGGCCCATCAGGGTAGTAGTAGCAATGATAAACAGAGGTTA
Source organism: Trichechus manatus latirostris (assembly GCF_000243295.1). Lineage (NCBI taxonomy): Eukaryota > Metazoa > Chordata > Mammalia > Sirenia > Trichechidae > Trichechus > Trichechus manatus. The sequence continues at coordinate 8,710,539 of NW_004443972.1, forward strand.
CATTCTGGATATATTTTGAAGTTGAGCAAACAGCAATACTGATAGATTAGATGCAAAGTGGGAGACATAAAACAAAGTAAAGAAGAACTTCAAATTTTTTGACTTGCTTAAATAGAAAGATGAAGTTACAATTGACAGTGACCAGGATGATGGTAGAAGGAGCAAGATTATAGTGGGTGAAAAGGTCATAAATTTGATTTTTGCACATGTTTAGTTTAAAATTCCTACTAGCCATCCAAGGAAGGATATTGCATAAGCATTTGCACGTACAGTCTGGAGTTTAAGGAATGATACAGAATGGAAACATAACTTTGAAATCTGTAAGTTTAAAAATAGCTTGTAAAACATGACACTACGTGAGATTATCCAGGGCCTGAGGGTAGAAAGAGAAGAAGAGAGCTCCACGGAAGTAGGCGCCGCCTTTCTTCAGAGGCAACTCTGTTGGACTTGAGCCTCCAACCTTTTGTTTAGCAGCCAATCCTATTAACTATTTGTACTACCCAGGGACTCCCATTAGTTAATAGGGAAATGCAAATCAAAACCACAATGAGATACCACCTCACACCCACTAGTATGACTATAAAACAAACAGGAAAATGACAAATATTGGCAAGGATGTGGAGAAGTTGAAACCCTCGTATATTGCTGGTGGAAATGTAAACTTGTTTGCTGCTGTGGAAAACAGTTTGGTTGTTCCTCAGTAAGTTAAACATAGGATTATCATACGACCCAGCAACGGAATTGGGTATATACTTTTGGGTATACTTTTGGGTATATACCCAAAAGTCTTGAAATCGGACTCAGACAGGTATTTGTGCATGAATTTTTATTGCAGCATTGTTCACAGTAGCCAAAAGATGGAAACAGTGCAAATGTCCATCAACAGAATAATGGTTAAAAAAAGTTATATATACAAATAAAGGAATACCATTTAGCTATAAAAAGGAATGAAGTTCTGATACATGCTACAACATGAATCAATTTTTAAAACATTGTTATGAAATAAGCTAGACACACAAGAATAAATACTGTATGATTCCATTTATATGAAATACTAGAATAAGTAAACTAATAGAGAGAAAGTGGATAAGAGGTTACCAGGGGTTTGGTGGAGGCAGAAATGGGGAGTTACTGCTTAACGGGTACAGAGTTTCTGTTTGCCGTGATGAAAAACTTTTGCAAATAGATAGTGGTAATGGTTGTACAACATTGTGAATTTAATTAATGCACTGAATTGTGAACTTAAAATATTTACAATTAAAAAAAGCAAAGAGAAAGTACTGGTGCAATGAGGAAGAATTGCTGAGCAGCTCTAAGGGTCCACTGAGGTTATCTGTCATCAAAGTAAAATCAACAAGAGAATGCATTTGTGTATTTTTCTTTACTCATGTTCAATTGCATGAGTCCAGAGAGAGACAGTAAGTGGAGAATTAGATTTATAAGGATTTGTTAGGCACTACTGCGAAGAGAGGGATGGTTAAAGCATCAGTCAATACTGGAGTGTGACTAAGTCATTATAATGATAGTATTTGGTGTTTAATATGGGTAAGGAGGGAAGGAAGGACACGAGGGATGTTAGGTTCAGTGAAAAGGAGTTAGAATCAATAGGTATACATCTTAATCTAATTAAACATTTACTGGTGTTGAAGAACAAACTGGAGTGAGCCGGAAGGGAAGGAGATGGTAGGTTGAAAAATTAAGATGCAAAAAAGTAACACTATGAAGGGAATACAATAATTGATAATGCCAAGGCTTCTAAGAATATGAGTGTGAGTGTCTGAGGCAGGGCAAGAATTATGATCTTCTGAAGTGAGGAGTTCAAGAAACTGGGTGGCTAAGAATTTAAAAGACCATGTACATGAACATTGGAATCACGAAGAATAAAACGGGGTTTTTTTGAAACGGAGACAGCAGTGTGCAGGAGCTAAAATTGTCGAAGAGTGAGAAGTGACTGTGACAGCTCTGACAGAAGATTCAAAGTTAGAGTGGTGTAGGGAAAAGAGAGGAAGAATGTTCTGAAAGCAGGGATGAGGAATAGTCTGCTCCATCTTGAGGACTGATGATAGGAGGGCTTTGCAAGGGTAAACAATCATCACTTGGGAGAAGTATAGGTTTAAACTGAGTTTGCTTAAAACAGGAAATGGAAGGGAAAGTTCAGAAACGAGTTTGAAGACATGGGAGATTCTGCTGATGACTGACCACCAGATCAGAGAGTATAGTTGTGGAAGTTTTTCAGGAGTTAGACAGGTTTGGGAGATGGAGACAAAAAACTGATGTACAGGGAAACCTGAGTATTAAAGTCTTGAGGATTAGGTATGTCCTGGGAGTTCTTAGATTCTTGTAGAAATAATATATTCAGGGATAAAGGGCATAATGGGATTTGTCCTGATTGGTTTAGGGCAGATACTGAGGGAGAGGCTGTGAGAGCTGGTACTAGGGCATGGTGAGGCACTTGCAAAATTACAGTGAATTTTAGAGCTCTGACTTCACTTAGTAATAGTGATGTGAGGCTGGGAGAAGGTTGGTTTTAAATGGAGCATCAAGATCCCTGTGGCTCCCTGTAGTCTCTAGCTCTTGAAGATGAGGAAGCAGAGGAATGAATGGTAGTCCTCATCAATGCTCAAAGAACAGCAGTATTTCCTCTTGCCTACTTCCAAGGAAGACCAGGTGGCCAGGGAGGGGGACCTTATCCAGAGCTAATGGGGAACTTCAAAGTTCAGGGATAAGAAGTGATATGAGAAACAATTAAGAAAGAGTGGTATTCCACACTGTCATTGAGAAGAGTTCCTGGTGAAAGTACTAGTTACAATACTAACTGAGCTTAAATGACTATTTTTGGATAGTAAAAAGACAATATATTTCAATAAAGAGGCCAGAATTAAAGACATTGTAGGTATGAGAAGTTTGTCTATGGGAGGTGGTCTTTGCTGCTTTGGAGGACACATGTTGGGAAGTAGTGGAGAATAATTTAGCTCAGAAGGTGGCAACACTCTAATTTTGAAAATTGTCAAATACAGAGAATAAAATAGCATTATTTCTTTTAAGCTCTTCATCATCTTGGTAGAGGATCAAAAACGGATGGAAACTTCTTTGGTGGAGTCTGAAAGGTATCCCTTTGTGTACCCTTGGTATAGGAAGAAAAGTAAAATGTGTAGGATGGTAATGTTTCAATCATTCTTTTTTCTTTTTTTTAATTGTACTTCAGGTGAAGGTTTACAGAACAAATAGTTTCTCATGAAACAGTAGTACACGTATTGTTTTATGACATTGGTTAACAACCCCACAACATGTCAACCCTCTCCCTTCTTGACCTTTTTTTTGGGGGAAAATATACATAGCCAAATATACACCATTTCAAAAATTTCTACATGCACAGTTCAGTGACGTCAGCTACGCTCTTCCAATTGTGCTGCTGATTATGTGATTCTTTTCTTTCCTTTTATTTATGTGGTGGATTACATTGATTGATTTTCTAGTGTTGAACCATCCTTGCATACCAGGTATCAATCCTTCTTGGTCGTGGTGTATTATTTATTTATTTTTTGTTATGATGTTGAATTCTATTGGCTAGAATTTTGCTGAGAATTTTTGCAGACACTGGTCTGTAATTTTCTTTTTTTTTGTGGTGTCTTTGCCTGGTTTTGGTATCAGGGTTATGCTGGCTTCATAGAATGAAATTGGAAATGTCACTTCCTTTTCTATGATCTGAAATAGTTTGAGTAGTACTGGTATAAGCTCTTCTGTGAATTTTTGGTTCAATTCTCAAGTGAAGCCATCTGGGCCAGGGATTTTTTTTGTTGGGAGTTTCTTTATTAACTTTTCAATCTCTTCCTTGTTATGGGTCTGTTCAGATTTTCAACATCACTTGTGTTAGTTTGGGTGGGTAGTGTGTTTCTAGAAATTCATCCATTTCCTCTAGGTTTTTAAATTTGTTATAGTTTTTCATAATACTCTGTTCTGATCCTTTTTATTTCAGTTGAGTCTGTTGTAATGTCCCCCATTTCATTTCTCATTTGGGTTATTTGCATCCTTTCTAGTTTTTCTTTTGTCAGTCTGGCCAGTGGTTTGTCAATTTTCTTGATCCTTTCAAAGAAATGACTTTTATTTTTGTTGATTCCTTCTATTGTTTTTCTATTCTCTATTTCATTTATTTCTGCTCTGATCTTTATTATTTCCTTTCTTCTGGTGGCTGTGAGCTTTTTTTGCTGTTCTCTTTCTATTTGTTCAAGTTGTGTAGTTAATGTTTTGATTTTGTACCTTTCTTCTTTTTTGTTGTGTGCATCTATTTTTATAAATTGTCCTCTAAGTACTGCCTTTACTGTGCCCCAAGGTCTTGTTATGATGTGTTTTCATTCTCGTTTGTTTCTAGACAGTTTTTGATTCCATCTCTGATTTCTTCTATTATCCAGTGGTTTGTAAACAGGGTGTTATTCAGTTTCCATGTAATTGATTTTTTTTTTCCTTGCTCTTCCTGTTGTTAATTTCTATCTTGATAATACTTTGTATTATCTCAACGTTTTTATCTTATTGAGGGTTGCTTTGTGGTCAAAGATGTGGTCTATTCTGGAGAACGTTCCATGTGCATTGAAAAAGCTGTACTTTGCAGCTGTTGGGTGGAGTGTTCTATATATGTCCATGAGGTCAAGTTGGCTGATTGTGGCCCTTAGATCTTATGTATCTCTGCTGGGTTTCTTTCTAGATGTTGAGTCCTTTACACATCACTATGTGTTGAAGTCTCCTACTATTATTGTGGAACTGTTAATTTCTCTTTTCAGTGCTGTTAGAGTTTATGTGTTTTGGAGCCCTGTCATTGGGTGCATGCATGTTTATTATGGTTATGTCTTCATGATGGATCATCCCCTTAATCATTATATAGTGTCCTTCTTTATCTTTTATGGTAGGTTTTGTTTTAAAGTCTATTTTATATGAGATTAGTATTGCCAGTCCTGCTCTTTTCTGGTAGCTGTTTGCTTGATATATTTTTTTCTATTCTTTGATTTTTAATAAATTTACCTCTTTGTTTCTAAGGTGTGTCTCTTGTAGACAGCATATTGATGGATCTTGTTTTTTTATCCATTTTGTCACTCTCCATCTCTTTATGGGTGCATTTAGGCCATTGACATTCAGTGTAATTATTGATTGGCGTGAGTTTATTGCTGTTTGTAGTGCTTTTTTTGTGGTGCTGACGTTTTCTTTGTTCTTCTTACTCTCCTGTGCTGAATTTCTTTTGTTTGTGGATTTTTTTCATTTTTTTGTTTTTGTGGGTTTTGTTTTTACTGAGACTATGTTTTTGTTTATTTTAATGAATAGGTTTGTTAACTTGCTGTCTGGTTTACCTTGAAATTTACTGTTATCTTCCTAGTTTTGAACCAGTCTTTTATTACTTGCTATCACCTTGCCTTCCTCTCCCTAGGAGGTTCTATACCACATCATTTATTCCCTCTTGTATTGTTCTGATGTTGTTTTCATTTACAGATTAGCCTCTCTGGTTCCCTGTTGTAATTCTTTTGGTTTTGGATAGTTCTTGAGAGTTCATTTCCTAGATTGGTATCTGGCTAGTATGATCCTGCATCCCAGATGCAGCCTGTGGTCTGATGTTTTTTGCTCTCAGATCGAAGGACTCCCTTTAATGATTATTGTAAGTTTGGTTTTACATAGTCCCTCAATTTCTGTTTATCTGGAAATGATCTAATTTTACCATCATATCTGAGTGAAAGTTTTGCAGGATATATTATTCTTGGCTGGGAATTTTTTTCTTTCAAGGTTTTATATATATCAACCCATTGCCTTCTTACCTGCATAATTTCTGCCGAATAATCCAAGCTTAGTATTATTATTTCTCCTCTGTATGTGACTTTTTGTCTCAAGCTGCTCTTAGGATTCTTTGTCTTTGGTTTTAGTGAGTGTGATTATGATATGCCTTGGTGATTTTCTTTTGGGGATCTATGCTATATGGGTTCGTTGAGCTTCTTGGATGGCCAGCTTTTGATCTTTCATGATATTAGGCAAGTTTTCTGTCAGTGGTTCTTCAATGATATTCTCTGTGTTTTCTGTTTTCTGTCCCTGTTCTGGAACTCCAATCACTCTTAAATTTTTGCTTTTGATTGTATCCCACATAATCCTCAGAGTTTCTTCATTTTTCTTCATTCTTTTTTCTGATTTTTCCTCAGAGTTTTATCCAAGTGTTTGTCTTCAATTTTGCTGATCCTGTCTTCCATTGTTTCACACCTGCTCCTCAACCCTTCTATGACACTGTCCATTTCTGAAGTCTTGTAGTTTATCTTGTGGATTTCTAATTGTTGTTTTTGTATGATTTCTAGTTGTGAATTTATTTTAGCATTTTGTTCCTGTATTATTTTCTTGAATTCTTCCATTTTTTTGTCTGCCTTTTCCTCCTTTTTGTCTGCTTTTTGCTTCAACTCTTGGATAATTCTGAATATTAGAGATTTGAATTCCTTATCAGTTAGGTCTAGTGCCTTTTCTTCTACTGGAAGGTCATCTAGCATTTTATTTTGGAGACCTACTGGAACCATCCTGTCCTGTTTTTGTAAATGTTTTGATATTGTCTGCTGTCTTTGGGTCAGTCAGTGGTTATTTTCCTCATTTTATTGATTGTAAATTTGTTTGTTTCATCCTGCTTTTTTGTTTTGTTTGGTTATGTCTGAGCAGGTGAGCTGTGCGTTTTTTGTTGTTTGCTTGTCTCTCAGCTCGATACTTTTCACCTCTTTCTCCAATGGTCAGGGTCAGTTGCTCAGGTATAGTGCAGTAGGGCAGGTCCAGCTGAAGGGGAGTTTCTGGGATGGGTTGTTTGTGGCATGTACTAGAGCTGACAGGGCGGTCTGGGAATCAGTGCAGGGCAGGTTCCAGTAGGCCGTGCCTGTGCTAGTTGGTGGTGCAATGTTCAGTGCACAGTGCAGGTAGGCAGGAAAGAGTGGGGAGATTGTGATGTGTGGAGTTAAGATGGGTATGGGAAAGAGGAGAAAGAGGAGAGAGGAACAGGAGCCAAAAACATACAAACAAACAAACAAAAAATAGTGCTATGGGAGCTTGCCATTGGAGTGGTAAGATGAGAGACTGAGAAATTGAGAAAAACAAAAAAGGACAAAAAAAGGAAAAGGGAAAAAGAAAAAAATGAATAAATGAAAATTAGAAAAAAAAATTAAAAACAAAAAACCCAGGGATCCCAGAAGTGTGGCTGCGCGGACTATGGATGTGGCTCCCGGGCTACGAAGTACAGCCTGGCTAGAAGGGGTAGAGGTGTCACACAGCACCAGGTATTCAGGAGACAGGATGAGAAGGTAAGAATAGAGAGACGAGAAACTGAGAAATGAAGAAAGATAAAAAGCGAATAATAGAGAAAAAAGAAACAAAGCAAGACAACAAACAAAACAAAAACAAAAAAAAACAAACAACAAGAAAAAAGAAATGCCCCAAGTGATCCCACTGCGCAACTGTACAGACTGAGGGAATAGCTTCCAAGCTGCAGAGTACTGCCTGGCTAGAAGGGGCTCCCAAGCCAAGAAATGAAAAAGAAAGCAAACAAACAAACAAATCAAAACAGAACAAATCAAAACAAACAAACAGAAATAAGCCCCGAGGATCCCACCAGTGTGGCAGCATGGGCCGGGAAGCAGTTCCATAGTTGAGCAGCATTTCTCAGCCTTACAGGAGCTAGCAAAGAAGCGGAAAAAAGCAACACCACCAACCAACAAGTGGCACTCAGGGAGCTGGCCAGCATGGGCTGATGAAGTCTAAGCAGCACTGGGGTGAAGCTGGTTGTTCCTGGCTAAGAGACTGTGGCCGCAGGCAGCAGAGGAGGCCATTTGGGGGTTAAGACGTGTATGGGTTGGAAAAGCATATATTGCTGGTTACCAGTTGTTCTGTCTCCTGCTGGAAGCTCTGTGAAGCTGCTTTCCTGTACACCCTGTTCGCCAATCTCCAATAGGAGTCCAAGATGGCAGATCTGTGCTGCGTTAGCTGATAGGGGACCTCTGCATGTATCTCTCCTCGCTCTCTGTTCTCTGTCAGGTTCTTATTCCATTTGGTGCTTGGCTGAGTTCTTTATCTCTTCATTTGATACTTAGGGCTTCAGGATTGACATTTGTCTCTGTTTGACTTAGTTTTTCGGTTCTTTGCTGTGGAGGGACGGTGTGGTGCTTCTGTCTATAGCGCCATGTTGCCTGGAAGTCATAAATAAAATTTTTGTTGTTGTGTCCCAAAGGTAGTGTATAAAGTATGAAGTTATTAAGTTCTTTTATTTCAGTGTTAGCTCTTAGAGTTTAAGCAAACATGTGTTGTAATAAATTGGTACATTAAAATAATGTTTGAATCCATTGTCAAAGGTTATAAAAGTATTTTGCAATTAACTTGAAAATAACTTTATGAGACAAATGGATTGAAATAAATTTAGAGGCAGAAAGTCTAATAACGATGGTTTATATGTGTTCCTTTGCACTCTGGTCATTAGTTTGAAAAGAAATGCAAAAATGTCATAAGTTCTTCCAAACGTAATTAACCTGACATGCATTTAGAAATTCCTTCTAGCTTTTTTTTTTTTACTATCTGAAACAGCATTTCTGATGCAGCCCTAAAATTGGAAACAGCTATATTCAGATTAACATTATGTTATCAAAGAAATCATGGCAAGTCAATAGAAAGTTCACAGAAATTATGAAGATGTTAATTTATTTTTCCTTTTTTTATATGAGGTGTATATAGGCATAATATAAGTATGGCAGTCTAATTTTTAAATCTATTTTGGAATTAAAGAGCAGAAATATACAGGTGAAATATAATTTTAAAGATTGTACTTGCAATTGGTTCATGTACTAGGTAATTTGAGGTTCAAATTCATTGAATATTTGTGATACAGTGAGACTTTCTGGAATTAGATGATAAAATAACATTTGAGGTGAAAGATGTTTATGGGGAGGGTGTCAAAACATCTAAAGGGCAGAAGGTGAACTGTGATGCAGGCTCAATAAAGCCTCAAATAACACACCAGGGAGTTTTGGAGAGTATTGCCCTTTAGAGAGTCCCACAATGAGATAAATGGCTGGACCTTTATACATCTTCCTGTGAGTCATCAGATGTAACCTCTTGGGGAAGGGCATGACCTTGGGTGAGAAATTACTATAAAATATTTAATTGTTCTATATGTTGTGCTTGTATTTTAAAGAGTCATTTTTAAAAGAAAAATACTTACTGAAATATTAATGGATATAATTATAAGTTGTGTGGGATTAAGATGAAAGAAGATGTACTGAGAAGTGCTGATAATTTTCAAAGAAGGGTAGGAGTTCACAGGGATTTCTTAAAACAATTCTCTCCATTTTGAGAAAAGTCTAAACTTTTCTGTAAGTGGGGAAAATAAGGTGCCAACTTTAAATGATTTCCAATAACCAAAGATGGGACAATTTGAACATTAAAGAAGAAAAAGACCACGAAGTATTCAATCACCTAAAATATATAAATATCCACAAGTTCATAATAATATTTTAAGATAGCATCATATTAAGAGGTTTCTTAGGCACAAACTTGTTATTTTAAAAATAAATAAGTAAGGAAAATAACCTGCCACTATTTCTGCTTTCTTGTACAAATTATATTTTTAGTAATCGAATATTTGACAAATAATTTTTTTATTAAATGAAACTTCAGGTAATAAATGCAGAAGGAATGGTAGAATATAAATATTATCATTTAGCAACCCCAAATAAAATTATGGATTTAGGTAATAATAATCAAGTAATGCTTAAACATTAGGTAAAAAATAGATGGGAAACCTAATTGATGAATCATGTTGAAACAACTGAACCAATTGTCCAATCTTGTCCACTTGGTACACTCATATATTTTGTACCTCCTGATAACATGCATTAAGATACACATGGCACCTCCTATGAAACATTACCAACAATTAAAGATATGTCTAATCAAGCATCTGGAAACTTTGGTGGCGTAGAGGTTAAGAGCTACACCTGCTAACCAAAAGGTCGGCAGTTCAAATCCACCAGGTGCTTCTTGGAAACCCTATGGGGCAGTTCTACTCTGTCCTATAGGGTCGCTATGAGTTTAAATCAACTTGACAGCAATAGGTTTGGTTTTTTTGGTTTTAATCAAGCATCTGGCTCTAACTGCCAGTTCACAAGAAACATGAGAGATAAAGAAACAATATTAATAACAGTCAAATCCAAATTTGAAATCCAGAATGTGGAAAATATTATAAGACAAACGGCACAGTTTCTCCAACAAATAATTGGTGTGAAAAAGAAAGGGAAGAAGACCTATTATATATTTAAACAGACTTATAAGACATATTAACCAAACGCAATTTTGTGGCTCTTGTTTAGATCATGATTTGAACAAACTAACTGTATAGAGATATTTGATCATGGACTAAGTATTAGATGATATTAAGAAATAGTTAATTTTGGAAGGTTTAATGTCACTGTAGTTATGTTAAAAAGATGCTTATATTAGAAAAATACACTGAGTATTTATGAGTGAAATGGTATACAGTGGCAGAATAGGGAGGTAGGGCCATAGAGGAAACAAAATTGGCAGAAGTTGAAAATTGTTGAAACGGTGTGATAGGTAGTAAGTGCACAAGAATTTTGCAACTCTCTTTTTTTGGTACGTTTGAAAATTTCCATAATTAAATAATAAAATACTATCTTAGTTATCTAGTGCTGCTATAGCAGAAATACCGCAAGTGAATGGCTTTGACAAACAGAAGTTTATTCTCTCACAATCTAGTAAGCTAGAAGTCTATATTCAGGGCGTCAGCTCCAGGGGAAGTCTTTCTTTCTCTCTGTCGTCTCTGGAAGATGGTCCTTGTCATCAATCTCCCCTAGCCAAGGAGATTTTCAGTGCAGGGACCCCAGGTTCAAAGGACACGCTCTTCTCTTGGCTCCTGTTTCTTAGTAGTATAAGATCCCCATGACTCTGTGCTCGCTTCTCTCTTTTATATCTCAAAAGAGAATGGCTTAAGACACAAGCTAATATTGTAGATTGAGTCCTGCCTCATTAACATACCTGCCACTAATCCCATCTCATCAACATCATAGGGATGGGATTTACAACACATAGGAAAATCACATCAGATGACAAAATGGTAGACAACGACACAATACTTGGAGTCATGGCCTAGCCAAATTGATACACATATTTTTGGGGGACACAATGCAATCCATGACAAATATTAGAAATTTGTATGAACACATAGAAGACATTTTTATCAACTAGCATATCAGAATAATGCCATAAAGGACAGACAATATTTTGAATAGTAAATCTGGGTTCAAGGAAATCTTGGCAATCATCATTTTAGGTCACAACTCACAAGATGAAATTTAACACAAATAAATGCCACTGCAAATGCTCAGAGGGAAGGTCAGCTTAATTCACTGCAGTTTCTGAGAAAGAGCCTAGATTTTTCATTTGAAATGGATTACTCTCTAACCATGATTGAAGTTTCTTTTCTTTCTTTTTTTTTTTTTATTGGTAGTTGCAAAAGAGTAACTTTGTTTTGTTCTTATTTCATAATAACAGGCCAACTGAAGTTGCTTAGTTCAGTTACTTTAGTTATATAATTAATGAGCTTGAAAATCCTGTTTTGTAATTTCCTCTCATCTTAAACAAGGTATATTGGGCATAAGATTACATTTCTTGATATCTTGCATGACTATTGCTCACCTAATCTTAAAGTACAATCCTTGATTAACTGAATTTTAGGGTTGGGAGGAATGTATGATGCCTGCCAATTCAGGTTTCCCAAACTTGAGTCATTAGTGTAAAATATTCATAATTTTTCTCTATTAATACAATTATTTGCATAATATATTTAATTAAATTGAATCAATTGTTTTACATAAGTTCATGTAAGTAGAACATTTTGTATCAGTACCATAATCGTGCCATTTGTTGTATTTATAAGGCGACTTTGGAATATTTACAATGAGCAATTGTGTACTGCCTAAGATTATCTGGCTTGCTACTAGGGGGGAATACTTTTGTATGATATACCAATGTGGCACCTGAATCTTTTCCATTTTCACACTAAATGCAAATTCCTGATGTCAGAGTTATATTTTATTATTCTGGTTCTCTATCACCTAGCACGGTGCCTAGATTATATTAATCACTCAGTGAATACTTACTAAACATGTTTATTGAATGAATAAACACATCTAACTAGAGACATCAAAACTTGCCTATGTATAATTATCAACCTCATTCAGTTTTCAACTTAAGTATTGACTCTATAGAAATCATTGCCTTCCAGATCAAGTACTCTGAAAGTTGTATTGGCTAGCATTGCTTGGATATCTCTTGAAGAATAGCACAGATTTAAATTATAGAGTTGACTTATTTGTCCCAAGTAATTCAACCACTATAAAATACCTGAGATATTAAACATTTTTGTGTTTATTAGTTGAAAGAATGTAATAATGGCAGAAAGCAAATAATTTTGCCATTATTGGAAGTATTCAATTCACTTTAAGTAGAATATGATTCCACAGGTTCATTTTTCCTGTATAAATTATTATCTTTTTAAATTTTGATATTCCCTTTGGTCCTTTGATTTAAGAAATGTACAGTTTTTTTCCTGCCAAAATAATATTGAAATGCTCTTAAAGGAGCAGTATATCTTTATGACTACCAGTAAATAGATCCAAATCATGAAAATTAGAATTATGGATAGCTATGGATTTGCAAACTACTACCCTAAATGTCAAGAAGATTAGTCCAAGTGAAGTAAGAGCAGGGCACGCAATGCTATTCAGAATTATGGGTGCCTTGAAGATCTAGGAATAGGGTATTTGTGTATTTATGTCCAGGAGACAACAGACATTTAAATTGTTTGTTCATCTGGGACAGGTTTCATGCCTTAATTATTTTATATAAGAAAGATCTTACTATTATCACCTAAAATATTTTACAAATGTTCACTTACTTGTAGTATCATGTGTGTGATTACATAGTGATGAGGGCTGAGAACCGGGAGGTGAGACTAAGATGCCACCGGGTGAGAAGATCAACAACCAAGGAGAATATAATCCAAGACATAGCTAAAAGGAAACCCTTTAGTAGGTAAAGTATTTTCACATGTAAAAAATTTTATTTAATGTTTATTAAATGAAGGCTTTGACCACTCTGTTGTACAAAATATAAACAGTTAAATCTTAGTCATTAAACATTGTAATTGGTTTATTAATTAAATTTAAAATGTCTTAGTAATAAATAGCTAAATTTGCAATCCTGCCAACGAGTTTATTAATTCTGCATGTATTTATTTAGTACGTCTTCTATAGAAGATGCTCTGCCAGATGCTGAGGAGTAAGATGAATAAGACAACTAGGCAACATGCACAAGTTTTACTTATAGTGATTATCACAGTGCATTGTGATTGCTTTTTGCGTGTTTGCCTAGCTACTTTTGCTTCAAGTCCGTGAATGGTGCAAATGATTAACATGCTAGGAAAGGTTAGAGGTTTGATTCCACGCAGAGGTGCTTTGAAAGAAAGGCCTGGTATCAACTTCCAAAAAGTCAGCAGCTGAAAAACCTGTGGAGCATAGTTCTACTCTGAGGCACATGGATTGCCGCAAGTCAGAATTGATTCAATGGCAAGTTTGTTATATATCTATAGATACAGATATAGATATAGATACACATACACACACACACACACACACACACACACACACACATATATATATACACACATATATAGAGAGAGCCATGGTGGTGCAGTGGTTAAGAGCTTGGCTGCTAACCAAAAGGTCAGCAGTTCAAATCCACCAGCTGCTCCTTGGAAACCCTATGGGATAGTTCTACTCTGTCCTATAGTGTTACTATGAGTTGGAATCAATTCGACAGCAATAGATGGGGTATATGTGTGTGTGTGTGTGTCTTAGTTATCTAGTGCTGCTATAACAGAAATACCACAAGTGGATGGCTTTAACAAAGAGAATTTATTCTCTCACAGTCTAGTAGGCTAAAAGTCCAAATTCAGGGCATCAACTCCAGGGGAAGGCTTTCTCCGTCGGCTCTGGAGGAAGGTCCTTGTGATTTATCAGTCTTCCCTTGGTCTGGGAGCTTCTCTGTGCAGGAGCCTCAGATTCAAAGGATGCACTTTGTCCTGGCGTTACTTTCTTGGTGGTATGAGGTTCCCAGGTCTCTCTGCTTGCTTCTGTCTTTCATATCTCAAAAGAGATTGGCTTAAGACACTATCTAATCTTGTAGATTTCATCAATATTACACACTCTAATCCATCTTATTACATCATAGTGATAGGATTTACAACACAGGGGAATCACTTCAGATTACAAAATCATAGACAATCATATAATACCGGGAATCATGACCTAGCTAAGTTGACAGATATTTTTGGGGGACATGATTCAATCCACGACAATACTGAAACCTTGGTGGCATAGCAGTTAAGAGCTATGACTGCTAACCAAAAGGTCAGCAGTTCGAATCCACAAGGTGCTCACTGGAAACCCTATGGGGCTGTTCTACTCTGTCCTACAGGGTCACTATGAGTTGGCATTGACTTGACAGCAAAGGGTTTGGTTTTTTTGTTGTTGTTTATACATATATACACACACAGATACACGTGTGTGTGTCCATATGTGCATGTATGCTAGGTCATACTGTAAGAAGTATTCTAATATTCTAATTGGGTAATGATAAAAAATGTTTGAAAAACACTACACTGAACCGTGAATTACCTCAGAACAGAGAAATATGGGCTAACCAAGAAAGGACTATCTCATCTCTGTTTCCCTTGCAACCTTATTAAATCTCCACACTATAGTTGGAATGTCATAGTGACTCAATGTTTGCTGAATTTTAGTCAAGAGAAAAAAGAAAATTTTGTTGGAATAGTGCTACAATTCCTGTGACTATTAAACCTCAAGACACATGAGCCATAAAAAATAAGGCTGGATTGTTTTTGTCATAAATGCCACCAAGGTAATTTTAACGCTACTCTTTAGTGAGTAAGAGCTACTGCCGCTAACCAAAATGTTGGCAGTTCAAATCCACCAGGTGCTCCTTGGAAACCCTATGGGGCAGTTCTGCTCTGTTCTATGAGTCAAAATTGACTTGACGGCAACAGGATTGGTTTTGGTTTTCTTTAGAAAAAAGAAATGGCAAGGAAAAAATTTTATCATGATGAAGGGCGTTATTTGCATGCATTATTGCACTTTGCTAAATGAACATGTCAGTTAATGCTGAGCAAGTGGTGCAGGGGTATTAAATCATCTTGGGTTGAAACTTCTTGAGGAAGTGGGTGTGATGGTTAAGATTGTATGTCAGCTTGGCTAGGCCATTATTCTCAGTGTTTTAGCAGTTGCATAATGTTGTGATCACCCCCATGATGGAATCTGCTGAGTGGTACTGGTGGAGGCGGGGCCTATGGCACCTCACTGCCCCCTTAGTTTCATCTCTCTGCCTTCCATGGGTTACTTTCCAGCTGCTCACCTTGCCAAGGTTTTTGGCTTGTTCCAGACTCAGCAGCCGCCTCTTGTTGTCTCACCTCCAGTTCTTGAGACTCTAGCTAGCAGCTTACCTGTTGATCTTGGAATTCGTCGAAATTTTTCCACCTGCAAGCAAGAGTCCAGTTCCCCGACCTGCTGATCTTGGGTTTGCCAGACCCTGCAGCTATGTGAATCAGGAGAAACCTTGCGGTCTTGTCTGCTGATCTTGGAATTCATTGACCTTCACAGCCTGTGAGTGGGAGCCTCTCTCCAACTTGCCGACCTTGGGTTCACCAGCTTCTGTGGCTCTGTGAATTGGGAGAGGCCTCTACCCTGATCCATGGACTTGGGACATTTTAGCCTCTACAATTGTGTGAGGTATTTCCTTGATATAAATCTCTCTCTATATATATTTGTATGCTTTACTGGTTTTGCTTCTCTAGAGAACCCAGCCTAAGACAGTGGGAAACAGTCAATCTTTGAGATGGAGATAAGAAATGACATTAAGGCCTGGGTGTAGGAGGAGTAAGATATGCCACCCTAGCTTTCAGAAAAACGAGTTGGCAGCTGTACAGTTGGAAAGAAAAATTAAGATGATAATGGCAGGATCATAGATCCTCAGCTGGCTAAGTGACCAGATTATGATGAAAAACAATGAGGAAAAAAAAAAAAGACGGAAAATGGATGAACAAGTCCATGTGGATGGTGGTGAACCTTCAGATGGAACTCCATGAAGTTATTGGCTCTGCCATAGCAAACACAGGGCATATGGAGAAAATGTAAACTATGTTCAATTTGGCTCAAGTAACGAAGGTGTTCTCAGAACATACACAGCACAGCAAAGACAGGTTTCAAATAGGAAGTCCAGGGCGCTGGGACAGTTATTAAATTTTTTTTTAATGGGAGAATGAGAGGACCAGAAGTGTGTAGCACAGCAGTGTCCAGGATGAGTGGAAAAGGGACGAGAATTAAGATAGAAACAGTAGGGAGATATGGAAATAAAGAATAGAAATAATAACTTTTACCGTGTGACAGACATGGTACTAAGCATTTTATATGCACTACTCCATTTAATCCAACAATAATCATATGAAATAGACACTGATTTTATTACTCATCTTACAGTTGAAGAATCTGAGACACAGAGAAATTACATGATTCCCTAAAATCAGTGTGCTCAAAGGTGGCTGGGTTCAGTCAGGAAGCAGTGTCTGTTTGTGTATAAAGACTGAGCTCTGATTCACCAAGTTACATTACCTCCATAGATAGCATCCAAGATTATATTCATTACAGATTTTAGAACAAAATAGCTCTTTGAAACAAATTTTTCAGGGTGTTTGTGTGTGTGTGTGTGTGTGTGTGCTTTAGGTAAAAATTTACAGAGCAAATTAGTTTCTTATTAAACAGTTAATACACAAATTATTTTGTGACATTGGTTGCCAACCCTGGGATGTGTCAACACTCTCCCCTTCTCCACCCTAGTTTCCCTGTTTCCATTCGTCTAGTTTTCCTGACCCTTCCTGCCTTCTCGTCTTTGCTTTGGGGCTGGTGTACCCATTAGTCTTTTATACATGATTGAACTATGAAGCACGGTCCTCACCTGTGTTAATGTTGGCCCTATAGACCTGTCTAATCTTTGGCCGAAAGGTGAACCTCAGGAGTTAAAAGTGTGTCTGGGGGCTATACTCTTGGGGTTTTTCCAGTCTCTGTCAGACTAGCAAGCCTGGTATTTTTTTTTTTTTTTTTTCTGTGAATTTGAATTTTGTTCTACATTTTTCTTCTTCTCTGTCCGGGACGCTCTATTGTGATCCCTGCCAGAGCATCGGTGGTGGTAACTGGCACCATCTAGTTGTTCTGGGCTCAGTGTGGTAGAGATTGTGGTAGTTGTGGTCCATTAGTCTTTTGTACTAATCTTTC
>NW_004443972.1:8728043-8739096 GCF_000243295.1 Trichechus manatus latirostris
CTATAGACCTGTCTAATCTTTGGCCGAAAGGTGAACCTCAGGAGTTAAAAGTGTGTCTGGGGGCTATACTCTTGGGGTTTTTCCAGTCTCTGTCAAGCCTGGTATTTTTTTTTTTTTTTTTTTTTCAGTGAATTTGAATTTTGTTCTACATTTTTCTCCAGGTCTGTCCAGGATCCTCTATTGTGACTCTGCCAGAGCAGTCGGTGGTGGTAACTGGCACCATCTAGTTGTTCTGGGCTCAGTGTGGTAGAGATTGTGGTAGTTGTGGTCCATTAGTCTTTTGTACTAATCTTTCCCTTGTGTCTTTGGTTTTCTTCATTCTCCTTTGTTCCAGCCAGGATGGGAGCAGTAGGTGTATCTTAGATGGCCGCTCGCAGGCTTTTAAGACCCCAAATGCTACTCACCACTGTCAGATGTAGAACATTTTCTTTATAGACTGTATTATGCCAATTGAGCTAGATGTCCCCTGAGATCATGATCCCCAGACCTCAGCCCAGTAGCTCGGTCCCTCAGGGCATTTTCATGTATCTGTGAAGCCTCTATGACTTTGCCCTGCTCAAGTTGTACTGACTTACCCAGTATTGTGTACTGTCTTACCCTTCACCAAAGTTACCACTTATCTACCATCTAGCTAGTGTTTTTCTCTCCCCACCTCCCCCCTCCCTTGTAACAATCAAAAGATTGTTTCTTTCTGTGTGGTTTGTAAGGTTTTTTGTGTCTTTTTTATTGTAAAAAATATATATATATCACAGTATTTTCCAAATCAACATTTTTCAGGTGTACAATTTAGTGATATCAATTGCATCGATCATGTTGTGCAACCATCACCCATAAACATTGCCAAATTTCCCATCACCATAAACAGAAACTCAAGTTTTTCAAGTTTAAGGTAACTTCTTTTTTTAATCTCCAATTACTCCCTTATAACCTAAACCAATTAGCTATATGTTTGAAGCAGACTTGGCAGATTTCAATATAATACAGTAAGCTTGGGCTCTTATTTTCCCTTCCATGTGTGTCCTTTAGAGTCTTAGATACAGTCTCTGGCTGACTTTGTGTATTGTTTCCATTTGGCTACCAACATCCTTCAATTGGTGTAAAGAATCCAGGCTGATCTATTATTATACCCAAGGCTGCCTTCTACAGCATAGGCTTGAAGTGAATTTTTAAAGAGGAGCATGTTTCCAGGCAACACTATTTCTAGACCATTTCACATAGGATCACCAACAATAAAGTCCAAAAAATAGATACGTTTCATTCAAGATCCCTCTAGAATTTTGTCTTATCAAATCTCTCTAGCCACATTTCCCCATATTATTTTTTACAAATCTTTCATTCTACCCCATTGGCCTAACTACCCTTTGTCTTTTAAAATGCTTTACCTCTATGCTCCCCTTTACCTCTCTGCTTCCCCCTTTCATATATTAAATGCTTATCTAAATTCCTTCAAAGCCAAGATCACATCGCACTTCTATTGGTGTCCAACTACCCAGGCCGCAATGATCTTTATCGCCGCTGCACTTCATAGCACTGATCAGATGTAGCACTCGCTAGTAATTTTATCTTTGACTTCCTTCTGTAGTTAATTATATTTTTATGTGACCATATCAGACTTAGTTCAGCAGATTCTAGATCCCTTCCCCACCCCATAGAGCAGGCTCTTGGTTTTAACATTTACTTATATCTCCCATTAGCATATTATATGTGTATTGTAGGAGTCCCGAAGTCTCAGGAACAAAATAGATGAGCTTAGCAAGTCAATCAGAGATTACATGCCCTGTCTAAAATGGACTACTCTATTTTACAACAGCAAATTATTGCAATGTAGGAATGCAAGTTCAGTGTTGCTAGACCTTGTATCTTTTTTTAAGACAATTTGTTGTGAAATTCTTTCAATACTGAATATTTATTGAAACAATTTTTAAACATCATGTAGGGCAAAATAAACACATCAGTTGGCCCATCAGTCCACACATTTGTGCCTTCCACTGTATAGGTATCTGACATTTTGGTATAATATTTAGAACACTGTACTCATAAGCATGAACATCATAATCTAATGCATTACCATACACTATTTGTTCCTACAGACCAGAGTGTTTAACATAAAATAAAAAAGAATCTAGCACTATTATGAAATTCTATTTCATACACATGTATTTCAATAAAATTTTATGAACAATTTCCTGTTACACAGAAATGCAGTAGTGATGGGAAACCCAACCATCAATTCTAGCATGAATTACCACATCATTTATAGAAGTATTAATATAGACATTTGTCAGGACTTAATGGCAGTTACTAGATTCTATTGCTGCAAGATTCAAACATTTTTGTGAAAACCCAAGGAAGTGTAATCATTGCTCTCTGTTCTTTCCTCGATCTGGATTTCGGCTCAATTCAACAAATATATATAGAATGTCTGTTCTGAGTGAGACATCCTGGTAAATGCTTAGAGAACATAAAAGTGAGATAAAATTTTATACTTCCCCTGCACTTCCTTACCTATCTAAATTTTGCCTAGTTCCTTAAAGCCCAAATCTTATCCAACCTCTCTTGGATACAAACGTCTCAAAACAAATAAAAAAATGTAGTACAAAAGACACTATGGTAAGTTATTTAAAAGAGATATCAAAAAATCATCCAGATACACAAATATTGCAATATAAGCCTCCACTAGTTTCATCAAAACTGAAAATTTATTAATTCTAACTATGAGTTGCAGTCACAGGCAAATAAAGCATGTCCCCAGAAAGATGATAAAGTGCAATTTTCTAATAATGTGATGAGGATATGAACAACTAAACCAACTAGTGAAGGAGTTCTTCTAAAGTATCATAATTGATATTTCAATATATTAGAGATACATTGTGTGTTTATTAACCTTTCTATTCAAAATTACTTATTTCCGTGTGCCTTGCATTATTTTAAATGCTGAAGAGATAGCTGTAAACAAGAGGGCCAGGGTTACTATTCTCATAGTACTTACATTATAGTTGCAGAGACAGATAATAAACAGAAGAAATGATCATTTAAATTGGAAAGAAATACTTTGATGATGAAAATAAAAGAGCATAATGTAATAGGAAGTGAGTAGGTAGAAACTGAAAGCAACATTAGTTAGGTTGGTCATTAAAATGCTCTTTGAGGAGGTGATATTTGAGCAGAGATCTGGTAATGAGGAGTAACCAGAGATGTGACTACCAGTGAACCAGGCAGAGAGCACAGACTTGGCATGTTCTATGAATAGAAAGAAGGCAAGTCTGACAAGGACCCGAATGAGCAAGGAAGAGAATGGTAGAAAATGAAGACGAGTCACAGGGGGGCTTTGTTGACCAGTATAAGGACTTTGGGATTTATTTGAAATGTAATGAGCAGTCATTGCTCTGTTTTAAGCAGGAAACTGATAGTATATGACTTATGTATTTAAAAGATCACTTTTTCTTAAGTGGACTTGCGGAATAATGCTTAATTTATTGAGATGGAAAAGATTGGTGGGATCGGCAGGTCTGGAGTGTGTTAGCTTTGCTGTAGTAACAACCCCCAAATCTCACTGGTATAGAAAAACCATTTCTTACTCATGCTACCTGTCAGCAGCTGCAGTTCAGCTGCTGTGGATCTGCTCTGTGTGTCTGTTTATTCCATGTCCAGGCTGAAGGAGCATCCCCTATTTGGGACATATTCCCATAGTGGAAAGAAAAGAGCAACAGGTAGAGCCTAATTTTTGAAATTGTTCTTATAGCTTCTGTCCAGATGTGGTATAGTCACATTCACTCCCAATGGTCCAAGCAAGTCACATGACCAAGCATTATAAGGGAGTAGAGCAACATTCTTCTCCCAAAGGGAGGCACGTCAGGTCAAACAGTAACATGTGAGTATGGGTAATCCTTTTACAGAAGAGGGATTGAATAGCTGGGAATAGTAATATAATCCACCCCAAGAGGTAAAGGGGACAGGTTTAGATGGAAAAAAAAAAAAAAAGGTATTGATGGAAATGTCTTCAGAGAAGCACAAGTCTCAAGCACTGGATTCACATTACAGGAGAAAGAATTCGGCATCCACTTGACAGCAGCTAACAACCACCTGTCTTTGCCGCTAACAAACTTGTGACCCTGAGCAATTTACTTAACCTGTCTGGGCTTTGTTTTCTTCATCTGTAAAATAAAAAGTTGCACTAGAATCAGGGATAATTAACAATAATTATCTTGGCTTTCAAGAAGTCCTTGTTATAATTATATGGAAAATTATTTTCATATAGTATTACCTGGATATGTACGTTTTCTGGAGAAACGATGCATCAGCTGATTCAAATCACTGGGAACTGAAGAAGGTTACAAACAACTAGAAAAAAAAATTCTTACATTCACAGCCACCTTTAAAATTCTGCATGCATACCTGCTGAGGCACATAGCATCCCCGAGTTTAATGAATCTCTTTTTTCCATTTCCATCTTCTTTATATTACAGAATACTAATTGTAACAAAAGCAATAATACAAAGGAACAATTAGAAATCTCCAAACAACACTCTGATTAAAATTAACTCCCTGATGTGGTTTCTTCCACATAATTTTCCATGAACATACCAGCATATACAGCCACTTCTAAAATGCATAGTTAAATCTTGCTTACTTTTTATAAAAAAGATAACACGTCTGAGTTTGGACCAAGCACATTTTCTGCAACTTTCTTTTTTTTTTTTTTTTTTACACCATTGTGACGATCCTTCCAGAGTGATATATATCATTTATCTTCAATAGCTTTATAATAGTTCAGGGTGCCCTAATGCATGTGGCCATTTACTTTTCAAAGACATTAAGATTTTCTTTGTAAAATATAAACATGTTGATATAAAATCTTTGTACCTAAAACTTTACATGTTACTATCTCTATTTCTTTATGATAGACTCTCCCAAGTGGGATTGCTGTGCCAAGGATATGTGCACTCTTAGTTTTGTTAGACAGAGTAGTGAATGCTGTGGTGCACGGCACAGATCCCACCTCCAGGACTGTGGCACTCATTTCCCAACTGCTGGCAATGTTGATGGCTCACCTCTAACTGGATTTCCTCACTGGAACTTGCCCTTGACTGAAGAGAGCTAAATAACCCAAGGTCAGTTTCCTTTTCAGGAGGCATCATACATATAATGACTGGTTGATGCAGGGCTATAAAAGTTAGGTTCCCTTGCCCCAAACTGGGACAACTCTGAAGAGCCATCCCAGCTCCAGAGCTCCAGGTATGCAGTTGCAATAAAGTTCAATGTCTCCCCTATCCAATTCTGCTGCCTTCATTCCCCCACAGGTGTTTATCCTGAGGGTATTCTCCAATAGACTTGCTGCACACTAATTCTGCTAATCTCCATCTCTGCTTCCCAGGGAACCCACTCTGCAAAAACCAGTGACAGATTGATTTCTGTAATGACTGTTTCCATCTCTCTGACAATCAGGATATCACACCTAATAACATTGCTCTGTAGGCGTATCAACAAAGTACAGTTTCTACAGGATGAAGTATCCTATCATACAGATTTCCTCAGCAACAATTTGCTCATCTGATTGTAATGAGTCTTCTGTAATGAAAATCAGTACAGTAAATGATTTGTTCACTTTGTTTGAATAGCAATTATCCTCTATAATCAAAGAACCTTACTATAGGATATTGATATAAATCATTTATTTGCTATAACTGTTTTCTTCATCTGATAGCTGAGGATTTACTATTTACAATGGATGAAACAAAGGTTTGCAAAGTATTTACAAAGCCAACGTTTCTGTTTATCTGGTATGCAAACCCAAAAGATGAATTTTTTTATTTTTGTCTAAAAATTTTCTGCACACAGCTAGTTTCCCTTCTTTTGTGTGCAATCTCAGGACTATTTCCTAGAGCCAGGCTAGTAAGTAGGAACTTTCCAAGATATCTTCTCCTGTAGCAACCCTTTCAAGGTACTCTCCAGCTCTTCTGTGCAACCCAACATACACCCCAGCACAGGAGACCTGTGAAAGGAAGGAAAATGGAAGGAAAAGAATAGAGAACGGAAGAAGGAACTCTTTTCAAAGCAGCAATAAAAATAAACTCTGGGATTGCTTTTTCTGTGAGTAAATGAATATATGGCGTGAATTTTATCTAAATATTTGATGTTTTCAATACACACCTTATTTCAGAAGCTTCCATAAGACTCGATTTTACCTTTAAAATTGTAAAAATGATACAAAATAAATGTATCCAGAAGCACATCAAATGTAAAATGAACAAAGGAGAATGAAGTCATAATTAAAATGTTCTAAAACTAGACTTTTCAAGATTCCGTTTAAGGGGATAGGAGGAGACTAGTATGGAAAGAATATACTTGAAGTCGATAAGGTTCCTTGTAACATGCTGACAATCAATCACTTTAATTTTGGTCATGTCAAAAAGAAAAAAAAAGTGAAAAGGAAATGTTTACTGAGCTTTAAGCTATTCTGTCTGCTGCACAGAAATACAATAGATCGATTTCGTTACCTGCAACTAACTGATTGACATTTTGAGTGTCAGTTTGAAATATGGCTGCGACAAGTCTCTTCCAATTAGAGAATTCCCCACACAGAACAGTTTTCTGTAGCTCTGTACTGAGGGGCATCATTGTGCTTATGATAATAAAGGACATGGCAGCAGCTGACAGTAGAGTTCTCCTTCTTTATTGTCTACATTGTGCCCTGCTAATTAGCTCAACTTCACCCTGGGGAGAGCTGTCTGTTTGGGGTAGGGGAAGTTATTCTTTCTCATTGCCAGCTTGCTTCTAATTCCTCCCTGAAAAGAAAGTGTCAGTCATGCTTAATTGCATTAAATTATGTGTGATGGTTTAAAACAGCACCCGGTCTTCTTAAAGCTCAACTAAATCACTCAAATTCTCACTTCTTTCTTGAGCCCCAGGTTGGGGTTTTAAGTTATGTCTGAAAAGTGTCACCTTTGTGAATTAAATTGCAACATGTGTTCAAGGTTACCTAACTTCATTTTCTGACCACATGTCATAATCATTGTCAAGAGGAATTAAATGTCATCATGTGTACGGAGTTCTCCAAGGAAAAAGCCAGAACAACAGAGGCCTGGCACAGCCCTTTAATAGAATTTTGAATCAGACAATATGGTTGATCACACACACAAGTGTAGGGATGAATGTAAAGTCTTTATTAATTGGAATTTGACGCATTTGGAATTACTAATCATCTATGCCACAGATTTTATCTCATCTTTGAAAAAAGAATTGCTAAAAAAGTACAATAGATTTCCCAGCACTAGCTTGCCTACAAAAAGGAATACATTTGCAAGCATGCATGTATTTATTTATGCATTCATTTGCTTATGAATTCATTCATTCAACCTTAATTCAAAGTGCTCATTGAATGTCTTCAGTGTTCATATAGAGGTGGTCTAGGTTCTGAAAGGATATAAACCAAAGTAAGGTGTAAAAACGGCATGGGGGCAGTGTCTGACCTCCGCCAACTTCCTGAGAGAGAAGGAGAATCAAAATCAATAGCCTAAGGCTGATTCCTATGAGGTGGGGGTCAGACATGCCTCCTCTCTTTGCCATCTTTATCAATTCTGACACGAACTGTCCCTCCCACAGCACTCTTTACTGGGTTTGATAATTCATTGCAATGGCCAAACAGAACTCACAGACCATACTCACAATTACGGGGTTTATTAGGGAAGTAACGATTACAATTCAGGCTCAGGAACACTCAAGATACAGTTCTTCCAGCCATGCTCAGAGGAACACCTCTCCCTGGCCTTCAGTCCCTGCCCAAAGGCATTCAGCTCTCTCTCTCTGGGCTGGGAAGCCTGCAGTGCTGCCTCCTGCTGCCAGATCTCTGCTGCTGGGTCTCTCTTGCTGATCTCTCCTTCTTTGGTGGTAGGTTCCTTCTCTCTGCTCTGGAACTGGCTCTCTTTTAAGGCAAAACTGACCAATCCCCTTGGTAGGCCACAATTACCCTATCACACAGTCCTGCCCAATCACCTGGGTGAGAGTTACAAGACTTGGCTAGAAAGGCTACACACAAAAGTAATTAATCACACCACATAAGGTGACATAACTCTGTCTTAAGAAGGTGATCAGATAATTAGAATTTACAGATATTTGCTGTTGGTAAAATTGGATTAAACTAGTGGGACATATCCTTTCAAGATATTTTTAGCTTATTTAATTTCGTTTTGTGTTTTAAGTTGGTTTTCGCAAAACAATATTTTGTTTTTCGTTTTAACATGAGCCGACTCATTCTATCTCCTATTCAAGATTAATTCCAATAGAAGTACTATTTATTATTTTATCTGAATTTTACCAAATGTAGTTAACAGAATCTGAGATAAACAACCTTCATGAAAAACAAACAAACTTGTATACCTGTCCAGACACAGCATTAACATAGCATATTAACATTGACAGCATCCACTGCAGTGCCAGGCACATAATATGTGCTCGGTGAATATATGCTGATGTGCCTAATAAAACCAATTTGGAAGAAAAAGAAAATACCTTATCTGGATATTTCAGTGAACTAGCTCATTTTAACTTATATATATATTTTCACCAATGTATTTCCTGTAATAGATTTTCAACTATCTCAGAATTCTCATTTCATCTTATGACATAGCATGTGTATCCCATCTGGGTATACACCTGAGAGAGATGTGAGTGTTGAGAAGAAGGGCATCACAGCATGTAACCTCTATGTGGTAGGGAAGTATATTCTATATTTTTAAGTGTGATTTTATACCAAAACCAAAAACCAAACCTGTTGCCATCAGGTTGATTCTGACTCATAGCAACCCTATAGGAGAGAGTAGAAGTGCCCCACAGGGTTTTCAAGAAATGGCTGGTGGATTTGAACTGCCAACCTTTTAGTTAGTAATGGAGGTCTTAACCACTGCACGATCAGGGCTCCACTTTTATACCACAGTTAAAAAAAAAAAAAAAGCCAAGAAACTATTGAACTAAACTGTTTCTGCACAATTAAAGCATTAAAAGAAGATCTTAATTTCTACTAAGATACTGAAAAAGAAGTCATTTGTTGTTCTCTATCGGTTCATCCATCCATCAGTTTGCCCATCTTTCATCCATTAGTCCGTCCTTTACATCCATCCATCCATCCATCCACCCAGTCACCTATCCATACAACAACATCTGTCCAATAATGTACCATAAATTAGAGGTAGAAATACAAGACACATTCACTGTATTAAAAAAAAAATCATACAATTTGGGTGGAGAGAAAATAAGATGAACCAGAAACAGTTTTAAATGAAGACAGTAGGTAAAGAGGACTATTTGAAGTTTATAAATAATGTGAAGTCTCAGAAAAGGGGAAGAATACCTCTTTGAAGAGGCATTTAGAAATGTCATATGGAATCTAAATCACCCCAATAAATATTTGTTGAATGAATGAATAAGGATATAAATGAATGAATTACATTTTAAGCTGAACCTTTAAGAATAGAGGATTTCGTCAAGCAGAGATGGAGGCTTACACATTCTAGAAGGGTTAAGCAGTATGAGCAATACTGCTCAGACTTTTTAAAAAAATTTTTTTTTATTGTACTTTAGATGAAGGTTTATAAAACAAATAGTTTCTCATTAAACAGTCAGTACACATATTGTTTTATGACATTGGTTAACAACCCCACCATGTCAACATTCTGCCTTCTCGACCTTGGAGGGCTTTTTTGTTTGGTGAAAATATACATAGCCAAAGATACACCATTTCAAAAATTTCCACATGTACAATTACATGGCATTGATTACATTTTTCCAGTTGTGCTGCTATTCTCACTATGCTTTTCAAATTATTCCATCACCATTATCTTCAACTCACTGTCCACTAGGCTTACCATCAAACCCTTTGAGTTGCTGTTGTTAATTTGATCTCATATAGATAATACTTTATTTTTTTGTACTTTAAATGAAGCTTTACAGAACAAATAGTTTCTCATTAAACAATTAGTACACATATTGCCCTATGACAATGGTTAACAAACCCACGACATGTCAACACTGTCCCTTCTTAGCCTTGGGTTCCCTATCAACAGCTTTCCTGTCTCCTCTTGCCTTCTAGTCCTTGTCCCTGGATTGCTGTGCCTCATTAGTCGTGCTTTGTTTTATAGGTCTGTCCAAACCCTGGCTAAATGGTGAACCTCAGGAGTGACTTCACCACTGAGCTAAAAGGGTGTCCGGGGGCCACACTCTCGGGGTTTCTCCAGTCTCTGTAAATCTGGTCTTTTTTTTGTGAGTTAGAATTTTGTTGTACATCCTTCTACAGCTCTATCCAGGACCCTCTGTTGTGATCCCAGTCAGAACAGTCAGTGGTGGTAGCCAGGCACAATCTAGCTGTACTGGACTCAGTCTGGTGGAGGCCTTGGAAGCTGTGGTCCATTAGTCATTTGGACTAATCTTTTCCTTTTATCCTGTTCTCTTCATTCTCCCTTGCTCCCGAAGGGGCGAGACCAGTGGAGTTTCTTAGACGGCTGCTCGCAGGCTTTAAAGACCCCAGACACTACTCACCAAAGTAGAATGTAGAACATTGACTTTGTAAACTGTGACATGCCAATTGAGCTAGATGTTCCCTGAGACCATGGTCCCCACAGCCCTCCGCCCAGCAATTCAGTCTCTCAGGAAGTTTGGATGTGTCTATGGAGCTTCCATGACCTTTCCTTGTACAAGTTGTGCGTGCTTCCCCAGTATTGTGTAGTGTCTTACCATTCACCAAAGTTACTACTTATCTATTGTCTATTTAGTTTACCCTATCCCCACCCCTCCCATCCCTCATAACCAACAAAGATTGTTTCTTTTTGTGTGTAAACGTTTTCATGAGTTTTTACAGTAGTGGTCTCACACAATATTTGTCCTTTGGTGATTGACTTATTTCACTCAGCATAATGTCCTCCAGTTTGATCCTTGTTATGAGATGCTTCACAGATTCATCATTGTTCTTTATCGTTGCATAAACTCCATTGTGTGTATGTACCCTAGTTTGTTTATCCATTCATCTGTTGATGGGCATCTAGGTTGTTTCCATCTTTTTGCT
>NW_004443972.1:8740075-8742078 GCF_000243295.1 Trichechus manatus latirostris
TTCTCTTTCTTGGTATATAGGAATCCAATTGATTTTTGTATGTTTATCTCATACCATGCTGCTCTGCTGAATCTTTCCATTAGTTCCAGTAGTTTTCTCATGGAGTCGTTAGGGTTTTCTACGTATAGTATCAGATCATCTGCAAACAGGGACAGTTTAACTTCGTCATTACCAATTTGGATGCCCTTTATTTATTTTTCTTGCCTTATTGCTCTAGCTAGGACTTCCAGCACAATGTTAAATAGGAGTGGAGATAAAGGGCATCCTTGTCTTGTTCCTGTTCTCAGGGGAAATGTTTTAAGCCTCTCTCCATTAAGAATGATGTTCGCCATTGGTTTTGCATAGATGCCCTTTATTATGTTGAGAAATTTCCCTTCTATACCTATTTGATTGAGAGTTTTTATCAGGAATGGGTGTTAGAATTTGTCGAATGCCTTTTTTGCGTCAATTGAGATGATCACGTGATTCTTTTCTTTCCTTTATTTATGTGGAGGATTACGTTGATTGATTTTCTAGTGTTGAACCATCCTTGCATACCTGGTATGAATCCTCGTTAGTTGTGGTGTATTTTTTTTGATATGATACTGAATTCTATTGGCTAGAATTTTGCTGAGAATTTTTGTATCTATATTCATGAAAGATATTGGTCTGTGATTTTCTTTTTTTGTGGCATCTTTGCCTGGTTTTGGTATCAGGGTTATTATGCTGGCTTCATAGAATGAATTTGGAAGTATCCCTTCCTTCTCCATGTTCTGAAATAGTTTGAGTAGTACTGGTATAACATCTTCTCTGAATGTAGACTTCTCAAGTGAAACCATCTGAACCAAAGCTTTTTTTTTTTTTTTGAGGGGGGGTTTATTACCTTTTCAATGTCTTCTCTTGCTATGGGTCTGTTCAGATTTTCAACATCACTTCATTGTAGTTTGGGTAGGTAGTGTTTTTCTAGAAATTTATCCATTTCCTCTAGGTTTTCAAATTTGTTGGAGTATAGTTTTTGATAATACTTTGTTATGATCCTTTTTATTTCAGTTGGGTCTGTTGCAATGTTCCCCATTTCATTTCTCTTTTGCGTTATTTGCATCCTCTCCTGTTTCTCTTTTTGTCAGTCTGGCCAGTGGTTTGTCGATTTTGTTGATCCTTTCAAAGAACCAACTTTTGGTTTTGTTGATTCTTTCTAGTGTTTTTCTACTCTCTATTTTATTTATTTCTGCTCTGATGTTTATTATTTCCTTTCTTCTAGTGTCTGTGGGCTTTTTTTGCTCTTCTCTTTCTATTTGTTCGTGTAGTAAATGTTTTGATTTTGTCCTTTTCTTCTTTTTTGATGTGTACATCTGTTGCTATAAATTGTCCTCTGAGGACTGCCTTTGCTGTGTCCCAAAGGTTTTGTTATGATGTGTTTTCATTTTCTTTTGATTCTAGGAATTTTTTGATTCCATCTCTGATTTCTTCTATTACCCAATGATGTGTAACCAGGGTGTTATTCAGTTTCCATGTGATTGATGTCTTTTTCCCTTGCTCTTCCTGTTATTAATTTCTATCTTGATGGCGTTGTGGTCAAAGAAGATGCTTTGTATTATCTCAACATTTTAGATCTTGCTGAGGATTGCACTGTGGCCTAAGATGTGGTCTTTTCTGGAGAACGTTCCAAGTGAATTGGAAAAGAATGTGTACTTTGCAGCTGTTGGGTGGAGTGTTCTATATATGTCTATGAGGTCAAGTTGGCTGATTGTGCTCTTTAGGTTTTCTTTATCTTTGTTGAGTTTCTTTCTAGATGTTCTGTCCTTTACTGAGAGTGGTGTGTTGAAGTCTCCTACTATTATTGTGGAACTGTCAATGGTTTCTTTTCAGTTCTGTTAAGAGTTTGTTTTATGTGTTTTGGAGCCCTGTCATTGGGTGCATACATGTTCATTATGGTTATGTCTTCATGATGGATCATCCCCTTAATCATTATATAGTGTCCTTCTTTGTCTTTTATGGTGGATTTTGTTTTAAAGTCTATTTTA
>NW_004443972.1:8742847-8795121 GCF_000243295.1 Trichechus manatus latirostris
AGCTTCTTGGATGGCCAGCTTTTCATCTTTCATGATATTGGGGAAGTTTTCTGTCAGTAGTTCTTCAATGATCCTCTGTGTGTTTTCTATTTTCTCTCCCTGTTCTGGAACTCCTATCACTCTTAAATTTTTGCTTTTGATCGTATCCCACATAATTCTCAGGGTTTCTTCATTTTTCTTTTTTCTGGGTTTTCCTCAAACAGAGTTGTATCCAAGTGTTTATCTTCAATTTCACTGATCCTGTGTTCCATCATTTCAAACCTGCTCCTCAGCCTGTCTATGACACTGTCCATTTCTGAAATCTTGTAGTTTATCTTTTGGATTTCTAATTGTTGTTTTTGTATGATTTCTAGTTGTGAATTTATTTTAGCATTGTGTTCCTGTACTATTTTCCTGAATTCTTCCATTTTTTTGTCTGTATTTTCCATGAATTTGTCTGTCTTTTCCATGAATTTGTCTATTTTTTCCTCCTTTTTGTCTGATTTTTGCTTCAACTCTTGGATAATTCTTAATATTAGAGATTTGAATTCCCTATCAGGTAGTTCTAATGCTTTTTCTTCTACTGGAACATCGTCTGGTGTTTTATTTTGGACTCCTACTGGAACCATCCTGTCCTGTTTTTGTATATGTCTTGATATTCTCGGTTGTCTTTGGGGCATTCAGTAGTTATTTTCCTCATTTATTGATTGCAGATTTGTTTGTTTCATCCTGCTTTTTTTTTTATTTGGTTATGTTTGAGCAGGTGGCTGTGCATTCTTTGTTGTTTTCTCATCTGTTAGGCATGATACTTTTCACCTCCTTCTCCAACAGGTAGGGTCAGTCACTCAGGTATGGTACAGCTGAAGGGGAGTTGCTGGGATGGTTTGTTTGTGTCACATACTAGGACCAACAAGGTGGGCTGGGAATCAGTGCAGGGCAGGTTCTGGTAGGCCGTGCCTGTGCTGCTTAGAGATGTGATGTTCAGTGCATGGTGCAGGTAGGCGAGTAGGAAGGGGATGATTGTGCTGTGTGGAGCTAAGACGGGTATGGGAAAGAGGAGAGAGATGAAGAAGAACAGGAGCCAAAAATATACTCACAAACATACAAACGAAAAGGAATGCTAAGGGATCTTGCTATTGGAGTGGAGAGATGAGAGACTGAGAAATGGAGAAAAACAATAAGAAAAAAAAGAAAAAGGGTAAAAGTATAAAAATGAATAAATAAAAATTAGAGGAAAGAAAGAAAGCCCCCAGGGATCCCACTGGTCTGGCTGCTAGGTCTGGGGAAGTTGCTCCCAGGCTGTGAAGTACAGCCTGGCTAGAAGAGGTAGAGTTGTCACACAGCACCAGGTATTCAGGAGACTGGAAGAGAAGGTAATTATAGGGAGATGAGAAACTGGAAATGAAGAAACACAAAAAGGAAAAAGAGAGAGAAGAAAACAAAACAAAGAAATTTAAAAAAAAAAAAAAGCAAGTAAAAAGAAATGCCCCCAGGGATGTCACTGTGTGTCTGTGCAGGGTAAGGGAGTAGCTCCCAAGTGACACGGTACTGCCCGGCTAGAGGGGACTCCCAAGCTGAGAAAAGAAAAAGAAAACAAACAAATCAAAACAGAACAAATCGGAACAAACAAACCATCAAACAAAAAAGCCCCGGGAGTCCCACCAGCGTGGCAGCATGGGCCGGGAAGCAGTTTCACGGTTGAGTGGTGTTTCACAGTCTTTCAGGAAGAAGCAAAATGGCACATGGAGCTAGGTATTTGAGAGAAAGGAGAGGGAGGTGGTGAGAGGTAAGGAAGAAATCTAAAGAAGCAGAAAAAAGCAACACTATCAGCCAACAAATGGCACTCAGGGAGCTGGCCAGTGCGGGCGGGTGGAATCCAAGTGACACCAGGGTGAAGCTGGTACTTCTGGCCAAGATACTGTGGCTGCAGGAAGCAGAGGAGGCCGAGTGGGGGTGAAGAAGGGTAGGGGATGGGAAAGCATATATTGCTGGTAACTGGTTGTTCTGGCTCCTGCTGGAAACTCTGTGAAGTTGCTCTCTCATATCCGCTGCTCACTGATCTCTGATAGGAGTCCAAAATGATGGATCCGTGCTGCGGTAGCTGATAGGGCACCTCCACATGTATCTCTCCTCACTCTCTGTTCTCAGTCAGTTTCTTATTTCATTTGGTGGTTGGCTGAGTTCTTTATCTCTTCATTTGATGCTTAGGGTTTCAGGATTGACGTGTCTCTGTTTGACTCAGTTTTTTTGATCTTTGCTGTGGAGGGACGGCATGGTGCTTCTGTCTATAGCACCATGTTGCCTGGAAGTCACTGCTCAGACTTTAGAAAACACAAGGCAGTTGGGAAACTGTGGTATAGATAAACAGCAAGCTAGACAATGTGAAGGTGATAAAAGATGCAGCAGTAGAGAACCTACAGCAGCAGAGAAGCGGCAGCAGCAGAGAACAAACAGCAGTAGAACCAGGAGATCAGTGAAAGACGGTGCTGGAGCCGACCCACAGAGCAAGAGAGCTGAATGCCTGTGAGCAGGAGGCTTCCTGGCAGAGTAGGGTGCCTCTGGGCACTTATCAGTGGAGCTAGGCTTGCCGGCCCATGGAGCGAGAGAGCTGAGTGCCTGTGTGCAGGAGGCTTCTGGCAGAGTGGGGTGCCTCTGGGCACTTACCGGTGGAGCTACTGAGCTTTGGAACACTTGCCCTAGCAAGGCAGATGCGGGCTTGAGGCCCAAGGGCTGAGAGGCCACAGGAAACAGAAGCAGAAGCTAAAGAGACAAGGGACACAAGAAGCTGAGCTGCCTCAGTCTCAAAAGGTGTGGCCATGACCTCAGGGGCTTCAAAGGGTGGAGGCATAGCCTCTGGTGTTTCTAAGGGTGGAGTTGTCACTCCGATGGACTAGGAGAATGGTG
The DNA here is from genome assembly GCF_000243295.1 of Trichechus manatus latirostris. NCBI lineage: Eukaryota > Metazoa > Chordata > Mammalia > Sirenia > Trichechidae > Trichechus > Trichechus manatus. The sequence goes on from NW_004443972.1 coordinate 8,745,731, forward strand.
CGCCTAAAGCCAAGGGAGCAGAGTTGCTGTCCCAGTGGGCCTGAAAGGTGGAGCTGAAGCCCAGGGCCAAGGGGCCTCCACTCAAAATCCAGAGACTGTGGTGGATACCTAGAGTCTGGAGGGCAGGGCTATTGTGTAAATTGTCTCAGAGAACAGAAGATTATTTTCAGCACCGTGAGGGCTAATGTAATGTGTTCTGCTAACTTGCTTGGTGCCTGTTATGCCTTCTTTCCCTGAAATTTCTCCCATTTGTAATGGAAATGTCTAGCTTGTGCCTGTTCTGCCATTGTACCTTTGGAAGCAAATAACTTGTATTCTGGATTTCACAGATGAAGAGCATTTTTGGATTTTGGACTTGGAGTTAAGACTTTTGCTATGATATGATGGGGTGAATATGTTTTCCATGTTGCAAGGATGTGATTTTTTGGGGACCAAAGTGTGGAATATCATGGTTCGAATTATGTCCCCCCAAAAATGTGTGTATCAGTTTGGCTGGGCCGTGATTCCTGGTACTGTGTGATTTTCCTATATGTTGTAAATCCTGCCTCTATGATGTTAATGAGGGAGGATGGGTGGCGTTTGAGTTAGTAAGGCAGGACTGGATCTACAAGACTGGATTGTGTCCTGAGGCAATCTCTTGAGATATAAAAGAGAGAAATGAGCAGAGAGACAGGGGGACCTCATACCATCAAGAAAGTAGTGCCAGGAGCAGAGCATGTCCTTTGGACCCAGGGTCCCTGCGCAAAGAAGCTCGTAGTCCGGGGGAACATTGATGAGAAAGCCGACAGAGACAGAAAGACTTTCCCTGGAGCTGACACCCTGAATTTGGACTTTTAGCCTACTTTACTGTAAGGAAATAAATTTCTCTTTGTTAAAGCCATCCACTCGTGGTATTTCTGTTGTAGCAGAACTAGATGACTAAGACAGATCATAAAGGTTTTTTTTTTTGGTAAATATGGCTTCAGGTTCTTTGACAATTTTCCATCGAAGGTTAGTGTCTATATCCCCTTTCTTTAAATCTGGACAGGTTTGTGACAGCTTTGACTAAGAAAGTCAGTCAAAAAAGTAGCTGGTGACTTCCAAAGCCAGGTCATAAAAGGTCATACAGCTTGTGCCTGAATCTCTTAGGATGTTCACTCTGGGGGATGCCAGCCACCAAGTAAGAAATATGACCACCCTGAGACTGCCGTGCTGGGAAGGCCAAGTATAGGCACTCAAGTTGATAGTTGCAGCTAAACTCCATCATCAATGCTAGTCATGTAAGTGTGCCATTTTTACAGCCAGCCCAGTCAAATCTCCTAATTACTGCAGCCCCGGCCTATATTTGACTGCAACCGAGTGAGAACTGCCCAAATGAGCCCTTCCCAACATTCTGACTCACAAATGGTGAGCAAAATATAATAGTTGTTCTTTAACACCATCGAATTTTGGTATAATTTTAGAGGCAACAATAGTAACTTGAACATAAATTTGGTACCAAAAACAGTGTTTAAACTCACACAAATATTGAACACCTGACCAGTTTGGACTTATGCCAGTGAATCATCAGGCAAAAAAGAGGTTTATTATATTTGGTAGGGTAATTAAATTTCACTTTCAAGGGAAAGCTGGGATGCTTTTACCCAATGGAGGTGAGGAGGAGAATGTCTGGTATGGAGAAGGTCCACTGGGGTAGCTTTTTCTAAGTTTTGTGATAAAAGTCAACAAAACAGTACAGCAAATAAGCAGCAATGCTAAAGGCCCAATTCTTCAGAAATGAAGGTTTGGGTCACCCTACCAGGCAAGGAACCAAGACTATCTGAAGTACTTGCTGATAGCAAAGAGAATGTAGACTAGGTAGTGGGGAAAAAAAGTTACAAATATGAGCTCAACCACATTATCAGTTGCAGAAATTAGGATCTGTGATAATTATGAATATTTTTCCCTGATGTTATGTGAATATATATGTGTACACAAGAATCCATTATTTTCCTCTACCCTGTTCCTCTATCATCTAAAGTAGAATATGTTAATAGCAGCTAACTTTACATCTAATTATTTAAATTACAAGATATCAAAAGGATAAAGTGACTCAGCTAGAAGAGGAATAAGCATCATCCAAAGATGGTTGAAGGGACTTTATGGGATAGAGGGTAGCATGTTTTGGTTATATGTAACATAACTGCATTATGTGGGCTGGAAGCATGATTTTACTACTGTATTTATTTGAAAGTTTTAAGTATGGTTAAAGAATATGGTTTAAGTATGGTGCTAAGTTGTCCAGGGATATACTATAGTGGCTTTGTACTGTGTCAATTTAGCTAAGTTGGAACCACGTTTCCCAGAATTCTCATTCCTACAGGTTTCCCAATAGGCCTCAAAAGAAATTAGCGTAGGGTCTGAAAGATGGAAGTGAAGCAGCAACCATCTCTTTGTGTTTTGAAGGTCATGATAGGGCCAGGCATGGTTGAAGCTTAAGCAGGTTGTTGATGATCTGCTGCTTCACCTTGTTTGTTGGGGGGCAGCAGCTGTTTCAGCAGCTTTTCAGCTCCCATTGTATCTACTCTTTCAACTTCTCTGACTTCTGGGCCAGATGCAGGAGCAGTTGTGGAGGGATAGCTTATCTCGAATGCCACCTGCTTCACCATGATTGGAATTTGTGAGAGACAGGTATGGGTTCCACCTTGTCTTTGTAGGTTCCTGTTTGTCCTTAATGATTTCCACTTTGTCGTCATAGATTCCAGCTGTTTCTTGCTTCCCCCTACATTACGTCTACATTTGCTTCCCAACTTCCAGGAAAACAAAGATACAGAGGCGACAGCATTACACTGTTGTTGTTATGTGCCATTGAGTCCATTCTTACTCATAGTGACCCTATAGGACAGAGTGGAACTGCCCCCATAGGGTTTCCAAGGAGTGGTTGGTGATTCGAACTGCTGACTTTATGGTTAGCAGCCCAGCTCTTAACCATTGCCCCACCAGGGCTCCAGTATTACACTAGTCTACACTAAATCATGATTGCATAAAGTCTAAGTCCTATAAGTCCCTTATTCTACCACAGTCATAGTCATTCTGCTTCTCTGATCGAACCTTGACCGATACAACTGCAGAAATTTAACTTACAATAGTAGTTTGATAAAGAGAGTTCTGGACTTCTTTTTTTGTCTGGTCTAAAATACATTGTGGGACATCTCTTTGCCTCAGCTTCTTCATTTAGAAAATGACAAAATAAATTCAATCCGTCCCAGAAATATGCACCCATTGTGCATAGCACAAGTCATTCATTTGTGTATCTTAAGTTTTGACAAAATTGTCGAATTCCAAATGTCTTCATCTTGTTATCCTTTCAGCGTCTCAAACACAGCATGTCCAAAAACAAATACAAGATCTTCTTTCCCATAAGTCTTATCTTCTGTCTTTTTTAGTCTGCTAATAGCATCACTATTTTACCAATAATGCAGATTTCAACAAATCGATTTAATTCTGAAAATTATGTCCCTTCTTTCAATTTTAGATATGATACAACAAAGTCTGTTGTGTGCATTTTTCTCCTTTTCCCCATCTCCCAATATCTTTTCCTTCAAGTTCAGTCCAAATTCCGTTTCTTCAATGAGTCTTGCTTAAACTCTCCTTGATACACTCCCATACCTGCAACACAAATACACTCTAATAATTCCCTCATTATTCTGAACCTCATAATATATTTTCATTTCTCATGTAGTATTTATCATAATCTGCCTACATTTTACTCATCTTATTGATTTGAAAATATGTCACTGTTTTGTGCCTGCATCCCACAAGACTACAGGGGAGGGACCATGTTTCATCTTCCACTTAGAAGACTCTAAAAAAATATTTGTTGAATGAATAGATGAACAAATAGAATGAATATAAGAAAAGATGTGGGAAAGGAAGAGAAGTTTAAAAATAGAGTGAATGGAGTATCTTGTGGAGTGATGTGGGTAAATGTTGGGTCATACTATATGTAAATGAGAAATGGAGTTAGGGGAGATTCCAGCTGTTTTATCTCTTGCTCTACAGAAAGAGGAAATGAATGTGCCTATTCCTATTACGCCAAAGGAAATAAAAAAAGTTTTTTTCCCCTACCTGGAGAAAAAAATGATTAGAATTTTAAAAAATGGAAGACAATAAACAGCGGGGTTGATGTACCAAAAAGATTTAGGGACTAGAATCAAATTCGAATTTGTATAAAAGAGAGTAAAACTATGCTCAATTTGTAAGTGGTAAGAATATAGGAATTATGGATTCTCTCCTCCCATAAACTTTGCACAAATACACATATACCTTTAAGGATCTATAGAATGCCCATAGTCTGTTTTAAAGTTAACAATCTATGATTTAAACATGAATAAATATATTTCATATGTGTTGCTTACCAAGTCAGTAAAAGTGGCTTTGAAAATTCTCAATTTTCTTTATGGAATGCCTTTTTCCTACCTCTCTTCTCATGTGGCCACATTCAGTATGTTCCTTTGCCAGCCTCTTTCTCTCGCTCAAGCCCACACTCTCTGCTCATCCTATGAGGCGTGACTGTGTGTGAATAATTTACTATTTCATTATTTTTATCATGAGTCCACACCTAAAAACTACGGTTAGAGTTCCAAGTTGATTTAGACTTATGATGACCCCATATGTTACCGTATAGAAACACACTCCTTAGGGTTTTCAAGCCTGTAACCTTTCAGAAGCAGATAGCCAAATTTTCGGCTAGTAGTTAAGCGCTTAACTGTTTGTGCCACCCAGGGACTCACAGTATATAAAATCCAATTACCATTAATACTAGTTTTCCAGGTATAGCCTTAGTGAAGTGGATAATTGCTTCTTTTTTGTCTTGAAGGCCTCAGACCAAGACGCAGCCTCTGATCCTGAAAAGGAAATGTTGTAGAGACAAGCTCTCCAACAAAATGGCACAAGTCAGCCAAATTCCCTAAGGACATGAGCACTGAATTACATCCTCGATTAAGATAGAAGACACATTCCAGCCTGTTTGACATGCACAGAAATTTGTAAGGGGGGAATGAGGACAAAGCTTCAGCCCCACAGTGATTATACCTGGCATAAATTAGTGGTGTCTTTGACAAATGATACCTTGGTTTGTCAGAACAAACCAAGTAGATATGAGATTCTGTGCTGGAAAGACCCCATTGTGACCTTGGACTGTGTCATGGTAACATTGATCTTGGGAGATTGCACTACTTCTATACTACTTCTCTGTAGTTTTCTTGTTATCATTTCTATAGTCTTCGCTGGACATGATTCCACCTATTATTTCCTCTCTCTAATAGTGTCCATTTCAGTACTGACTACATCCCTTGAGTCTACAAATATGCTCATTTCCTCACTTCTCATCATATAAAAAGACAAAAAATAAAGAACAAAAAAGGACAACCAAACTTTTCTCTTCATACTATCACATCATTCTCAATTTCCTTTTGTCTCTCCTCAGAGTTGCTGTCATGGATTGAAATGTGTCCCCCCAAAAATATCTGTCGACTTGGCTGGGTCACGATTCCCAGTATTGTATAATTGTGTACTATTTTGTAATCTGATGTGATTTCCTTATGTGTTGTAAATTCAATCACTACAATCTAATAAGATGGATTAGCAGCAGTTATACTGATGACTTATACAAGATTGGATAGTGTCTTAAGCCAGTCTCTTTAGAGAAGCGAGCAGAGACACACAGGAACGTCATACCATCAAGAAAGCAATGCTGGGAGAAGAGCGCATCCTTTGGACCAGAGGTTCCTGCGCTGAGATGCTCCCAGACCAAGGGAAGACTGATGTATCACAAGGACCTTCCTCCAGAGCCAACAGAGAGAGAAAGCCTTCTGGAGCTGATGTCCTGAATTTGGACTTGTAGTTTACTCGATCATGAGAAAATAAACTTCTCTTTGTTAAAGCCATCCACTTGTGGTATCTCTGTTATAGCAGCACTAGATAACTAAGACAGTCACCTTCATTCACTGTTTCCTCATTCTGCACCTCCATCACCCACTCTTTCACACTCTGAAATCTGTATTCTGTTCTAAACATCCTACTAAAAATGCTTATTTTATCAGTCAGCATGATCTTTCTTACTGTGAAATCCAGTGGCCGTGTGCTGCAAATCTCAACCTCATTCCAAAAGTTCAGGTTTAGGAGATACACACCAAAGGCATGGTGTCAGATTTTCCTTCATAATAAAAACGCTCTGGGCTTAAAATGCTTCCAAGTGCAGAGTTCTTACTTCTTACACACACACATATATATACGCAAGTTATTTAGTATCACTCCAGTCCTCAATTTCAGGGGATAATCCTTGGTGCACTCCACAGGCTGATTCTCGTATGCACCAGGCTTGGATTGTGTGGATTCCTTTTTATTAAGGTTGTTACACGTTCTTGCCCTAGCAACTCAGCATCACTCTGAATGCTCAGTGTCATGACATATACACTAGTGCACACTGTATGCTATTTGTATTTGGAGAATTATGTTGAGTTCACCAAAGTGTATGTTTGATGGCTTACCCATAATGCACCATAAACTCTTGTTTATCCTTATTTATTTTGTTCATCAGCCCTATTCGCAGCAGTTGAGTTAATCACTCCCATCTTCTTTGATTCTCCAAATTTCTGTTTTCTTTAAACATTCCTTGTTAATTGTAATTGCACAGACTTCTTCTCTAACATGCTGGTAACATTTCTATTTTACACTCACTCCCTTGGGTATCTTGTAACTTCACCATCACTTTGTAGAGATCCCTAAATCAGTTTCTTACAAAGCCTTCCCTTTTGAACTCCAGCTAAGCATCTCCAACTGTTTTCTTGTGTTACCTACATGCATATGCTATCACCTCTACAAACTATCCATTCTTTTCTATCCACAAAAGACAGTCAAAACACCTACACTCAAGTTTGGTGGTGGATATTTCTACATACATGACTGTAGGTGCAGCTCATATAGAGCATATAAGGGATACAGTCATGGAAACCTCTTAGCATAACCAAACACCTCAAGAGATGAAGTTTCTAGGCTAGAAGACAAAGGACCATAGACTCAGTGGACATATATGGCAATTGACACAACATAGTACATAAAGACAATGTTTCATATCCTGCTTTGGTGGGTAGCATCTGGGGTCTTAAAAACTTACGAGCGGCCATCTAAGATACAACTATTGGTCTCTTCCTGTGTAGAGCAAAGGAGAGTGAAGGAAACCAAAGACTCAAGGGAGCAATTAGTTCAAAGGACCAATGGACCACATAAACCACAGCCTACAAAACTCAGAGACCAGAAGTACTGGATGGTGCCCAGCTACCACTTCCAACTGCTGTCTCTGACTGAGATCACAACAGAGGGTCCTGGACAGAGCTGGAGAAAATTATAGAAAAAAACAATCAAATTCACAAAAAAAGATCAGACTTACTGGTCTAACAGAGACTGGAGGAACCCCCGAGACTATGGCCCTAACACACCCTTCTGACCTGGAGACTACCTCCCAGCCAAAAAATAGACAAGCACGTAAGACAAACAATAACACCCGAGAGGAATGTACTCGTTAGAATAATCAATTATATGGGATCAAAAGAGCATTATCTTCCCAAAAGCAAAGATGAGAAGGCGGGAAGGGGTAGAAAATCAGGATGAAAGAAAATGGGGAAACCAGGGTGGAAACGGGGAAAGTGCTGATACATTGTGGAGAATGAAACCAAGGTCATGAAACACTTTATGTACAAACTATCAAATGGGAAATTAATCAGCTCTGTAAACTTACACCTAATGCACAATAAAAACAAAATGAACAAACAAAAACCTACTCTCACATAAATCAGTATAAAATATATTGAAAATCTATTTCTTTGGAAATTTACATCAAACATCTTCATCAATAAATTAGGTAAAACCACAAGTTACTTTCTCATGAAATTTGCAGGTGACTAAAACCTATTGCCGTTGGGTTGATTCTGACTCACAGTGACCCTACAGGACAGAGCAGAACTGCCCCATGGGGTTTCCAAGGGGTACCTGGTGGATTCGAACTGCCGACCTTTTGGTTAGCAGCCATAGTTCTTAACATCTACTCCACCAGGGTTTCCTACAGGTGACTAGATAGTGTAAAATATATGTTTGATGGCTGAGTTATCTTGAAATAGTAGGTTGAAATTATTTGATTCATATCATGATATGAAATGTAATGGGGCAAAAAGATAAGTCCTACTCTTGGTTCTAAAAATACTGCACAACTACAGAAAATGTTGTAGTGGCTAACCAACATGGCTCCAGTGTTTCAAAGTAATGAAATTCCAGGCTAATTTCACCAGAAATGAAATGACCAGAAGGCAGGAAATTGTCTTTCCCTGTGCTGAATTGATTAGAATGCATCTGGGCTATTACAATCAATTATGATTTCTACACTTGGACATCTTTCACAAATGGAAAGAAGGATGTTATGAAAGCCAGGTGAGTGACTAGGAAAATAGAAAAGACAAAATTGAGAATACTTAACCAGAGACAGAAATATGATAGCTCCATTGATTGATTTTAAATACTTAAAAGGCTTTTATGCAGATCAGAGAGATGTGCAGCATAGTAATTGTAATGGATTTGATTGTGTCCCCCAAGAAGATTTGTTAAAGTCCTAATTCCTGTGCCTGTGAATATTACCTTGTTTGGAAATAGGTTTTTTTTTATGTTAATGAGGTCATATGGGAGTAGGATGGGTCTTAAGCCTTAAGTGTGTCTTATAAAAGACACAAAATAGACACAGAGACACACTGGGGGAAGACAGTATGTCTATATGTCAAGGAATATCAAGAAACACCCAGGACTGCAGAGCTGAAAGAGACATGGAATGATCTCCTAGAGCAGAGTATAGCCCTGCTGACACCTTGAATCCAAACTCCTAGACTTCAAAATAAATTTCTGTTATTGAAAGCCACCCACTTGGGATAATTTTATTACAGCAGCACTAGCAAACTAAGACAGTAATTAATGTTCAAGGATTGATGTCAAACAAACCTGGGTTGAAATCTTGGCCATGGCATTCCATAGTTGGGTGAAATTTGGGCAAGGCACTTCAGTCTTCAGTGTTCACAAATTCATTAAGTGGTTGGAAGTAATAAAATAAATAATATGTGACTGATACATAGTAAGTGGTCAATAATCATAAGTTACTGTTACCAGTTGGTGGAAATGGAAGTGGATTTTAGCAATAATAAAAAGTTTTCATAAAAAGTACAGTGAGCATGTATGAATTAGAAAGTTTAATCTCAAGAAATTTCTCTTAAAACAGTTCAAGACAAACCTCATCTCAATAAGTTTCAGTGTTATTTTAGAGAATTAATAAATTGTACTATAAACCCATTGCCAGCAAGTCGATTCTGACTCATAGTGACCCCATAGCGTTTCCAAGGCTGTAAATCCCTACAGAAGCAGACTGCCACATCTTTCTCCCGTGGAGCCACTGGTGGTTTTGAACCACTGACCTTTTGGTTAGCAGTCGATAGCTTTAGCCACTGAGCCACTAGGTCTCCTTAAATTGTACTATACACAATCTCTAATTCAGTTATAATTCTAACCTATTATGATTCTCAACTCTTGTTGGAAGATGTGAGTACATGAGCATAACATTAATGCAGTGAGAGGAAACCCCTTGGTCTTTTGATGCCTCTTACATTGTACCATGGCTTCAAAGAAGTTGTCCCTGCCTCTGGGTACAATCTGTTTAAGTAGGATTTGAACTAAATGGTAAAAATATCTTATGCCAATTTCCATCATTTCTAGTCTTTTGGGAGTAACTACTTTTTCTTGAATTGTATATCCTCAATGCTTTGATATCTCCTGGGAGCTTATATGTTTTCATTTCAAACCTGTGATGGTAGAAAGAAGCCATTAAATAGATAAAAGTGTATAACAAGAAACAATTATCCCCTCATTTCCAGCTACCACAGTCCTTCATAAAATGGATGTCAGCATTTAAAAAAATCAACTAGTGGAAGTCTTGGTGAAATCAGTAGCTCTCACTGAAGTCCTATATTAATATTTCCATATATATATGAGTCAGAGCATTTATTTTAAAAGTTTATATCATTTTTTACACATAACCTGGGAGAAATTAAAAGTTGGCATGCATAATATACAAGGACAATTTAGATTATTGGAAGCAACAAGAATGGAATTTGTTACAATTATAAGTGTGAATTTATATAGAAGTTTCCTTCATATTGTTTTCACATTGTTCCTAGCCTATTTCCATAACAGTTGTCTGGGCTATTGTGTCTGTATTATGTCTCTGCTGATTGTCATTACACATGAACTCTTCATTGTTTTATAGGGAAAAACAGAGTATTTTATGCCAACTAAATGCTACAAAAGGGATAACTAATTTTTTTTTTAAGAATCACATTGCATTACATATTAAAATATTTAATTTGGGTATCAGGGAGTTCCATTAAACATTCAACCATGCAGCATAGTAACAAGTAATGTGAAACATCATTAGAACACACGTTTGTTTTGGCCTCAGTGGTTCTCTCAAATAATTTGTTTATTCTTGAGTGATTTCCTTCTTGATCGTGTCAGAACAAGAAATATTTGCCACTCATTCAGAATTTATTTCATTTCTTTTTCACTTTAAAAGAAAATTTTGCTTTTGCCTGGCTCTTAGTCTTCCCCATATTAGGACCTTGTTTTCACTAGCATAACGATTAACGGTAATTTACTAAATATTTCATCCTGATGGAGCTTCGGTTACTTTCTAGTGCAATCACCTGAATCCAAAAAGAAAACATTTATCAAAAGCAAATAAATGGTGATTTAGCATATATTGAAAAATCTGTCAGCTCCCAAATGTAATTTTCAGATATTGCCTGAAAGCATAGATTGCCTTGAAAAGTTACAGAAAGTAAGAAGGAAGAAGAAATGATTTTTTTTTTGCATTTTCTTTATGTGTATCCTTTCTTATTCAATTTATGAAAAGTAATGATTACTTTTTAAGCTTTCATATTTACAAAAAACCATAGGAGACTGTTTAGAATTGAATTGTGCCCCCCCAAAAGATATGTTGAAGTCCTAACCCCAGTACCTGTGAAAGTGACCTTGTTTGGAGAAAGAGGGTTTTTATTTGCAGATGTTATCAGTTAAGTTAATGAAGTCATACCAGAGTAGGGTGGGTCCTAATCCCTTCCGAGTGGTGTTTTATTAAAGGGGAGAACACACAGGGAGATACACAGGGGAAGTGAACTTTGAAAATGTATCTACGATGCCAAGACACGCCTGGGGCTATGAGAAGCTGGAAGAGTCAAGGAAGGTTCTTCCCCTAGAGAGGACAAAGCAGAGCCCTGCCTACACTCTGAATCCAGACTCAACCGTGAGACAGTGAATTTCTGTTCTTTAAAGCTACTCACTTTGTGGTATTTTGTTACAGCAGCTCTAAAAAACAAAGACAGGAGACATTTAAGTAAATATTGGTATTACCCCCAAAATTGGTAATATGCTAAAGTAACTACGCAATTATTATTGTTGTTACAGTTTTTAATCTCATAAAATCCTTGAATTCAAGTTGTTACTTTTTCTTTGGTACACAACCACAACAGCAACAACAAACCTGCTGCCATCCAGTCACTTCTGACTTATTGCTACCCTATAGGACAGAGTAGAACTGCCTTATAGGGTTTCCAAGGCCGTAATTTTTTTGGAATCAGACTGCCCCATCTTTCTTCCATGGAGCGGTTGGTGGGTTCGAATTGCTGACCCTTCGGTTAGCAGCCAAGCGCTTAACCACTGCACCACTAGGGCTACATTTTCTTACAGTAGGGGTTGGCAAACTATGCCCCACCACATGTTTTTATAAAGTTTTATTGGAACACGGCCACACCCATTAATTTACATATTGGCTATGGCTGCTATCGCTGTAGAAAGGCAGAGGGGAGTACAGGCAGTGTCCGGGTTACAAACAAGATCCATTCCTGTGTCTTTAAGTAGAATTTGCAGGAAAGCAGGAACAGGTGCATATGGTTTTTATTTAGCCTTTCTTTAGTGCAAGAAAAGGCTGCAAGCATTTTCAATGACTTAAAAGTTTCACATGCAGCAAGTGAAGGTGATTGTGAGGAAGAATTTGTTGCGAGTAGGGGGTTGGTTCAATCATTTCAAAGTGAGGGCAAATTTACATAACATTAAAGGACAAGTACAAATTGTCAGTAAGTCAAATGTTCTTAACACGAGGCTGCCTGTAGTTGCAAAAGAGACTGTATGTCCTGCAAAGCCAAAACTGTTTACTATCTGGTCCTTTACAGAAGAAGTTTGCTGACCTTGCCTTAGAACCCTCTGTTAGAAAATTTGCCTAGAATGTGAGTAGATTGAGGGACCACTATATTGTCGATGATTTTACCAAGTTGGTATATTTCCAATCACTAAATATTTTATTCCTTTCTTAATATTATATAATAAGATATTTTTAGTTAACTTTTAATTGATGTAATATACTTACTGAAAGTAAACACATCATGAATGTACAGCTTGATGAAATTTTATTAGGTGAACTTACCTTTCTTACAACTACTCAGATCTTGATATATGTAATTACCACGTAAACCTTTCTCTTGTCCCCTTTAAGTCATTACCACCCCAAGGTAAGCCCTATTCTGACATTCTGACTTCTCTCTCCCCAGATTAGATTTGCTTATTTTGAAATTTGTGTAAAAAGAATCATGCAGTATGTTTTCTTTCATGTTTTACTCCTTTCATTAAACATACTGTTTGTGATATTAATTCATGTGGTTGTTGACAGTAGCAAAAGAGACTGTATGCCCTAATATTATACCTAGTATTATTCCTTTTTATAAATATGTTGTTGTTATGTCACATCGAGTTGGTTGCCACTCCTAGCGACCCTATGTACAACAGAACGAAATACGGCCTGGTCCTGTGCCATCCTCATAATTTTTGCCATGTTTGAGTCCATTGTTGTAGCCACTGAGTAAATCCATCTCTTTGAGGATTCTCCTCTTTTTTGATGACCCTCTACTTTACCAAGCATGATATCCTTCTCCAGGGACTGGTAACATGTCCAAGTACATGAAACAAAGTCTCTCCATCCTCACTTCCAAGGAGCATTCTGGCTGTACTTCTGAGACAGATTTGTTCATTCTTCTGGAAGTCCATGGTATATTCAATATTCTTTGCCAACACAGTAATTAAAAGGCATCAATTATTCTTCAGTCTTCCTCAGTTATTGTCCAGCTTTTGTATGCATGTGAGGTGATTGAAAATGCCGTGGCTTGGGCCAGGCATATCTTAGTCCTCAGAGTGACATCTTTGCTTTTTAACACTTTAAAGATGACTTTTGCAGCAGATTTGCCCAATGCAATATGTCATTTGATTTCTTGACTGCTGCTTCCATGGACGTTGACTGTGGATCCAGGTAAAATGAAATCCTTGAAAACTTCAGTATTTTCTCTGCTTATCATGATGTTGCTTATTGGTCCAGTTGTGATGATTTTTATTTTCTTTATGTTGAGGTGTAATCCACAATGAAGGTTATAGTTTTTGATTTTCATCAGTAAGTGCTTCAAGTCCTCTTCATTTTTAGCAAGCCAGGTTGTGTCATCTGCCTATCACAGGTTGTTAATGAATCTTCCTCCAATCCTGATGTCATGTTCTTCTTCATATAGTCCAGCTTCTCGGTTTATTTACTCAGCATACAGATTGAATATGGTAAAAGATACAAGCCTGACCCACACCTCTCCTGATTTTAAACCACGCAATATCTCCTTGTTTCTTTCAAATGGCTGCCTCTTGGTCTATGTACAGGTTCTGTATAAGCACAAATAAAGGCCTGGAACTCCTGTTCTTTGCAATGTTATCCATAATTTGTTATGATCCACACAGTTGAATGTATTTGCATAGTCAATAAAACACAGGTAAACATCTTTCTGATATTCTCTGCTTTTAGCCAAGATCCATGTGACATAAGCAATGATACACCTTGTTCCACGTCCTCTTCTGAATCCAGCTTGAATTTCTGGCAGTTCCCTGTTGACATAATGCTGGAATGGTTTTTGAATGATCTTGGCAAAATTTTACTTGCATGTGGTATTAATGACATTGTTCGATAATTTCTGAATTCTGTTGGATCACCTTTCTTTGGAATGGGCACAAATATGAACCCCTTCCAGGCAGTTGACCAGGTAGCTGTCTTCAACATTTCTTGGCATAGACGAGTAAGTGCTTCAAGTGTTGCATCTATTTGTTGAAACATCTCAATTGGCATTCCATCAGTTCCTGGAGCCTTGTTTTTCGCCATTCCATTCCATGCAGCTTGGACTTTTTCCTTCAGTGCCATTGGTTCTTGATCATATGCTACCTCCTGAAATGGTTCAATGTTGACCAATTTCTTTTTGGTACAGTGACTGTGTATTCCTTCCATTTTGTTCTGGTGCTTTCTCTGTGGTTCAATATTTTGCCCATAGAATCCCTCAATATTGCAACTTGAGGCTTGAATTTTTTCTTCAGTTCTTTCAGCTTGAGAAATGCTGACCATGTTCTTCCGTTTTGGTTTTCTAAGTCCAGGTCTTTGCACGTTTCATTATAATACTTTGCTTTGTCTTCTCGAGCTTCCCTTTGAAATCTTCTGTTCAGCTCTTTTACTTCATTATTTCTTCTGTTTGCTTTAGCTACTCTATGGTCAAGAGCAAGTTTCAGAGTCTCTTCTGACGTCCAATTTGGTCTTTTCTCTCTTTCCTGCCCTTTTAATGACCTTTTAGTTTCTCCATGATGTCCTTGATGTCATCCCACAACTCTTTTGTCTTTGGTCATTAGCGTTCAATGAGTCAAATCTATTCTTGAGATGGTCTCTAAATTCAGGTGAGATATACTCAAGGTCGTACTTTGGCTGTTGTGAACTTGTTTTGATTTTCTTAAGCCTCAACTTGAACTTACATATGAGCAATTGATGATTTGTTCTGCAGTCGGCCCCGGTCTTGTTCTGACTGATGATATTGAGCTTCTCCATCATCTAATTTTATAATTTATTTATTATTTTATCTTGGTGGATATTTGGGTTGTTTCCAGGTTTTGCTGTTAAGAATATTGTGATTAAAATCTTTCTTTTTCATGTATTTTAATGCACTGTTGGTGCAATTTTATGCACTGCATATCGGGAGTACCACTGTTAAGTCATAGGTATTCTTTAGTTTGGGTTTTTAAAATTGACCTATCTTTAAGTTTTTCAATTTTGTTTTCTGCTGTTTCTAATATACCATTAAAGCCATTTGTTGAGTCTTTTAATTTCAACAATTATACTGTCAGGTCTATAGTGTCCATTTTATTTTTTCTTTTCAGGTTTTAGCTCTCTGGTGAAATGTTTCAAATTTTTATATAATTCTTTAATTAATGAGTTATTTTACATCTCTGTTTCTACTGCCTATTTATACTCTTGGTATTTGTCATTTGTATTGTTTCTAGGCCTGATAAGTTTTACATTGATAACTGGTCAATGTGTTGAAAAACTTGTAGAGGATTTAATGATACTATCTTTCTACAGAGAATACTTACCTGGTAGTTATAGTCAGACCTCCTTGATCCAATATGGGATAAACATAGTTTAAGGCTGGCTTCAAGATTTTTGAGAGCTGGTCTTTTTCTGGTTTTCTAGTATTATAATTGGAAGCCTGGGATAAAATGGTAGACACTGGCTCAGAGTTTATGATAATCATTAGGTATCCAATATCTACTGTGGTCCACTAGTCAGGGTGGTGGGGACAAATGGAGGTCAGTGATAAATAGAGTTATAGATTGAATTGGTCTTACAGTGGACCTAGTGCATCCACAGAACTACCAGTGACTATTTCCTCAGTTGCTAAATATTTAAAAGAGAATTTTAGCTTAAATCTCATTGAATTAATGCTTCTAAAATATAGAGACAAATCCCTCACGTTCTAATGGTGATTAAGAAGCAAACACACACCAGGAGGAGGGAGCCAGCCTCAAAGATAGGACTGATTCTCTTTCAAGAGTTGTCAAAATTTGAATCTATGTATCATAGGAGACTAGAGAGAGAATATGAAAATATTTAAAGGATAGAATAGACTCCCCTGCAGTCTTTCAGGGCTGAAGAGAAAAAAATCCATCAAGCTCTTAATCAAATACCCAAAAATGTCATGTCTGAGGAAGAGGAGTGAACCAGAAGTAAATTAAATCTTACTATACTTGTAACCCATTCCTGACCCAGCACAGTCCATGAATGTATAGAATTAACCAACTCTTCACTTCCTGTAACATATTTACATAATCGAATGTTACACAGAGATGGGACTGAGCAATCTGTAACTACACCAAACAGTATGAATAAATCCACAGAAACATAATGTTGAGGCAAAGAAGTCAGACAGAAGTTTATATATTGTATGTTTTAACTTACATAAAACACAAAAACTGACAAATATTTATTGCTAAAAGTTAGAATAAATTTACTTTTAGAGGGAATAGAGAAGAAAAGCAGTGTGAGAGACATCTAGGATGAAGTTTTTCTTGATCTAGGTGATGTTTACATCGTTGTATTCATTTTGTAGAAATTCATTAGACCATTCACTTTTGATACACGTTCTTTTCTCTATGCATATTATACTTTAGTATAAGTTTTTCAGTCCATTGACAGAATAGGAAGATATTTTCTTGATATATTTCTTTCTGGACTTTTATCCAGAATATATAAAGATTACTACAAATTTACTATCAATTTGAAAAAGACAGACAACCTATTAGAAAAAAAAAGATACAATACT
The DNA here is from genome assembly GCF_000243295.1 of Trichechus manatus latirostris. Classification (NCBI taxonomy): domain Eukaryota; kingdom Metazoa; phylum Chordata; class Mammalia; order Sirenia; family Trichechidae; genus Trichechus; species Trichechus manatus. Next base: position 8,762,494 of record NW_004443972.1, read on the forward strand.
TGAAAAGATACTTACAAAAAGTTTATCCAAATGCCAGTAAACACAATAAAAGAGCCTTCATTTTATTAGTTATATTAAAACGACAGTGCAGTACCACGACACACACCAGAATGGCTAATAATCAAAGACAGAAAATAACAAGCGTTGACAAAGTGTGGAGCAACTATAACTCATGCACTACTGGTGGGAAAGAAAATTGGTATAACCACTTTGGGAAAAAATGTTTGGCAGTACCTACTAAATCTGAACATATGCTCTATAAGCTGGAAATTCCACAGAAATATATACCAATATTCTCCAAAATAAGGAGCCCTGGTTGTGCAGTGGTTAAGTTCTTGGCTGCTAACTGAAAGGTTGGCAGTTCAAACCTGCCAGCTGCTACACGGGAAAATGTGGCATTCTGCTTCCGTAAAGCTTTACAGGCTTGGAAACTCTATGGGGAAGTTCTACTCTGTCCTATAGGGTTGCTATGAGTCTGAATCAACGACAGCAGTGGGTTTGGTTTTTTGGTTTTTCACTGCTGTACAGCAATGGAAAATCAAAATTCTACAACTATATACAATAAAAATGGCTAAATCTCACTAATAAATTATTAAATGAAAGAAGCCAGTTACAGATACAAAAAAGTATCTACTATATATTCATATTCAGAAAACCAACCCATCTTGTTAGTGGTGAGGATAGTAGTTATCCTTGGTGTGAGTAGTGACTAGAAGGGAGCACAAGGGGGTTTTCTGAGGTACTAGTAATATTCTCCACCATTGGTCTCTCAGTTTACTATACTGTGGTGGTTTGCATGTTACTGTGATGCTAGGAGCTATGCCCCTCACATTTCAAATGCCAGAAGTGTCCCCCATCATGGTGGACAGGTTTTAGCAGAACTTCTAGACTAAGACAGACTGGGAAGAAGGACCTGACAGTCTACTTCAGAAAAAACTGGCAAGTGAAAACCTTATGAATAGCAGTGGAACACTGTCTGATATAGGGCCAGAAGATGAGCCCCTCAGGTTGAAAGGCACTCAAAATATGACAAGGGAAGAGCTGACTCCTCAAAGTAGAGTAGGCCTTAATGATATGGATGGAGTCAAGCTTTCAGGACCTTCATTGGCTGATGTGGCACGACTCAAAATAAGAAGAAACAGCTGCAAATATTCATTAGTAATTGGACCATGTAATTCACGAACTATGATTCTAAGAAAATTGGAAATTGTTGAAAATGAAATGCTTGCAGGTCAATATCACAGGCATCAGTGAGATGAAATGGACTTGTATTGGCCATTTTGAATTGGAAAATCATATGGTCTACTATGCCAGGAATGACAAACTGAAGAGGAACAGAATCTCATTCATTGTCAAAAACGTTTCAAGACCTATCCTGAAGTACAACCCTGTCAGTAATAAGATGATATCCATATGCCGTATGATATCCGTACTACTCTTATTAAAATTTACACACCAATCACTAATGCTAAAGATGAAGAAATTGAACATTTTTACCGAAAGCTGCAGTCTGAAATTGATCAAACAAGCATCAAGATGCATTGATAATTACTGGTGATTGGAATGAGAAAGTTGGATCTCACCAGATAGAATATACAGGAATCAAATTTACTACATTCGTGGAAAGAGACAATGAAGAAACCCCATATAATTTGTTGGAAAAAGGTCAGGGGCGACTGCAGACCAGACCGTCAAGTGTTCATATGCAAGCTCAAGTTGAAGCTGAAGAAAATTAAAACAAGTCCAAAATGGATGTGAGAAGAGACTCTGAAACTTGCTCTTGAATGTAGAGTAGCTAAAGTGAATGGAAGAAATGATGAAGTAAAAGAACTGAACAGAAGATTTCAAAGGGCAGCTTGAGAAGACAAAGTATTTATTATAATGAAAAGTGCAAAGACCTTTTTTCCTTTCTTACTTTTCTTTCTCCCTACAAACCAGCCCCGTATGCCACCTCTGCCTCCCTTCCAGCCAGCCCAAGCTGCACAGCCCAGATAGAAAACCAAAAGGGAAGAATATGGTCAGCATTTCTCAAGCTGAAAGAACTGAAGAAAAAATTCAAGCCTCAAGTTGCAATATTGAAGGATTCTATGGGCAAAATATTGAACCACAGAGAAAGCATCAGAACAAAATGGAAGGAATACACAGAGTCACTGTACCAAAAAGAATTGGTCAACATTGAACCATTTCAGGAGGTAGCATATGATCAAGAACCGATGACACTGAAGGAAGAAGTCCAAGCTGCACGGCAGGGAATGGTGAAAAACAAGGCTTCAGGAATTGACGGAATACCAGTTGAGATGTTTCAACAAATAGATGCAACACTTGAAGCACTTACTCGTCTATGCCAAGAAATGTTGAAGACAGCTACCTGGTCAACTGCCTGGAAGGAGTCCATATTTGTGCCCATTCCAAAGAAAGGTGATCCAACAGAATTCAGAAATTATCGAACAATGTCATTAATACCACATGCAAGTAAAATTTTGCCAAGATCATTCAAAAACCATTCCAGCAGTACATAAACAGGCAGCTGCCAGAAATTCAAGCCGGATTCAGAAGAGGACGTGGAACGAGGTATATCATTGCTGATGTCGGATGGATCTTGGCTACAAGCAGTGAATATCTGGAAGTCGCAGTCAAGAAATCAAATGATATATTGCATTGGTCAATTCTGCTGCAAAAATCCTCTTTAAATTGTTAAAAAGCAAAGACGTCACTTTTAGGGCTAAGGTGTGCCTGACTCAAGCCATCATACTTTCAATTGCCTCATACGTATGTGAAATCTGGACAATGACTAAGGAAGACGGAAGAATTTATGCCTTTGAATTATGGTGTTGGTGAAGAATATTGAATATACCATGACTGCCAAAAGAACAAACAAATCTTTCTTGGAACAAGAATATAGCCAGATTGCTCCTTAGAAGCAAGGATGGCAAGACCTCATCTCACGTACTTCGGACTTGTTATCAGGAGGAACCAGTCCCTGGAGAAAAACTTATGCTTGGTAAAGTAGAGGGTCAGTGAAAAAGAGAAAGACCCTCAACAAGATGGATTGACATAGTGGCTGCAACAATGGGCTCAAGCATAACAATGATTGTGAGGATGGCACAGGGCCATGCAGTGCTTTTTTCTTTTATATATAGGGTTGTTATGAGTTGGAATCAACTTGATGGCATTTAAAAACAACAAGTACTAATCTGTTTATCTGGTTGCTGGTTATATGGTATATTTGTTCTTAAAAATTCAACTAGCTGTACACTTATGATATGAGCACTCTTATTATGCATATTACGATTTTTAAAAATAAAGAAAACATAGTGCATCCCAGGAAATAGCACCAAGATTGATGCCGCTTTGAAAGTATTGAAAGATGTACATGCGATGATTCTTTTGGATCAGTACCAAAGACAGATTGGGTTTTGCAGAATGATTGTGTATTATTGTAAACTTAATCAGGTCTTGACTTCAATTGTAGCTGCTAGTTCAGATATTGTTTCTTTGGTAGAATAAATCGTCTCATGCTCTGGTGCCTGATATGAAGCTATTGATCTGGCAAAAGCTATTTTCTGTATATTGATTAGGAAAGACCACCAGAAACAGTTTGCTTTCATTTAGTAGGACAGCAGTACACCTTCATTGTTTTACCTGACTCTTTGTCATAATCTCATACACAGCAATCTTGCTCAACTTGCCTTCCCACCTATACTAGGGACGTATGTGTGGTCCGCTATATTGATATAATTTTGCTGTTGAAACATGATAAACAGAGTCCCTGAATGCTTTGATAAGATACGTGTTTGTGAGAGGCTGGAGAAAATTAATGTTCATGAAACTCATGGCGCTGCTGCCTCAGGGAGGTAGATATCCAGTGGTTGGGCTCATGTTGAGATATTCCCTCCAAATGAAAAAATCTGTTACACTTTGTACTCCAAACACTAAGAAAAAGACGCAAAGCTTCGTAGGCCAATTTTATCTTAGAGGCAGTATATAGCAAGTTTTTGTGTGCTTTACAATCCATTTAATATTTAATCCATATCATTTCTAAGTTTGAGAGGATACTAGAAAAATAAAAGACTGCCAAGCTGTTCCTTGATATAGTGTAAGCTGTTCTGTACTGGAGTTTTCAGTCTCAATAGATCCAATGATACTTGAAATGTTTGTGACTGATGAAAATGCTGTCTATAATCTCTTGCAATCCCCAATAATAGAATCACAAAAGAGATTTTGGATTAAAGAAAAAACGTACCTTTTGCAAGTAATTATTCTATATTTGTAGAATATATTCAGGTTTACTCCTGGGATCCGGAAGGCCTGAGAAACGTGTCATGAATGAGTGTTATCCTTCTCACCACACCATAAAGTTGAATGTATGTAATAGCACTCCATCATTAAGTGCATCTTAAATTAGGCTAAGCAGGTCCTAAAAGTACAAGGAAGTTGCATGTAGAGGTGACTCAGAATCGCATGGTATCTGTATCAGTTCCTGTGTCAACTTTCTCTCAGCCTACATGTATGACTCATGAAGAATTCCCTATGAGCTATTGACAGAAGAAATAAAATATTCAGGGGGATTTAATATGTATTATGAAATATTACAAAGCAATTTAAAAAATTACTCCTATATACAATATAGATGGGTTTCAGTGATATAATGTATAAAAGAGGCCAAACGCAAAAATGTAAATACCGTATGATTCCATGTTCATGTAGTTTATGAACAGGCACGGTAATCTGTGGTATTAGAAGTCAGAGTAGTATTCATCCTTGAGAGAATAGTTATAGGTTGGGGCAAAAGGGAACTCTCCAAGGTGCTGGGAATAGTATCTACTTCGGGGTGAGTTACACACATACACATAAAAATGATTGATTTTTACATTTAAAATTGATTTGCTTAATTAATTCATTTTTAAAATAATGATGAGTGATTAGGGAGATTTTTCACAAATCTCCTTATTTTTAGGTGATAGAATATTTAAGATGCTGTGATTAGAAATAATCTTTAAAGTATGTGTTTTAAAAAAAATAATGAAAGGAGGCGGACATGGCACCCTAGACAGATGCACCATGCCATCCCTCTGCAGCAAAGATCCAAAAATATAAGTAAAACAGATACAAGCCTCAATCCTGGAAGCCTGAGCATCAAATGAAGGGATAAAGAAATATGTCAAACACCGAAGGGAAGATGAAACTGACGGAAAACAGAGAACAAGGAGAGATATGGAGTGGAGGTCCCCTGCCAACTAACAACACAGCATGGCCATCTTGAATTACAGCCAGCAATGACCTTGGACAGGGAGTGCGGGATGGCAACTTCACGGAGCTCCCAACAGGAAACAGAGTACCCAATAACCAGAGAAACACACTTTCCTACCACTCATCCTTCTGGTGAGTAGCAGCAGGAACCCCCTAGCCCAGCAGCCCTCATAGCTGGGGTCCATAATACGAGTTCCCCACCCCCAGGCTTGCCCCACTCCCTCACACCACATGGCATTTTCTTTTCTTTTCTGTCTCCTTCCCACCTAGCCCCATAACCTCCTCCCCTCCCTTCCCACCAGCCCCCAGGTCCACACTGATTCCACTCACTGGCCCCACCATGCCATTATTTTTTAAATTTTATTTCTTTTTTCCTTTCTGACTTTTCTTTGTCCCTACTAACTAGCCCCATATGCCACCTTCGTCCCCTTTCCAGCCGTCCCCAGCTGCATAGCCCAGATAGAGTGACACCGGTGCACTGGCCCACTGCAACCCTGGTCTGCCTCATGTCTACCCACTGGTCCCCAACATACTGCTATTTTCCCTTCTTTCATTTCTTTATCTCTCCCTCGTAGCCCTGCATGCCACCTCTCCAACCTCCCAGCTGGCCCCCAGGTCTGCCTCACCACAATCCACTGACTCCTGCCATGCTGCCACTTTTTTCTCTTTCTCCCTCCCACCTAGCCTGGTACACCACCTCCTCCCTTTTCTGTCATCCCCAGCTATGCTCCCACAGCTAGAATGCCCCCAGCACCCAGGCCCACCACTGTACCAGCTCAGCAACACCCCTCCCACCCCGTCACTGAATCAGTGGGGCTGAACAGTGGGAAGTGAGCGTGTACCACAACCCATCTGAGACTTCCGCCCATCTGGTGAGGGGTTGTGAATGCTCCCACACCGCTGGACCAATAGCAGAAGGCAGGCAGCACCTTCCCAGTCTGCCTGCAGACATCTCACCAAACCAGTGTGCAATGAAGTGGGCTCACCCTGGTTGCTTCTTCCCTGCCCACAAAGATAGGGTGGTGAGAGCCAGGATGCCCACAGACAAGCAAATAGCAAAGCATACTCAGCCCAACCAACATGACATATCAAAACAAAACGAAAAAGGAGAAAGAAACAAAAGAACATACAATCAATAAAGAAAATACTACCTTAATGTCTTGGAGAAAGCAGACAATATCAAAACATAAAAAATCAGGACCAGACAGCTTCAGCAAGTGCCCAAAATAAAGAATCAGATAACTCTCTGGTAGAAGGAAAGACAATAGAAATATCTGATATGGAATTCAAAATATTTAGGGCTCCCCAGGAGATTAGGAAAAAGATCAAGGAAAACACAGACAAAAGCAAGGGAAAAGATAGTCAAAATCATGGAAAAACACAGGCAAAAACCAACAAAAACATAGCCAAAACCAGGGAAAACAAAGACGAAGCAACAGAAAAATTTAGGAAAATAATACAAAAACAAAACATCAAAATAAATAATTTGAAACCACACAAAAACAGCAACTAGAAATCCAAAAGATAAACAACAAATTCCAGAAACAGACAACTCAATAGAAGGTTTTAATTGCAAATTTGAAACAATGGAAGACAGAATCAGTGAGACTGAAAACAAATCCATGGATGCCATTTTGTTTGAGATAAATCAGAGAAAAGAATGAAGAAAAATAAAGTAAACTTAAAAATTATGTGGGACACAATCAAGAGCAAAAATTTGCATGTGATCAAAGTTCCAGAATGGGGAGAAATGGAAAACACAGAGAAGATTGTTGAAGATTTGCTGGCAGAAAACTTCCCAAATACCATGAAAGATGAAAAGCTGATCATCCAAGAATCTCTACAAACCCTATATAGGATAGACAGCAAAAGAAAGTCACAAAGATATATCATAATCACACTTGATAAAACCAAAGACAAAGAAAGAATCCTGAGGGCAGCTCAAGAAAAATGAAAAGTCACAAAGCGGAAGCAGTAAGACTAAGTTCTGATTACTTGGCAAAAACTATGCAGGCAAAACAGGTAATGGGATGATATATGTAAAACCTTCAAGAAAAAAACAGCCAACCAAGAATAATATATCTTGCAAAAATCTCTCTCAAATATGATGATGAAATTAGGACATTTCCAAATAAACAGAAACTAAGGAAATTTGTAAAAACCAAATGAAACATACAAGAAATATTAATGGGAATCCTTCAGTTAGAGAACTGACAACAACCTGAGTCTAGAGCACAGGACAAGACAGCATCAGCCAGATATCAACCTAGGTGAAAAACTCTCAATAATAAAACAAAACTAAAAGACTTAAAACAAGAAACCAGAGATGTCAATCTGTAAATGATAACGTCAAAACAATAAAAGGGGGAATAAATAGAGTAGGTATAGAAATTTCAAATAAAGAGGAAGTCAAGGTGATATGAATTAATAAAGACTAGTTAAAACTTAGGAAGATAAGGATAAATTTCAAGGTAACCACAAAGAAAGTTAACAAACCTACTCATCAAAATAAAAAAGAAAACCATAAAGTCTCAGTAAACACAAAATCTATACAAATAAAAGAAATGAAAAGAAAATCCACAAACAAAAGGAACTCAGCACAGAAAAGTAAGAGAAACAAAGTAAATGTTGTTGTTGTTGTTAGGTGCCATCAAGTCAGTTTCAACTCATTGCGAACCTATGAACTACAGAACAAAACACTGCCTGGTCCTTCACCATCCTCACAATCATTGTTACCCTTGAACTAATCGTTGCGACCACTGTGTTGATCCATCTCATTGAGGGTCTCCCTCTATTCCACTGACCCTCTACTTTACCAATCATGATGGCGTTCCCCAGGGACTGATCCCATCTGATAACATGTCTAAAGTGTGCAAGACATAGTCTCACCATCCTAGCTTCTAAGGAGCATTCTGGCTGTACTTCTTCCAAGACAGATTTGTTCATTTTTCTGGCAGTCCATGATATATTCAGTATTCTTTGCCAACACCATAATTCAAAGGCATCAATTCTTCTTTTGTCTTCCTTATTCATCATCCAGCTTTCACAGGCATAAGAGGTAATTAAAAATGTCATGGCTTGGGTCAGGTGCACAGTCCTTAAAGTGACATTTTTGCTTTTTAACACTTTAAAGAGTTCTTTTGCAGGAGATTTGCAAAATGAAATGCATTGTTTGATTTCTTGACTGCTGCTTCCATTGGTGTTGATTGTGGATCCAAGTAAAGCGAAATCCTTGACAACTTCAATATTTTCTCCACTTATCATGATATTGCTTATTGGTCCAGTTGTGAGGATTTTTGTTTTCTATATGTTGAGGTGCAATCCATACAGAAGGCTGTAGCCTTTGATCTTCATCAGTAAGTGCTTCAAGTCCTCTTCACTTTCAGCAAGCAAGATTGTCTCATTTGCATGTCACAGGTTATTAATAAGTCTTCCTCCAATCCTGATGCCAAGTTCTTCTTTATATAGTCCAGCTTCTCAGATTATTTGCTCACCTAACAGACTGAATAAGTATGGTGAAAGGATACAGCCTTGATGCCCACCTTTCTTGACTTTAAACTATGCAATATCCACTTGGCCTGTTTGAATGAAGAGCTGTTTCCTCAAAGTAGAATTGACCTCAAGAAAATGTTATCACCACACACACAAAAAAGCACAACGATATGACAACAATAAACTCATACTTACTGAGTATCACACTGAATGTAAAAGGCTTAAATGCACCTGTAAAGAGACAGAAAGTGGCAGAATGAATTAAAAAAAAAAAAAAAACCCGTTAATAAGCTGTCTAAAAGAGATACACCTTAGACACAAAGACATAAAATTATTAAAAATCAAAGAGTAGAAAAAATATATCAAGCAAACAGTAACTAAAAAAGAGCAGTATGAAAAAATCCATGATAAAAGACAAAAAATGACATTATATAATGATTAAAGAGACAATCCACCAGGAAGACATAACCTTGATAAATATCTATGCACCCAACGGCATGGCTCCAAATACATAAAACAAACTCTAAAAGCACTGAAAAGAGAAATAGATGGTTCCACAATAGTAGGAGACTTGAACACACCACTCTCTGTAAAGGACAGAACATTTAGAAAGAAAGTCAGCAATGGTACAGAAGGTCTAAAAGCCATGATCAACCCACTTGACCTCACAGACATATAGAGAACACTCCACCCAACTCCAGTAAAGTATGCTTTCTTTTCCAAGGCATATGGAACATTCTCCAAAATAGAGCATATTTTAGGGCACAAAGCAACCATCAATAAAATTCAAAACATCCAAATAATAAAAAGTATTCTCTCTGATCACATCAAAGTAGAAATCAATAACAGGTAGAGCAACTAAAAAAAAATCAAATACATGGAAACTACATAACACTCCACTTAAAAACAACTGAGTAATAGAAGAAATCAAAGAAGGAATCAAAAAATTCCTAGAATCAGATAAGAATGAAAACACATCATACCAAAAATTTTGGGACACAGGGAAGGCAGTACTCAGAGGTCAATTAACAGCAATAAACACACATCAAAAAAGAAGAATGGGCCAAAATCAAAACACTAGTTCTACAACTCAAACAAATAGAAAGAGAACAGCAAAAAAAAGCCCCAAGACACCAAAAGAAAGGAAATTATAAATATTAGAGAAGAAATAAATGAAATAGAGAACAGAAAAACATTAGAAAAAATCAGCAAGACCATAAGTTGGTTCTTTGAAAAGATCAATAAAATTGACAAGCCTTTGGCCAAACTGACAAAAGAAAAACAGGAGACTATGCAAATAACCCAAATAAGAAATGAGAGGGGGAACACTACCACAGTCCCAACTGAAATATAAAGGATCATAACAGAATACTATGAAAAAGTTTTATTCCAACAAATTTAAGAACCTAGAGGAAATGAACAAATTTCTACAAACACACTACCTGTCTAACTAACACACAAAAAAAAAACTGATGTAGAAAACCTGAGCAGACCCATACAAGAGAAGAGATTGAAGAGGTTATGGAAAAAAAAATCCCTCCTTCCCTCTCAGCCCCTTCCCCCCCTCCCAAAATAAAACCTAGCATGGACAACTTCACTGGAGAATTTTACCGAACATTCAAAGAAGAGCTCATACCAGTACTATTTGAACTATTTCAGAGCATAGAAAAGAAGGAATACTCCCAAATTCATTCTATGAAGCCAACATAACTCTTGATACCAAAGCCAGGCAAAGACACTACAATAAAAGAAATTATAGGTCAATATCTCTCATGAATATAGATGCAAATATTCTCAACAAATTTCTAGCCATTAGAATTCAACAGCATATCAAAAAAATAATACACCACAACCAAGTGGGATTCATATCAGGTATGCAAGAATGGTTCAACATTAGAAAATCGATCAACAAATTCACCAAGTAAATACAATATAAGAATCACATGATTATCACAATTGACACCAAAAAGGCATTTGACAAAGACCAACACCCATTCCTGATAAAAACTCTCAATGAAATAGAAATAGAAGGGAAATTCTTCAGTACAATAAAGGGCATCTATATAAAACCAATAGCCAATCACCTAAAGCACAATTTAAAAAAAAAAAAAAAGTAGACAAATAGATAACCTAATTTCAGGTTATGATAAAAGAAACAAAGGGTGGTCAGAGAAGGCCTCTACTAGGAGGTGCTATTTTAGCTGAGGCCTCGTGGGTAAGAAGGAACCAGCCAAGCCCAGAGCTGGGCAAAGGACATTCCAATCAGTAGGAACAGCAAATCTAAAGTCTCTAAGATGGGAAAAAACAGGACATTTCCAGAAAGGAGGCTGGTGTGAGCACAAGAGAGAGTGGAAGGAAATGAGATTGGACAGTCAGACAAAGGCTAGCTCGCTAGCTCCTGCTGGGCCTTCCAGCTCATGTGAGGAGTGGGATTCTTATTCTAAGTGTATTAAGAAAATAAAAAATTTGTGTATAGTCAAAAAAAAAAAAAAAAATAATGAAAGATCACAGCAACTGGTGTCGAGAATTCCCAAGACCAGCCCTAGGTTAAAAATTACGGTAAGAGGATTCACAGGACTCAGCATACAGTCGTATTCACAGCTATAATTTATTATAGCTAAAGGATTCAAAGTAAAATCAGCAAAGGGAAAAGTGAATGGGTGAAGTCTGGAGGAAACCAGGTACAAGCTTCTAAGAATCTTCTCCCAGTGGATTCACATAAGATGCCTTTAATTCCTCCCGCAACAAGTTGTGACAATGCATGTGAAATGTTGCCTACCATGGAAGCCCATTAGAGAATCAGTGTCTGTCAGTTTTATTGGGGCTGGTGATATAGGCACCACATAGACACATAGACACATACCAAAATTGCATGCTCTCAGAAGAAAATTAAGTGTTCAAAATGAACCATGTTTTTTGGTTCAGTTTAGCTACGGTGAATCATTCTTATTATTAGGGAATGGTAGGAACCCTTCCCAAATCCAAGTTCCCAGACACCATCCAAAGGCCAGTCTTGAAAGCAAACCTCTTTAAAGACAGAGGCTCAGGCCTGTTAACAATGTTTTCTGCACAGCAGTCAAATATGTGCAGGTCCACTATGGGCTCCAATCCTTTAGGAATGAAGATTTGATGCACCCACTATGTAAGAATCACAATCAGCAGAGTTGAAGGAGGAAGATGAAAGATGTTCAGTATACGTAATAGAGGATCAAAGACATAAATATCAAGTACGGCTTCATGAGCAGTTTTACTTTTAGAAAGGAAGAAGTTAGTAGTTCACATGGTCTCTTCTTGCCATTTTTAATAAAGTGATTATTGATTTAATCTTTATGTCAGCTTTAAATTGTGTTTTTATGAAAGGTGGATTGTAACGGAATTAGAAGAAGTAAATATCACACAGAGGATGGGACTTTGGGTTTCCTTTTTTGAGGAAGTGAGTACATTTTTATTTTACAAGGGTTAATTGCATGATGTTAAGCAGAAGCACATTGTTCTAGATATTTTTTTGCTTGTTTGTAAGGATAATATGGTTAGAATGTGGATGCTGACTAGCCAATGTAGTGAATTGTGCTACTTTCTCTTTGCAACCCTGTCCCTTTCTAGGTCCCTGTCCCTTTCTAGGTCTTCACCTCTTTTGATGGACTGATGATGTGGGACCATCATTGTCAGAATATCTTGTCTTGAGAGATCAGATTCTCTTGTCTGGATGCAATCTGAATTCTGCCAAGGAGATGCACTCTCATAAGAACTAACAGGAAGATGGGAGTTTGAAGTCATTTTCTGAAATAATTCCCCTAGCTGTCCATAGATGTTTGGGTTCCTGCAACTGTTAGGATTGGCAGAAGCCTTTCAGTGTTTCCCTGCAGGTAACCTGCCCCACTGTTGCAAGGCAACTGTGATTTCAAAAGTAGTTCCCAACAATTCTGACTAATGCCGTAGCAATAATTTTTTTTTCTCAGCGCCACAGTGGTGGTGGTGAACCTTAAAGCTAGCAGTGGTCTTTTCCATCTGTTTCTCCTCTAGGCTTTACACTGGTTTTGAAAGTACCTAATTTCCTATATTAAATTCCCTTCTGCTTGTAAAGCTTTGTGTGGTTTCAGTTTTTATGTGACTTTATATCTATTTTTTTCTTCAGTTATACCTTCTACAATCTTGTGGCTTCCCCAAATCAACACAACATTTCCATATTCTGTTCAGACTGAGAAGACAGAGACTGAAGAATCCTGCAGGGCTCAGCCCAGAAATGACATCACTTTCACTTATGTTTCATTGCCTATAACTAGTCACATAGCTGCACTAAACTGCAGGTACCTGGGAAATGTAACCTGCCATATGCTCTGGAGGGTACGGAGAACTAGATATTGGTGAGTATGACTTGTGAATATGTGGGAAAAAAGTATTCTAGGCAAGGAAAAAGGGTAGGAACTTCAGGCATATTCAAGAAACAGTGAGGATACCAGTGTGGTTGGAGCTGATTGACTTGGGGGGAGAGTATACTATGAGATGAAGTGAAAGGTAATGGGGGACTAAAACACAATGAGCTTTAAAGGACTTTGGCTTTTAATCTGAAGGACCTGTGAAAGTACTGGAAATTTTTGAACCAAGAAGTGATATGATGTGACTTGTATTTTAATAGTGACTTGCATTTGTCACTTTGGCCAGGAGAAAATCAGTTTGGAATTTATTGCCACAATCTAGGGGACAGATAATAATAGCTTGGAGCAAGATGGTGGCAGTAAGAGCAGTGGTGAGATTCTTTATATATTTTGAATATATAGTCAACAGGATTAATTGATGGACTGGATATAGTGTTTGAGAAAGAAATGAATTAAGAATTACTTCAAATTTTTGGTCTGAACAAAAGGAAAAATGGACTTGCTATTAATTTAGACCACATATTTACCAGGGGGAGCAGTTTCAGAGGATTTCAGGAGTTTGATTTTAGACATGTTAAGTTTGAGATGGAAATTCCAAATAGGAAGATTAATATATGAGTTCAGAGGAAAGTTGTGTATTAAAAAAGGTATATTTTGAAGTCATCAAAAATTCAATAGTAATTAAACGTATGAAACCAGGAGGAATTACCTGGAGAGTAAGTGTATATAGGGTAAAGAAAAGGACAAAGGACTGAGCCCTAATGCATGTCAACATTAAGCAGTTGGGGAGATGACGAAAAACCAGCAAAAAGACTGAAGAGTGTGCAGTTAGATAAGAGAAAAGTAAGGCAAGTGAGGTGTCCTAGAAGCCAACTAAGGAAGATGTTTTGAACTGGAGAAAGTTATCTACCTGGCTGATAGTCAAGTAACATCAGGTAACATGGGGCCTGGAGTTGACTTTTGGCTTTACCAAGGTAAGCACCTTCGTAACAGCAGTGTGCAAAATGGTGTACTTCATGATAGACATCTGTTCTCTGTATGCATTTTATGATTTCTAAATGTTTAGTCACCTTAGTCTTTCTCCTTTACATTAAAAAAAGGTCTTAATCCTTTCTTCCAAGTTACTGACTCTATTCCTTATTGTATCTAATTTATTTTTTTATTTCTTAATGGTATAAGTGTTGTCCCAATTTGCTTCCTGAAATATACCTTTTCTTCTCATTGTGTTATTTTTCATTTCATTTTTAACCTTACTTCCTATTCTCAATGTTCTTTTCCATTCTTAGAGGATATAAACTTCATTTGCATACTTTTTCCATTTCCTAGTATGTGGGTTTCTAGACCAGGTTTTTTATCTTTCCTTCCCCCCACCCCCTTCTTTCCTTCCTTCTGTCATTCTGTCTTCCTTCCTGTCTTAGTTATTTTGGAGAGTTGCTTTTCATTTTATTTAGCTTATTCGTGAACATCTCTAGTTAGAATTTCTATTTGCCTAAATATAGGGTGGTTAGAATGCACTTGAATTCCCTCCCTCTTTGCCCAGCTTGTCTGATCTCTGTTTATGTTTATTCTTCTCAATCCAATCTGAGAATAGAGTCTAACTTATTGCACCTTGTACTTCCTTTTGGATAAACTATCAGAAAAAAATATCCATAAATGCCAGTGCACACAATGGTTAGTTTGAGACTGTATCAAATAATGGAGAGAGCACTGAACTTGGAGTGAGATACTTCTACTACTGTGTCTTAGTTATCTAGTGCTGCTGTAACAGAAATAGCACAAGTGGATGGCTTTAACAAACAGAAGTTTATTCTCTCACAGTTAACAAGGCTAGAAGTCCAAATTCATAGTGTCAGCTCCAGGGGATGTCTTTCTCTCTCTGTCGGCTCTGGGAAAAGGTCCTTGTCATTGATCTTCCCAATCAAGGAGGTTTTCATTGCAGGGACTCCGGGTCCAAAGGACGCGTTCTCCTGGCTCTTGTTTCTTGGTGGTATGAAGTCCCCCCGTTTCTCTGCTCGCTTCTCTCTTTTATATCTCAAAAGAGATTGACTTAAGAACAACCTAACCTTGTAGACTGAGTCCTGCCTCATTAACATAACTGCCACTAATCCCACCTCTTTTACATCATAGAGGTAGGATTTACAACATAGGAAAATCACATCAGATGACAAAATGGTGGATAATCATACACTACTGGGAATCATGGACCAAGCAAGTTGACACACATTTTGGGGGGACACAGTTCAATCATGACATACTATGTAGTATCACTCAAGTCACCTCAATCACTTTGACATAGCTTCTTCAGAGTAAAAAAGGTGTATTGAATTAGATTATTTCTAAAGACACTTTCATATGAAAATTTCTATTTTTCCAATTACTTTGGTGTATTCCTCAGTCCTAGAGGATATTTTGCTTTCCAACCTCACAAATGTTTTATCAGATTTTTCAATATATTATATCTTAACAACACTAGTATCATTCATTCTGTTTAAAAACCTACCCCATTGAGATGTTAATATAGTAAGAATCAGAGGAAATGACTGATTTTTAAACTTTGGGCATTTTATTATCTAAAACTAACTTTTCTCATCACCAAAACATTGAAAAATAAATATCATTCAACAGCTTAACTCATAGAGAATGTCTTTTTTGGGTCCAAATACTAAAATTTATGATTAAATGCTAACCTATTTATAGACATATTGTCTTTTTTTTTGTTTGTTTTTTTTACTTTAAAAAATTACAGTTAAGGAAAATAAGCCCTTTACTTTATTGATTCTAATTTTCCTGAGCATAATATTAACTTTCCTTGAAGTACCTTCACAAACTACCTCTAATTTTACCCTGATTTTCTGTGCACAGTGAGTGCGTGAGTGTAATTTTCTCAATGAAAATATAATGCACTTCCCTCTTAATGTACAATTGTACCTAGTTTTCAATGCAAAAGCAAAAATCTCTCTTAAAGCTTTGAAGCTTATTGTAATTATAATGAAATAGGCAAAGTGGCTTTTGTTTGATCGTGCATGTGACTTTGGAGAACTGTTTTCGAATGAATGATATTTTCATTTTTCTGCTTCTTAAAAGCAGCTACCTCCTTCCTGAGATATAAATGTCATCTGAACCAATGACTTATTTCCAACCAGATAGCAAATGTAGGCTACAGTCTTGCAGTTAGGTTAATAGAAACCCAAATATTTTCACACAGATTAATGACACAAGGGATTTCTTGCCGCATGAGAACAGAGCATTATCTTTTCAATATCTTTTTTAATGTAATAAACAGATCCCACAGGACTGCCACCCAATCAGTTCTTGGATGCACTCACAAGTCCTATGATAAACATTAAGTGTAAAACTAGAATTGTGGGGAAAATTCAATAATTTCATTTATCCTGATTCAGTTAATTTTGGAATGGTCATGTCAACCATTGAGCGTGGCATACCTCAGCGTTTTTTAGAGCAGCCACATATATTAGACTGCATGAAATATTTTGCTGTATGCGTAGATTTAGCAGCACTGTTGACTGGTACAGAAACTTGTTTTTGCATCATGGATCTAACACATAAATTGACAAATAGTAAGAGTTGGAAGAAAGAGCACTGGATTTAGCTTCAAAAGTTGATTTTGAACTACAGCTCCTCTGCTGACTAGTCTTGGGCAAGTCACTTGACTTTATCCAGTCTCCGCTTTCTCCTGTAAAATATAATACTATCAGTCCTATCTAAGTCATCAGCAGTGCCAGGAGATTTTATGACAAAATTCTCTGTTCTTTGGTAGAGGCACCACTATTGAACAAGGTGATAAAGCTATTGATGCTGATAACAAACCATCACAAAACTCGGTGACATATAACAGTATTCATTTATTGCACACTCATGCATCTGCAGCGGGCAGGACTTTCGGCTGATTTAGGCTGGATTTGTTGAGCTTGGCTTCAACTGCAGGTTACTTGCAGGTCTGTTGCACATGTCTCTCATTCTCCTTGGACCAACAACTATCTGAAACACATTCTTCTCATGGAAAGGCAAGTGCACAAGATGGAAAGCCCTCTTGCACAAACACATTCAAGCCTTTGACCACTGCATAACTGCCAACATTCCATTGTCAAAGCAAGAAACATAGCCCAGCCCAGAATCAATGAGGTCGAGGAAATAGTTCTCTGGGAGAAACTGCAGCATCACATGTCAGAGGGCATGGATACAGTTGGTGAGGGAAGAATTGAGAATAGGCAGGTTACGACAACAGCAAGATTTTCTCTTAGCGCTATTTCTCTTCAACTTTTTAATCTTAAAAGCCTGTTTAAAATAGCATCTGTCATAGTATTTTCCTCTTCAATTAGCTTTCATAAAGTCAGTGCTTATTAATGACTATATTATTTACTTCAGTCAATTATTTAAATGTATTTCTAAAGACTGCTATCTCAACTCTAGGACCACTATGAGAAGTAAAATTTAAAAATGAAAGCTCATTGTAAATTTGTCTTGAAATCAAAACTGTGAGAATAATATTCCCACTGGTGATAAATACATTAGATATTTAAATGTTGTCAAGTAATTTTATTTTGTCATTTAATGACCCAGTGAGATGGACAGAGCAGGGCCCTTACTCTTAATAATTTTTATTATACCATACATGTGTAAATAAGAATATGCACAGATGAGAATAGACTCGGTTGGGTATATCATGAAATAGGCTTTCACGTTCCTGGATGTACATTTTACATCTCGCTAGCTGAATCCATTTCTTTGTTCCCTTTCCCGGCATTTTTTACTGATCTTATTTTCTACTTCCCTTTCAGAATACAATTTCTACTTTAATTTTTGTTCCTTGTCAGTGTAGTATAGAGGACAAGAGGATGGATTGTAGAATCACTTACTATTTATTCAACACTAAATAAACTACCAAGACTTCCTGAACCATAGTTTCCTATTGTTAAAGTAACATGAAGAAAATAAGAGCTAGATTTCAGAGTTGGAAGAATAAATGTCTTGAGTTTTATAACAATCCCATTGATCAAGGGTAAAAAGCCATATGCTTTATCTCTATCATCATATACATCATTCATTATGATACTGAAAAAATAGAACCAACCTGTAGAGAATTGTCATCATATTTGTGGTTGCCACCCAACATCCAGATTTGGAGAAACACAATTTGATTCACACCTCCTCAGACAGAAGCCAGAATTTAATTTCCCAGCTTCCTTCGAACATGAATGCAGGCATTTGACCTAAAACCTACCAATCAGATAACATAAGCACAAGACCTTAATATATGTGCTGTTGCATCTGAGCCTTCCTTGCCCCTCCACTGTGGTGCTGTCTTGGACAGTGTGAAGGCTTTACTTGAGAGAGTAAATTTCACAGGGAAGCCAATTTTCTTCATGTTCCTCCTCCACTACCTCTCATTGTCTTCAAGCCTATTACTGGAGTCATATTTCAACATGTTCTGTGGGAGAAATTACAAACTGAAACTTGAGAGGAGAAGTTGTACATGAGCAAAATCTGGATTATATGTGAGTATAGAATCTGAGAGTATTAGACCAGGGAGGGAGGAATATTATTTTAGATCAAGCCGAGGTTATTGATAGGAGTGTATTACCCAGAAAGATTCTGGATTGAATGCATGAGTGCTAACATCTGGGAGTTGTTCTTTTTTTTTTTTGGTTGAATAGGCCAAAACTGAACTTATCATCACCTGCATTAAATGGTATTAAGATGCCAAAAATTCTTTAGTATAATAGAGAGAAAGGAATCCACAGACATAGGGAAATAACAACATTAGCTTGAATTCAGCTTGTTGAAACTGTTCCCTCCGCCCTCCCTGTCTTCCTTCATGGAGGAGCTCTGATTCACTTTCAGGTCCATATTTCCAATTTCTATTTTCTGTATAAGGCCCTGCTTAGGCAATCTTTATTCTGAAATAAAAAAAAAAAATAACTGGGATTAGAAGAGAGGTGTAGACTAGAGGACAGAGAGCCTCCTGAAACAACTGGTATGTGTTTGTTCTCTATAAAGAAAAGCCTGAGTAGTTATTGTTGGGGTATGAACTCCGTAGTCTTCACAGGAACTTCAAAGCAGCTTCCTTCTCCCAGACTGCCTTATCCCTGCAATGTATGTGTGTGTGTGTACGTGTCTGTATCAACATGACTGAATATAAAATTAAACTACCATCCATTCCTAACTGCTATACGTCACAGTAACGACTATAAATTTGATTAGATATGTATCAGATTAGCTTTATTTTAAGTATATGAAACTCAGAACCTATTCTGTCGCTCAGTCTTCAACTTTGCTTATCAGATGAAATAATTATCTGCTAATAACCTTAAAAATTGGAAGGACTGTAGCTTTAGTGTAAATCAGTGGGTCTTTGGACCCCTTTACACTCTTACAATTATTGAGGACCCAAAAAGCTTTTGATTATGCAGGTTACAGGTTACAGCTATTCATATTTATCATATTAGAAATTAAAACTGAGAACTTTTTAAAACACGAGAATATACAAATACCAATTCCATTAGCTGTTACGGACATGGTGTCATCATCCATCTTGAAGTCTCTGGAAAATTCCACATAGACTCATAAAAGAATGAAGATGAAAAAGGCAAATGATATCTTGATGTTATTATGCAAATATTTTTGACCTTGTGGATTACCTGAAAGGGTCTCCACAACCCCCAGGAGCCCCTGGACCGCCTTGGTTTAAACATATGGAAAAACTAGTCTAAATCATTTTATCTCTTCTGAACTCCGAATGAAATTATCATCTAAACCACACACATTAACCTTTAAAGAAGGAGAAATGTATGTTTTAATTTGCCAATTACATTATAGCTCCTAGAGAGCCTATATTTGTTTTCTGCATTTTCATTACCAGACAAGAGTAGGCATTCAAAATCCTTGTTGGTTTACTCAGTAGGTAGTTATTTAACCATTACACTAATTTGTCAGTGAAACAATTATTATAGACATTGGGAACTATTTAAGTGACCTTATTATGGTAAATGAGTCTATCAGTTACATTAACCAGTTTTGGTTCTTACTGCCTTTGTTAAATTGTGAATTTGATTACTTTCAAGAATCAAACGGTCTCTGAGAGTACCAATTTTCAAATGCAGTGTCACAATATGCTGAAAAAGATTGCTATTCTCCAGTCTATTATTCTTAATCTGTTTAAGAGTAAAAATCTTGGAAATTGGATTTGATGCTATTGAGAAAATAAACAAAAAACACTTGTACTGTAAGTGAAAAGACCTGCCTTTAAAACAATATTTTAAGCCCCTTTTCCTCTGAGCTTTGTCACGGGAACTTTGTTGTACAATTACTGAGCTCTAAACTCGGCTCTCTAAACCATTTTCAGTCACTACTAAAGCCAAGTTTTTGAGGGAGTCATTTATCAGAATTACTAAGAATGCTGAAATGAATTCATAAAAATTGCTATTATAATTTGGTCTAAATCTGTAACTTTATAACATTCATAGTGTGCATGGAGTTACATTAATGGAAACATTAAATAAAAATCTGGCCTCAAGTTAGAACTTGATGTCATTGTAAGTAACCTGAGTAGCTTAAGCTATAGTCTTCTCGTGGAGATAATTATAGTAACAGTTATATATTGAGTACCTCACTATGATGTGTTAGGAACTGTGTCCAGTCCTTTACATCTCTCCCTTGTAATCCATGTAGATACACTGTGAAGTAGCTATCATAATTCCCATTTCACAGTTGAGAAAATGGAAGCTTAGAAAAGTTGGGAATATTTCCAATGTCATTTAGCTAAAAAGTGGCAGAGCCAGAATTTGAACCGAGGTTTGCTTGACATTAAAACTGTATCTTCTAAGAAATGTCATAATACAAAGAAATTAAGTGATTATATTGGTCAGGAGAAGTTCACTTAGTAGTAGCAAATAAACCCAAATTTTCAGTGGCTTAATGTAGCAAGGAGTCACTGGGTAATACAAATGGTTAACACGCTCAGCTGCTAACCAAAAGGCTGAAGGTTTGAGTCTTCCCAGAGGCACCTTGGAAGAAAGGTCTGGCAATCTACTTCTGAAAAATCAGATATTGAAAATTTTGTGGAACACAGTGCTACTCTGACACATATGGGGTCACTGTGAGTCATAATTGACTAGATGGCAACTGGTACTGGGGTAATGCAGCAAAAGTTTGTTGCCTAGTCATGCTACATGTTCATCATGGGTCAGCTGTGGGCTCTGCTGCATACTTTTTTTTTTTTTGTTAAACTCAGAAAAGCAAATTAACAAGGGTCCATCCTCTGGATTATTACTGGTTGTTGTGCCAGGGAAAGGGGACATGGAGAATTGTGCACTGGCTGTTCAAGGCTTCACTTTTAAATATATTTTATTTATCATATCAAATGGCCATGCCTGACTTCATTCTGCTATATGCTGGGAAGAAAGAAAATCATATTACGGCAGTCTTTTTGAAATTGTAATTAAAAAATAAAGAACTATCTCTCCAAATGTTAACTCTTTTGATACAACTAGAAATAAAGAATAAAATCGTTTGGGAGTTGGTAACTATTTTTGCAGGGATGGATAATTATATATGAAATTGTAATAATCTTTTAGAAACTTCAAGGGTAATAAGTCAAAAAATATGCAGAAAACTAATTGACAATTGTTCTCATACCTCTAGTTCTTATTGACAAGTTTAAAAATGCACTTCAATTAGAAGTATAATGTTTACATTATTTCAAAATGACAGTTATAACTATTAAATATGAGATTCTTAGAATTTATGTGTTGCCTTTTGAAAGAAGCGACCCATTTATTAGTCCTTCAAAGAAGAATAAGCTCACCAAGATTTAATAAATTTTTTTCATGTCTCCTTCCTCAGCCTTTCATCAATATTATTCTAGACTGTCTCCAACCCTGTCCCATTGATTCTTATCAAAGCTCAAGAGTAAGGTAGCAGAATAAACTTTTCATCCACAAGAAAATAGGGATGACATTATATCCTTGGAACTGTAGCTACATTCATTCGTTTATTGCAACTAGAGAAGAGATAGGGTGTTGTGCCAGTAAAGAAAAGTCTTGGGCCTTTTGCCTGGTGATTGGTGCTAAAGTCTGTTTCTCTGGCATTGCAGAGGTGAGGAGAGAGCAGAGGCCTACTACCCCATCACATGATTATTTCTGAATGCATTCACATGCAATTTTGAGGTATACTATATAGAAACCACCATTTGTCAGTTCACCACCCTTTTGTCAGTTTGTCATACTGTGGTCATTTGCATGTTGCTGTGGTACTGGATGCTATGCCACCCTTATTTCAAATACCAGGAAGGTCGCCCATGTTGGACAAATTTCAGCAGAGCTTCCAAACTAAGACAAAATAAGAAGAAAGGCTTGACGACTTACTTCCAAAAATCAGCCAATGAAAATCCTATGGATCACAGCAGAATATTATCTAACTGAGTGCTGAAAGATGAGCACCCTAGGTTGGAAGGCACTTAAAATACACAGTGGCCACAATAACGGACTTGAACATATCAGTGACTATAAAGATGGCTCAGGACTGGGCAACACTTCATTCTGTTGTACATAACGTCACCATGAGTTGGAGCCAACTCAGTGGTAACTAACAACAACATATGGGAATAACCTTTAACTGGCAGAAAGACTACTTTCATGCCATGGCCATTTCTGACACATGAGTCATTCCAGGGAGTGCCAGCTGCCACCCAGAATCAAGGGGTCAGACCTGTGTTGGTTTACTATTTTGGAAAGTTTGCCACACTCTGCTACACAGGGGAATACTAAAACAATGGATCTGTTTCAGTCTTGTTGTAAAAGGATGGGTGAAGTCCAACACAATAAGCAGTCTATGCTGAGAAACTTGTCCAACTTTATAGAAGCTACTACTAAGACCAACATACAGAGAAGTCACTCCAGGCCTTCTCTAATGGCATACACCAGCAGCATGTGGCAGATATGGAATTTAAATCATAGTGATGTATGAGTTAAAGATTAGGTTGTAAAATATTATTCCTGAAATTGGAACAAATATTTCCATCAAGTACTTTTATCCTTTAGGTAATGGATAAAATAAATGAGAAGATACCACTTTATAGGAAATGAGTAGCCTTATTTGTTATCCCGGGATAAATTGACTTTGAGAGCCAACAAAGTTTGTGTACCAATTGCTATGCCCTTGGTCCTCCACTCACTCAGGAATATCACTGGTGCTACAAACATCCTCGTTTCTGAGTTCCCTTCCTCCTTGTTGATATCCAAGAGTCTCTCACGCTGCCATCTGCCTCAATTCAGTTCTTTTCCACTAGTGACAATCTGTCTCTTGTTCTTTGCTCTTCCATAGAGAACTGTGTCCATGGTCAAGAGGAACAAAATAAAAAATCAAACCCACAGAAATGGCCAGCTGCCTGATAACTATTCTGCCTCTACTTAGATCTCCAATTGCCCTTCCTCCCAAAATGTTATTTACTGCTACTTCCATTCTCTCACTACCAGTATATCTGAAATGGTTAAAGAGTGCCCCCTCCCTTTCTCTCCAGCAATGAATACTGTTCTAAAAACCTGCTCTCTCTCACTCCTAGATCCCCTCTCAATTTTATGGTCCCATCCCTAAGATTCTTTTCTTTTTTTATTATACCCCGTTGCCGTCAAGTTGATTCTGACTCATAGCAAACCTATAGTGATATACATATAACAAAACATACATTTCATCAGTTTCTACATGTACACTTCAGTGGCATTGGTTACAGTCTTCAAGTTGTGCTACCATTCTCACTATATTTTTCCAAATCATCTTACCATCATTAACACAAATTCAACACACTCTAAGCAGAAACCCCTACTTTCCTTCTCCTTCCCACTCCTGGTGATATCATATAGTATTTGTCCTTTTGTGTCTGACTTATTTTGCTCAGCATTTATGTCCTCTAGGTTCATCTATGTTTTGGCATGCATCAGGACTTCATTCCTCTTTATGACTGAGTAATATTCCATTGTGTGTATATACCGCATTTTGTTTATCCATTCATCAGTTAAACCATCCCTAAGATTTTTGGAGCAAGTTCCTAGGGACTAGGCAGAGGGCATTGAAGACCCCAGTGTTACATTAGAACATCACTTCTCCCTACAGTGTCTGCATCCCAGAACAAATTCCTTTAGTCTATCCTTCATCATGGTAAGCTCTTGCTAACCTGGGACATTCCCTCTAGAGGTTTAGGCACATTTGTTGGCTTTTTTGTTTAAAATTGATAATACCACTGAAACAGAACATACTAATCATTACACAAATCCCCATTTCTTTTTCCCCCAGGAGGATCTCTGCATGCAGATGGAAAATCTTGAGGCCTGTTCTATACCACAGAGTTCTCAAGGTAGGTTTTCATATTATGTAATTACATAAAATATATCATAGGCATGCATATGAATAATGAATGAAGTACTGCCCTCACTCATCCAACTATTTTACCATACACCTTCTAAAATGTTCCCCAAATTGTGCCATATTCAAGAAAATCACATTCTAATATGCACCTTTAGGCTCTGCAATCCTTATTTCCCACTGTTCTAAAGAAATGAATACGTCATGGCCATAGATTTTTTTTTTTTTGAATGGTGAATCACTGGAACTGTGAAACAATCTGCAGTGTTATAATTAAGGAAGGAAAAAAATGGGCAGTGAATACGTGCTAAATAAGAAGTACTTAAGGTACCTAGTCAGTAGTCCCAAGAGTCCCCACCAGCCTAAATGAAGCAAGGCAAAATGAAAATAGCAAAAGCTAAGATCATAGATGCCCACACTTCGGAGTTCTGTTCTGAGGTTGTTATTTCATCCAGCTATTCAGTCTGAATCTAAATCTTAGAGAAACAAGCAAACAAAACAAAACAAACAAACAAACTAATGAAAAGCCCTTACCTCCTTATCGTTCATTTCCTGTCTCCCTCCATGTACCTCTTCTCAGGTGACAGCATTAGGGAATATTGCTATAGCTGTTAATTGAGAGCTAATTAAAATTTCAAATGCCACTTGGAAATTTCACATTCCTATTTCCTTAGGCTAACCATGAATATAAACCCTATGTCTGGAGCAGTTGATTTCCTCTGTCAGTGTTTACCTTCTGTCATTCTATTCCAGCTTGACTCTGGGGGTAGCGCTTTTAGGGAATTATCAGCTCACGGGAGGCTTCAGGCTTTCACACTGGTTTCATCTCACAATCCAATTGCTGGGCTCACACATCTCAGTTGCTAATTTCACTAGGATGTGTGTAATTTATTATTTAAACTGATCTATAAGGGAGAATTGTAATCAAGGGTATTTTTTGCGTGCCTACTAAGTGTTAATTGCCACCAATGTCTTTGGAAGTGGCTGGATCTGGGACTGAAGTCTACAACGGTCTTTAGAAATACACGGCGCCTCAGAGGCAATGGCTGATTGCTCTGCAGCCCTCCCATCTCCTTATCTCCCGAGGGTTTGGGCTGGCTTTGGCCCTTCCACAGTGTGTCAACAGCTCTCTCAACTGTGACTGGTACACTGCCTTTTAACAGCTTTAAATAGGAGATGCTAATGGCTTTGCAGTCTTGCAGTTCTCTCAGCAGATATCAGTGCCTTGTATTACTTTAAACACAATGTACTTTGAAAACATACATAAGTTAAAGCTGTAATTCCATCTCCAGTCTTTGGTACGTGTTACTTGTCAACTTTTTAAAAAGCATATGGCTGATCTAAGACCTTACGGCAGGCTTGGGTCAGAGTATTTCCTCCCTCTGCCTCCCAACGATGCCCTGACCCCTTCCTTCTTTAATTCATCCATTGTTCTCTTCTTACCCTACATTAACATCTTCAATCCTAAACTCACTTTCTTTTTGATGTTTCTACTAGTTCCTTTTTTTTTTTCTCTCTCTATTTTCTTCACTGATGGCTAGGTTCTTCGGGCTGAAAATGGTCACAATTTCAAGCTAGAATCTTTTCATTTTATGCATATATAGGGAAGAAGGGCCTGGGGATGGTTTTCTGAGTAAAGAACTTTCGGATACTGAATACCACTTTTTCCACCATATTGTTGAATAGGCCTAAGAAGTATTTCATCGATAACAAAGGTTTGAGAATTTAGAAGAGATGGAGGAGCTAGAAACAAAACCCTTGCTTTGATGAGTATCAGTTGAGCCAGTTACTTTCTCACCTGTAGCAGATACTATCACCATTATGTAAAGAGGTGAGTGAGAGCTAGACAGAAAATGAGGTGAAACTAACTGTGTGGAGGAGCTTTGGTCTCGATGAATAGCTCAGATCCTCTAATGCTCACTCAATGGGAATGATAGTTCGCAGACAGCCAAAACTCTTCAGTGTAATGACATTTAATTCTAAAGTTCAGAAATAATGCCTTTTGTTAAACCCCTATGAATAGGAATTATTCTGGATTGCACACAGTTGAGATTAGAATTTTTTTATTGTGGTAAATATACATGTAACAAACATTTGCCATTTCAATATTCCTCACACAATTCAGTGACATTGAGTTCATTATGTAGTGCAACCATTACCATCATCCCTTTCCAAATTTCCCGTCACCCTTAACAGAAGCTTAGTGTCCTCTAAGCAATAATTGCCTCTCCACTGAGGACTTGGGTTGTTTAATCGTTCTGAATTTAGGGATCATTGCAATGACCACCAGAGACTTTTTGAGGGTTCAGTAATGATTTACTGAGTTTTAAAATACCATCCCACTTAACACTAGAAAATTTTATGTCTAATAAGCCTATGAATAGTAAAATTAATCCTAATCTCATAGAAAGTAAGCTAAAAAATAAACTGCTTCAAGCTTCTGTGTTGCTAAACCAACCAAATAGGAAAGCCTCCTAGTCAAGACATATAATAAAAAAAAAAAAACAAAAAATAAAAATTGCCTTCAAGCCAATTCCAACTCATAGCGACCCAATAGGACAGAGTAGAACTGTCCCATAGGGTTTCCAAGGCTGTAATCTTTACAGAAGCAGACTGCCACATCTTTCTCCCGTGGAGCGGCGGGGGTGTTTGAACCACCTACATTTCAATTAACAGTCAAGCACTTAACCACTGCACCACCAGGGCTCCTCAAAACATGTAATAGAAGGTATATACTTTATTGTTCTTTGTAAAGAAACTGCTCCTTTCAATATGAATCTTGAATCCTAATAAAACCAGCGACTCCAAATAGTCGAGGTTTGCGTACATCACACCTGGCGTGCTCTCAGCCACTCCCTCAGCACCTCATCTACAGCAGTGAAGATTAAGGAACAAGAGAGTTAATAACTTTGCTCACTAGGACACTTTGGAAGCAATGTTAACTTTCTTGCCTGGGTGGCAGTGTTTATTCCCCTGACATAAATGCATTCCCTGCTGAAGCTCTCAAAATAATAAACATTCTGCTTTGTCTTTTTTTTTTTCCCTCTTCCGTTGGCTGTTTGTTGTTCGTAATTGCTGGCCGTGCTGCCATTTAGGGAAATAAAAGCTCATGTTAGTGAGTTCCACTTGCATTCTGCAGGCATTCTATGACAGTTTAGTATTCTTCTAGACAATAAGTAAAGCAGACTTTGTCTTAGGGTTGTGGCATTTCAAGTAGAGAATGAAGCATCTATAGAGGAAATAACTTCTAAACTCTGCCAGGATACCAATTTATGCATTTTTAGGTAGCATACGTTCACAGTTATCACTTCTAATTTATTTGGAATTTTTTTTTTTTCTGGTGGCGAGGGTTGAACATGGTGTTATGCAGAGAGAGAACACAACTCAAAGGATTATTTCAATATTATCACTTATATAAAAATGACACAAATTGGATTCCCATGTTTAATATTTACAGCTAATTTAAAAACTTCCACACACAGATTTTAAACCTTTCTGTACTGGTAGAACTTTTCTTAGAAAACATACACTCATCCTTGAAGCACAAATGTTGAATATTTCAATAGCATGCTAAATTTTTAAAGACTGAGGCTTTTGTAATAATGGCTAAGCTAATCTAATAGCAGTCTGATAACTAGCTTACTTTGAGTAAGAATTGGACGGATTGTATAGCAATCAGCCAGAAGCCTTATTTAAGTATCGAGTCAAAACTTCCTTAACATTTAGTGCTTGGTCATCAATTATTTACAGCTAGATTCATTTACAAAATTCTTAAACATAATAGAGACAAGAAATAAAAATACTTAAAATCAGTAAATTTTTTAATCAAAGCCACCAGATGTCTACAAACTCTCTACTTTAGTGTTACTCTAGAATAATTTTAAAATTCTGAGAATACTGCTCACCTCTCTTTTTCTTTTCATCAGGTCATAAGATTCACTGGCTTTATTACATGCTGGAAAAGGCTATGGTTTTTCTAAAATGATTTTGAAGATAGATAAAAATAATACAGTCTTATCATTATTACTATCAGAATATAAACCAAAAAGTTATGCTCAAAAAAGAAGCTATAAGAGAGTACGAGGTGTGAAACTGGTTATTGACAGTCAAAATGCAAGAAATGCAGAATTGAGTGATCAAAAGCCACTACCAGGACACGTAAATAAGGTTGTCAAATTTGCCTTGGGTATCCTTCCATCTCTCCTCTTAATTGCCTTCCTGATAGGTCTCTTAACCGTCTTCCTGCTAAGGGGTATGTATTCTGGTGTAAGCTTATAGAATTATTTTTTTCTTTAATTGAAATTTTACAAGTTATTCTTAAAAAGCTGACGAAAGCCTTTAAACCCAAAAGAGTAAATCCCTATTCTGGAGTCTGGGGCTCATAAAGGCCGTAGAGGTGATATTTGCAGCTGATGGGCCTTCTTGGTGTCCTTCAAATTATGTTTCACAGCCATCTATGTATGCTTATACATCCATGACATGAAGAGGCAGCCAGTGTGCTCAGGATCGAGCATGAAAAGTCTTGGGTTTAGGACTTGTTTCTGTACTTCATCAACTGCAAACTTTTGGTCTATTTACCTCTATGATCGGAGTCCCTGGGTAGTGCAAATGGTTACTGCATTTGGCCGCTAACCAACAGTTTGGAAGTTCGAGTACACGCACAGGCACCTCGAAAGAAAGGTCCAGCAATCTACTTCTGAAAACTTAGCCACTGAAAACCCTATGGAACACAGGTCTGCTCTGACACATAGGAGTTGCCATGAGTCAGAATCAACTCAACAGCAACGGGTCTTTTTGTTTGTTTTACTTCTATGAACCTTAACTTTCTTATCTATGTATTGTTAATAACAATAACTCCTATTCTGTTGACCTCAGTGTCCTGAGGGTCAGGATTAGAATGCACTTTGGAAACTAAAAGGCACTATAAGAACATAGTGTACTGCTATTGAATGGGACATTTAAAGTCTGTATGTAAGCCATGTTTTCCCACTAGATGTCTCATTAAAGTCTAGGGTTCCACATTTATGCAGGAAGGAATACCATGGAGATTACCCCTGAATTCTTAGGGAAAATTTGTCTCTTGGTCATAATTAACTAGATAAGGGTAACTCCCACTAGGACATTGCCTCTCTGTTTTTCTGTCCTCACATTTGGTGCTGATACTGTCAAGCTACTCTGACTGCAACAACCATCTGATAAATAGTAGCTTGAAGAAGCTGAGAATGTTTAGTCTGGAAAAGGAGAGACCTGAATAATAAATGAGGATGGAAGTTATGGCTTGGGTGTTAACAAATATTTGAATTTCTACTACAAGACAAGGAACTAGATTTATTTACGGTCTCCTTTAACTCACTAGATTCTATGTTTTAGTGAGTGGCTACCTGCAAACAACACTTTTCTGAGGGCTTAGGTGACATTGATTGAAAGGTACCTCTTTAATACTTAATTGATGAGGAGAAGGTATTTGCTTCCATATTTGTCCAACGTCCATCTGAAAAAGGTAATATAACTAAAAAGTCTTTAAATTTCAAAATACTATGAAGCCATGGAAAGTTTTTTTAAAAAATAAATAAATAAATAAATGAATAGGGATAGTTTGAGAAAATTTTAAGGATACTTTTTGGAAAAATAAAACAAAGCTTATGACATTCTACTCCAGAGTGCCCAAAAATCTGGCCTAATATGCCAGCTTCACAGATGTTAGTTTTGAGGAAGATGGATGCCACTGTCAGTTGGTTCCAAAAATGTAATTTGAAACTCTAATTGGCATTCCTAATGGGTTGCACAGTTTTATCATATGAAAAAAGTGGTGTTTCAAGAAGTTCCACATTATAGAACATTTCACATTATGCTGAATGTTTTAAAATATTTTTCCTTTGTTTTGAGTACATTCTCTGTAGCATCTTTTGTGTGTGTGTGTCTGTTCAACTTAATTAGTAATAATTTTTTAGTGTCAAATGTTACTAGCAAATATATAGAGTCTCTGTTTTTTCTTTAACCATGACTTGTTGTATTGATATGGGGTTATTGTTCTTTTGAGGAGGCTTTTGATTCCAATATAATAAATCTTACCATGAATATCTCTTGGAGAAAGAGGAGAATCATTAGCTAGATAGCATTGTGTTTTTGTTTATGGAAATGGAAAATTTGGCAGCAGATATTGGTGATGGTTATACAACATGATTTATTTAATTGGTTTTATTGAATTGTACTCTTGAAAAATGTTTATATTTTTACTATAATGATTTTTTTTACACTAAAACTTCCAAGGAAAATTTTAACATTTTTCATGCATATTTAGAATTGTTTTTATAACTCTTTATTGGAAATACACATATAAACCAAACATACATACTCACACATATGTGGAAAAATTATACAAATATGGTACAAGTCTCCATGTACATGAACTCAAAAAAAAAAAACCCAAACCCGTTGCCATCAAGTTGATTCCAACTCATAGCAACCACATAGGACAGAGCAGAACTGCCCCCTAGGGTTTCCAAGGAGCGGCTGGTGGATTCAAGCTGCTGACCTTTTGGTTATCAGCTGAGCTCTTAACCACTGCACTACCAGGGCTCTGCATTAAACTCCATATATTAGTTATTCCAAATTATAGCTTTAGCTATTTAGGAAATTTCAAGTAAAATGATTGACTGAAATGGCAGCAAGTCAAAGCTGTATCTAGTAACTCTCATCGACATAAAAACAACTACAAATTTATTTTTTTCCACCGAGACTCTATAATTAAGGTTGATTTTTCTTTAACCATTTCCCAATGCAGCCATGATTTGAGTGTAATGAAATATGGCTTAACAAGGCAAATTTTATGAAATTCCTGCAAACTGAATCTGATAAAGGATACTCCAGGTGCTGGTAGGCCAAATGAAACTCACTCAGACAATGAAAGATTAAACTTCTACCTATTCTATTTTCCACAAATGAAACTTCTTTCTTTTAAAGTTATATACAAATGAAACATAACATTTAGCTTGCCTTTTTTTCCTTGTTAAAAAAAACAAATATTAGAGGAGTTCCAGCAAAATGGCACTCTAGGCAGAAGCACCACACCGTCCCTCCACAGCAAAGATCTGAAAAACTAAGCCAAACAGAGAATACAACAATCCTGAAACCCTAAAACATCAAATGAAGATATAAAGAACTCAGCCAAGCACCAAATGGAGTGAGAAAACTGACAGAGAATGGAGAGCGAGGAGAGAATCATGCAGAGGTCCCCTACCAGCTAACACAGCGCGGATCTGCTATCTTGGACTCCTATCGGAGACCAGCAAACGGGGTACGAGAAAGCAGCCTCACGGAGCGTCCAGCGGGAGACAAAACAATCAGTAATTTGTGATATATGCTTTCCCACTCTCTACCCTTCTTCATCCACACTCAGCCCTCTCTGCTTCCCGCGGACACAGTCTCTTGTCCGGAAACACCAGCCCGCACTAGCTGGCTCTCTGAGTGCCATTTGTTGGCTGCTAGTGTTGCTATTTCTTTCTGCTTCTTTTGATTTCTTACCTGCCTCTCGCCACGTCACCCTCCTTTTGCTCAAGTACTTGGCTCCGTAGGCCATCTTTGCTTCTTCCTGAGGGGCTGTGAAGCTCCGTTTGAGTGTGGGGCTGCTGCCGGTCTGGGCTGCCGTGCTGGTGGGATCCCAGGGATTTTCTTCATTTGTTTGTTTGTTTTCTTTTCCTTTTCTTGAGTTGGGAGCACATTCTGGACACGTGGAGCTGCGTGGCAAGGAGACTCCCCGTTGGCTTCTACAGACGTGCACAGGGATCCCTGAGAGCATTTCTTTTTTCTCTTTTTTGGGGGGCCTTTCTTGTTCTTTTTTTTTTTTTAATTTGTTTTGTTTTCCCTCTTTTTCCCATTTTGTCTTTCTACATTGCTCAGTTTCTCCTCTCTCTATATCTTCCTTCTCCTTCTGTTCCCTGAATACCTGGCATTGTATACCTCTATGCCTTCTAGCCAGGCTGTACTGCAACACCTGAGAGGAACTTCCCCAGACCTCATAGCTGCACCACGGGATCCCTGGGAACTTAGTGGTTCTTTAACCTTTCTGATTTTTATTTATTCATTCTTTTCTTTTCTTCCTCTTCTCCTTTCTGTTTTTCTCTATTTCATAGTC
>NW_004443972.1:8798541-8817919 GCF_000243295.1 Trichechus manatus latirostris
TTAACCAATGTCATAAAACAACATGTGTACTACTGTTTCAGGAGAAACTATTTGTTCTGTAAGCCTTCACCTGAAGTACAATAAAAAATAAATTAATTAAATAATTTAAAAAAAAACAAATATTAAAACCATCAAGGTCCATCTTGTTCTTTGTTCAAATTGAATATAAGCAAATCATTGGATCCCAACTGCTGACCTGAAAGTACACAATCGGAGCTTTTAAATAATAATGTTGTAACCTATGTGACATTGGGAGCCCTTGTGGCGCAGTGGTTAAGCTCTCAGCTGCTAACTGGAAAGTAGGTGCTTTGAACCCACCAGCTGCTCTGTGGGAGAAAGTTGTGGCAATCTGCTTCTGTAAAAACTGCAGACTTGGAAACCCTATAGGCCAGTTCTACTCTGTCCTATAGGGTCACTATGAGTCAGAATCGAGTCGACAGCAATGAGTTATGTGACAGTTGCTAATTTTTGTATGAATTTCAGTTATCTGATATAGCTTTTAAAACTTACTTTTCTTAGAATGCTATAGTTGAAATGCACACAACAGGATGATTTCTAACCAATTTATTTCTCTTGAGCTTTCTTAAATCCTGCTGCTTTGCCACCATTTACCTGGGCAAGGGTAAACTTACTGTGATTTCAAACAGAATAGATAGGTTTTGCCTGTTTGAGAGCTTTGAATAAATAGAATTGTAAGGTGTACACCCTTGCTTCTGGCTTCTTTTGATCAACAATCAGTTTGTGAGATTTTCCCATAGGTTTGTATGTACTTCTACATTATTTATTTGTATTATTGTACATTATTTCAGTAAACATTGGCCACAATTTCTTCATCCATTCTACTATTGTTGGGCATTTGGTAGGTTCCATTTTTTTGGCTATTAAAAGTAGTTCTGCTATGAACATTCCAGTGTACACATTTCTGTTAGGATTGGAGTGGAGTGGAATTGCTAGCTCATGGTGTATGCACTTGTTCATAGAATCTTCTGAAATGGCTTTACCAATTTCCATTCTCACCAGCAGTATGAGAGTTCTAGTTGCTCTACAACCTAAAACTGGGTATTGCCCGTACTTTTCTTTTTGGCCAGTCTGGTGGGTGTGCATTAGTACCACTTTGTGGTTTTATCTTTTATTTCTTAATTACTAATAAAGTTGATCACTTTTTGCATGCAAATTGGCCATATGGATATCCCCTTGTGTGGAGTGTAAAATATTTCCTCCACTTTTCTATTGGATTGTCCGTCCTTTTCTTATTGATTTAAAAGATATTTTGGCTATAAATATCTTGTCAAATATATGTCTTGTGAATATCTTATTCCTTCTGAGGATTAACTTTTCATTCTCTTAATAGTATCTATTAATAAACATATGTTCTTAATTTTAATATACTACATTTAATTATTTTGAAGCTGAGAATTTGTATAGCTTTTTTATGAATTATAGAAACACTGTAAATATTCCTTATTACATAAATCAGGTGAATTGTACATCATGCCAGGTCATTAAGGTTGCCTTATTTGTGTCTGAACATGATAGGAGCAGATTGAGGCCTGTGGTCACTCTCTTACCCTTTCTGTCTTTGAAGGTGTGCTTGGAGCTATAAAAGCAATATTTCAAGCATGAGGTGACAAGCCTAATGATAAAATTCAACATGTAGGAATGACTATGTGGAAGAGTAGAAAGATGTTGGATTCTTGATGATGAATCACTGAGAAGATGAACCAATGCCAGAAACTACTTACTACCGTATATCTTGTAATGAGAGGAAAAATAAACCCTCGTTTGACTAAGCCACTCTTAAATTTTCTGTTATTGTGGTGAAAACATTTTTATCAAACAAAATATAAACATTATTGGGTTGTAGATAATCTAATTTCTTCACCCATCAGAGTGATTATTGACCTAGATTAAAATATGCAAGAAATTAAGCAACCTGACTGCTTCCCTAAGAAAGTGTAGAGACTGAAGAAATGGAAAGAGACGACTCTAAAATAAACCTGGCAGTCTGGAAGAGAACACTGTTGAAAAGCGGAGGGAACTTCATTCATGTTAGCCTGTCCTTTGAGTCATCTTGTAAGCTTCAAGATGGCAGGGTCTGTGTTTGTTTATTCATATACAGCTCCTAACACAGTTCCTGAAAGATAAAAGGATTTCAATAAATAGGTTTAGAATCATCTTCTTTAAGCCACAGTGGTAAGAGCAGTTGGGTGTAGTTCTTCCTTTTCTTAATTCTCTCTCGCCACATCCCAATACCCGCATGCACACACATTTGCACATTTATGTTGCCATGTTTCATAATGGGCTTAACATAATTTTAAGAAAACTTTTTTCTGCTCTATATAAAAGGGCTAATTTAAGCAACCTTGCAGTTCAGCCCTTTTCAGCAAAGACTTTTAGAATGGATATTATTAAGTCTCAGAAGTAGCTTCCTCTCTGTGTAAGGCATTTAAAGCTGCTATTGAGCAAATGGTTATTGGCAATCACATGGTGGTCTAAAGTAGAAGCCACTGCAGGCATATAGTGGTAAAGTGTTCATTTCACAGCAGGTAAACTTGTGGAGTAAGACTTAATGTAAGTCAAATAATTTTGAGTAATGCAAGAGTATGAACTTGGGGTCTTTAGGGGATTTTTCAGCAGATTGTCTGTTTAATACATCTAAATTCCCTCTCCTTTTCAACAGCGTTCTCTTCCAGATTGCCAAATTTATTTTAGAGTCATCTCTTTCCATTTCTTCAATCTCTACACTTTCTTAGGAAAGCAGTCATGTTGCTTAATTGTCTTAGCTACTCCGGCACAGCTCAGGACAATGCTAGGTGTCTATGTCATTGCTTAGGTAGACATTGTTAGTTCACTAAGTCTAGTGACTCCCTTAAAACCACTTATGTTAGAAGCCATGTCCCACATACCTCGGTTAAGTTTTCTGGCACTCGTGGCTCACATGTACAAACGTGTTCTTTGTGTTGTACTTAGAGGTCCTCTCTTGTACCCTGTACAACATTTACCAGGGAGGTTTTGTTTTTTCAATTTAAAAATGTGTTACAATTAACATACCTTCACATAAACAACTGTTTTCCCTTTTCTTTTGTGTTTGAACTCCTTGTGATAAGTTTCTATTAGAAAAATCGTAGCTGATAGTAGGGGGGAAAAAAGTCAAAGAGTCATCTGGATTGTAACTATTTTGACTTACTGACTTATCAAAACACAGCTCTGCTAAAATTTACAATATACAATAGGCAAACAAGGTTGGAATGGAATAAAAAGGGCTGTAAACAAAGGCTGAGGGATAGGTTGGTTGTTGTATTAAGGTGATGTCAAGTCCAGTCCATTTTGACTCATGGTGACCGCATGTGACAGAGTAGAACTGCCTAATAGGATAATTTTTATGGGAACAGATCACCGGGTCATTTTCCCATGGAATGCTGGGTGGGTTTGAACCCCTATCTTTCTAGTTAGCAGCCAAGCACTTAACCGTTATACAGCAGGGCAGCCTCCTTAAATTGCAAGCCCTACAGAGAGTCAAAGGTCATGCAAATATATTAATAATCCAAAGATAGGTGAGTTTTGACTGGCTGCAAAAGGAATGAAACCTATGCTGTAGCTCTGGACTACTTTTCTTTCAGGAACAACAGATAGAATTGTATTCTGTGCTACCTTGGAGGTCAGGAATTATACTCTGATCAAGCCAATATTTTTTGGACTAAGTCAGAATTGAACATTTTAGGGCATTGGTTTCATTAATTTTCCATCCATGTCAGCATTCTGTTTTTAGCTGAAAATACCAGCTTTTGAATTTTGGATGATACCTTGCTAGAAGGCCACAATAAAGACCTAGATCTGTCTTTTCTGCACCTCCCTGAGTAACTGGCAATATGGCCACGAACCCTGCAGTCTCGATCACTACTTCTAGCCCGCTGGCTGCTTGACACACTGACAGAACCATTGCTTGATATTATCTGGAAGACAAAACATGAGAGTCACAGCTGCAGGGCTTGCACTTTAGAGTGTTCAGTGTCAAGTTTGGAACTGCATCTCTGAATTTTTATTTTCAGAGAGTTTAATTAATATGCGTCGGCATGGACTACCTGCTTTTATTTATGAGAGCAAGTCTTGCTTAATGGAATTTTTAAAAAAAAAAGAACTTTGAGTTTTGTCTCTAGAGCTTACTGTTTAAAAACAAGTTTTAGACTGTTGTTCTGCAGAAAGAATAGCCTTTTATTTTCCAACCTCTCAAGCATCAAAAGAAGTAAGTTGTCACATATATAACATTTGACTGAGTGACACACAAAATAAGCTGTCTTTTTAAGGGGTTGCAATGAAAATAGGCAAAATGGATGTTGTTGGGAAAAATTTCTAAATATATTGTCTTTAGTATATTTTGACGACACCACCAGGCCATCTTGATGACAGGCTCCATCTTGATTATCTGTGCTACCTCTGATTTCTTAATGATATAAAAGGAGATTTTTTTTTTTCTTTTCAACGATACTGTAATTGTTTCTACGTTTACATTGGTCTATTTTTTTTTTTTAAATTAAGTTGTTGTTGTTATCAGATGCTGTCGAGACGCTTCTGACTCATAGAGACCCTATGTACAACAGAACAAAACGCTACCTGGTCCCGCACCATCCTCACCATCATTGCTATGTTTAACCCCACTGTTGCAGCCACTGTGTCATTCCATCTGGTTGACGGTTTTCTTCTTTTTTACTGACCGTCTACTTTATCAAGCAGGATGTCCTTCTCTAGGGACTGGTTTCTTCTGATAACATGTCCAAAGTACGTGAGATCAAGTCTTGCCATCCTTGTTTCTAGGGAGCACCCTGGCTGTACTTCTTCCAAGACAGGTTTGTTAGTTCTTCTACCAATCCATGGTGTATTCAATATTCTTTACCAACACAATAATTCAAAGGCATCAATTCTTCTTCTGTCTTTGTTATTCATTGTCCAGCTTTTGCATGCGTATGAGGCGATTGAAAACACCATGGCTTGGGTTAGTGCACCTTAGTCCTCAAAGTGACATCTTTGCTTTTCAACACTTTAAAGATGTCTTTTGCAGCAGATTTATCCAGTGCAATACATCATCTGATTTCTTGACTGATGCTTCAATGGACATTGACTGTGGGTCCAAGTAAAATGAAATCCTTGGCAAAGTCAGTATTTTCTTTGTTTATCATGATGTCGTTTATTGGTCCAGTTGTGAGAATTTTTGTTTTCTTTATGTTGTGGTATAATCCATATTAAAGGCTATAATTTTTTATCTTCATTAATAAATGCTTCAAGGCCTCCTCACTTTCAGCAAGCAAAGTTGTGTCATCTGTATATCACGGTTGTTGATGAGTCTTCCTCCAATCCTGATACAGTGTTATTCTTCATATAGTCCAGGTTCTCAGATTATTTGCTCAGCATACAGATTGAATAAGTATGGTCAAAGTACACAACCTTGACACACACCTTTCCTGACTTTAAACCATGCAGTATCCCCTTGTTATTTTCCAATGGCTGATTCTTGGTCTATGTACAGGTTCCTGACGAGCACAATTAAGTGTTCTGGAATTCACATTCTTCACAATGTTATCCATAATTTGTTAACATCCACACAGTCAAATGCCTTTGCACAGTCAATAAAACACAGATAAACATCTTTCTGGTATTCTCTGCTTTCAGCCAAGATCCATCTGACATTAGCAACGATATTCCTCTTTCCATGTCCTCTTCTGAATCTGGCTTGAATTTCTGACAGTTCCCTATGGATGTACTGTTGCAACCATTTTTTAATGATCTTCAGCAAAATTTTACTGGCATGTGATATTAATAATATTGTTTGATAATTTTCACATTCTGTTGGATGACCTTTCTTTGGAATGAGCACTAATATGGATCTCTTCCAGTCTGTTGACCAGGTAGTGTCTTCCAAATTTTTTGGCATAGACGAGTGAGCACTTCCAGCATTGCATCTGTTTGTTGAAAAT
Organism: Trichechus manatus latirostris; assembly: GCF_000243295.1. NCBI lineage: Eukaryota > Metazoa > Chordata > Mammalia > Sirenia > Trichechidae > Trichechus > Trichechus manatus. The sequence continues at coordinate 8,804,511 of NW_004443972.1, forward strand.
CTCAGTTGGTATTCCATCAGTCCCTGGAGCCTTTTTTTCACAAGTGCCTTCAGTGTAGCTTGGATTTCTTCCTTCAGTACCATTCGTTCTTGATCACATGCTACCTCCTGAAATGGCTGAACATCAACCAATTCTTTTTGGTCCAGTGACTGTGTATTCCTTCCATCTTCTTTTGATGTTCCTGCATTTTTCAATATTTTTCCCATGGTATCCTTTAATATCGTTACTTGAGGCTTGAATTTTTTTGTATTTTTTAAAAAAAAAATTTATTTCTAACAAAAAAAATTATTTCTCTTTTACTTATACTGGATTAATTCTAATAACCTATCTTCAAATTCACTGATTATTTTTTCTGCTATCTCCATTAACTGTTATCCTATTCAGTGAATTTTTAATTTCAGTTTTGTATTTTTTATCTCTAGAATTTTCATTATATATATTTCTATTTCTGTGGGGAAAATTCCTCTTCTCTTTCATTATGACCATATTTTCTTTTACTTAATAGCTGCTTTTAATTTCTTGTCTGCTAAATCCAATCTCTGGATCACCTTCACACTGGTCTTGTCTCTCGAGACTTATTGAAAATTTCCTGGATCATTATATATTGAGTAACTTCGGATTTTACCCTAGACAATCCTGAGTGTTTTGTTGTGGGGAATTTGGGTCTAGTAATATTCTTCCAGAGTAGGTTTATTTAGATTGTTGTTTTAGAAGCAATTAACTTCATTCACCTCAAATTTTAATGAGTCAGAATTGACTTGATAGCAACGAGTTTGTTTTTTGGTTTTGTGCCCAACCATCTCAGTTGGGCTGCTTTGTGGATGCCCTACATATGCATGGTTCAGAGTCAGCTAGAGACTTAAGTAGAGTTCATATATATACAGAGTTTGGGTCAGCCTCTTTAGCTTTCTTCTTTCTAGGATACCCCTTTCACTTTCTGGTGGCTTTCCTTTTATTTTTAAAACCCAAAAGACTATGGGTTTCTATCAGAGTTTTCTCCTCTCCTGTGCATTGTCTCACTTAAGCTAAAATCTGTAAAAGTGGAGAATTTAGCCACATTGGAACTGAAAGCCCTGCTCCATCGTATTCTGTCATTTATGTTGATTAAAAGAAGTCTGGAAGTATCCTATAGTTTTCCTATGTGTCTAGTTTCTTCTGTCTAGGTTCCTTAAGATTCTTTCTTTGGATTTGAAATTTGCTAAATTCATCAGTATATGTCTCAGTATTGTATTTTATTGTTTAAAATACTATTATATTTTATCATTTTTGTGGGTTGACAATGATGAGCTATTTCAATCTTTATTCATCCAGAAAATTTACCTTTTATTGTATGTCTACATATGTTTTTCTGTGTCACTATTTTAGTTTTCTTCTCCAATCACGTCAATTAGCCATATGTTAATCTACATTACCTTTCCATTTTGTCAATTTCTATCTATATCTTCGATAGATTTGTCTTTTCTTCTGCTCTTTGAAAGATTTTTCTTCAACAGCTGTTATGTACTGTTTTATTCTGATTCCTAGAGTTTTTAATCTATCTTTTGCAAAATGGTTTTGCATAAGGATCATATTCATTGTTAATTTCTCAGTCTACCTCACCTTTTACTCCCCAGAGCACATGGCAGGTGCTCAATAAATCTTTGTTCTTGAGTAAAAAAATCCAAATTGTAATATAACTAATATTTCTTACATTTTATAGTATAAGGCTAGAACTATTGCTTGGTTGTATTGCTACTGCGCTTTCTTTTTCTTTCTCTTCATTTCAAGCAGTTTTCTCAAGGTAAATTGTAAATCTGCACATATGTCACCATTTTCCCCAGAAATGGAGCATGTCAATTTTCATTTAGAGCATTACATTCTGAATGTTTAATAATTTAGGTTTGATGATTATTCAAACTTTATTTTATTTCTTCATTTAACTGGACAACATTATTGTGGTTTTGTTATTTTTATAATATCTTCTGGCAAGGTATTTATTAGTATTCTCCAGAATATCATTAAAATAAGTGCCCAAATCCTCATCTCCAACTTACTTTCTTCAACAGAGCATGAAGTAGTGGACACTTCCTTTGGCTTTATGTGATTATTACTGAATGATGTTTATACCATATTGATTTTGCAAGACGTTTTTCCCTGTCATTCTCTGCCACATTTCCAAAAGACAACGTCCCTTAAGCAGATTGTTCAAAAAGTTACGTTACCACAAATATCTTCAATCTAAGGAGAAAAAAAAAGATTATATAGTAAAATTGAAGAGTCTGGTATGTAAACATCTTATCTTTCATAAGTTCTTAGATTTGATTTAGAAATAAACAGCACTTAAGCCTGAAATGCAAAATATTGTATTCAGAGGGTGATCATATAATTAAGATCACGTGAATAATTTAATGGGTTCAATTTAATGTAAAAAACCAATTATCAAAATAAATATTTTGCCTTATTTATACCAAAAAGAGAAAAAAGCTTTAGTGATAAATAAAATGCACTTATACAATAAAATATGTGATTTTAAGCTCTTTTACATTGTGTTTTGCTTTGTTAAATGAATCATTCAAAGGTGATATATTTGGTTGCAAGAGTTGGTTCATAAAGTTAAAGATAGATTTCAGTTTACTTTTGTGTTCTTTCAGTAGAACTTAATAAAATCAATAATTCACATGTTGTCAGTTCTGGTTATTTAAACTTGACTTTTACTTTTAAATAGCACATTAAAAGAGTAAAATATTACAAAAAATGCTCTGATACATATATATATGTATACAGACCATCAATTGTCCATATGCAAGTTCAAGTTGAAGCTGAAGAAAATTACAGCAAGTCCACGAAAGCCAAAATATTCTCTTGCGTATATCCCACCTGAATTTAGAAACCATCACAAGAATCAGTTTGACTCATTGAACACTAATGACCAAAGACCAGACGAGTTGTGGAATGATATCAAGGACATCATACACAAAGAAAGCAAAAGGTCTGTAAAAAGACAGGAAAGAAAGAAAAGACCAAAATAGGTGTCAGAAGATACTCAGAAACTTGCTCTTGAATGTAGAGTAGTTAAAGCGAAAGGAAGAAATGATGAAGTAAAAGAGCTGAACAGAAAATTTCAAAGGGCTGCTTTTCAAAGTAAAGTATTAGAAAGAAGTGTGCAAAGACCTGGAGTTAGAAAACCAAAAGGGAAGAATATGCTTGGCATTTCTCAAGCTGAAAAAACTGAAGAAAAAAATTCAAGCCTCGAGTTGCAATCTTCAAGGACTCTATGGGGAAAACATTGAACGACACAGGAGGCATCAAAAGAAGATGGAAGGAATACACAGAGTCACAGTACCAAAAAGAATTGGTTGACTTTCAGGCATTTCAGGAGGTAGCATGTGATCAAGACCCAACGGTACTGAAGAAAGAAGTCAAAGCTGCATTGAAGGGAATGGAGAAAGACAAGGCTCCAGGAATTGATGGAATACCAATTGAGAGATGTTTCAAAAAATGGATGTAGCACTGGAGGTGCTCACTTGCCTATGTCAAGAAATTTGGAAGACAGCTTCCTGGCCAACCGACTGGAAGAGATCCATATTTGGGCTCATTCCAAAGAAAGGTAATCCAACCAAAAGTAGAAATTATTGCGCAAAGCCATTAATATCACACACACGTAAAATTTTGCTGAAGATCATTCAAAAGCAGTTGCAACAGTACAGGGACAGGCAGCTGCCAGAAATTCAAGCCAGGTTCAGAAGAGGACATGGAACAAGGGATATCATTGCTGATATCAGATAGATCTTGGATGAAAGCAGAGAATACCAGAAAGATGTTTACCTGCATTTTATTGACTATGCAAAGGCATTCGACTGTATGGATCATAACAAACTATGGATAACATTGCGAAGAATGGAAATTCCAGAATACTTAATTGTGCTTATAAGGAACCTGTACACAGACCAAAAGGCAGTCGTTCAAACAGAACAAGGGGATACTGCATGGTTTAAAGTCAGAAAAGATGTGTGTCAAGGTTGTGTACTTTCACATACTTATTCAATCTGTATGCTGAGCAAATAATCTGAGAAGCTGGACTATATGAAGAAGAATGCAGCATCAAGATTGGAGGAAGACTCAACAACCTGTGATACGCAGATATCACAACTTTGCTTGCTGAAAGTGAAGAGGACTTGAAGCACTTACTGATGAAGATCTAAGACTACAACCTTCAGTATGGATTGCACCTCAACATAAATAAAACAAAAATCCTCACAACTGGACCAATAAGCGACATCATGATAAATGATGAAAAGATTGAAGTTGTCAAAGATTTCATTTTACTTAGATCCATACTCAATGCCCATGGAAACAGCAGTCAAGAAATCAAAGGACGTATTGCTTCGGGCAAATCTGCTGCAAAAGACCTCTTTGAAAAGTGTTGAAAAGCAAAGATGTCACTTTGAGGACTATGGTGTGCCTGACCCAAGCTATCATATTTTCTATTGCCTCATATGCATGTAAAAGCTGGGCAACCGATAAGGAAGATCAAAGAAGAACTGACACCTTTGAATTACAGTGTTGGTGAAGAATACTGAATATACCATGGACTGCCAGAAGAACGAACGGATCTGTCTTGGAAGAAATACAGCCAGAATGCTCGTTAGAAGCAAGGATGGCAAGACTTCCTCTTAAGTACTTTGGACATGTTATTAGGAGAGACCAGTCCCTGGAGAAGGACATCATGCTTGGTAAAGTAGAGGATCAGTGAAAAAGAGGAAGACCCTCAAAGAGATGGATTGACGCAGTGGCTGCAACAATGGACTCAAGCATAACAATTGTGAAGATGATGCAGAACCAGACAGTGTTTCATTCTGTTGTGCGTAGGGTTGCTGTGAGTCCGAACCGACTCTATGACACCTAAAATAACAACAACATACACATACACACATCTGCACAACACAGTAGGGAAGGATATAAAAGTGTTTTGAAAAATTTAAAGGTGTGATTCACATGTATAACATTTTCATTAAGTCAGCTTGTTGATTTTTCACTCAGGAGAATGGGTCTTTGAGATACCTCCAGAATAATTGCTATTTACTACTATTCACTAATACTATTGAATTAACTTGTATAGAAAGAAGCTAATTTCAAATTAGAGACTTGCTTGAATTTTCATGTGTTTTAAAAGAGTCTGTCCCATTTATATGAAATATCTGGACTAGGCAAATGTATAGAGACCGAAGTTTATTAGTCATTACTAGAGGTGGGAGGGAGAAGTAAAGAGGGAATTTTTGCTTAGGGGATACTGAACTTCTGTTAAGAACAATGGAAAATTTTGGAAATGGATAGTGATGATTGTAGCAAAATATGATGAATATAAGTAATGTCACTAAATTGTACATGTAAAAATGCCAAAATGGCCAATGTTTTGTTATATATATACCTAACACAATAATTTTTCTTTTAAAAGAAGGCTATTTATTCTAATAAAGAGCAAGTAAGAATCCCAAATCAATCTTGAGACTTTTCATATCTGGAAAAATAACAATTCATTTAATCTTTTAAAATGTAGGCGTATTTTTAAAAAATTAATAAACACTAAAATATAACTCCATAAGAGAAAGACCTGGTGATCTGCTTCCATAAAAATTACAACCAAGAAAACTCTATGGGGCAGTTCTACACTGTCACATTGTGTCTCTGTGAGTCACTTGACTCAGCCGTACACAATAACAACAACAACAACCATAAAAATATAGACTGATACTGGGTTTTTTTTTGCATCAGTTCCTTCATTTTAAAGATGAGGAAACTGAGACCCAGGGAACATAAACGACATGCTTTTCTCTGCTTTTCATCCCATGATCTTTATAATACTATAGGGGATGATTGCTACTGTGTTATTTACAAAAGTTCCAAGTATTTATATTTCTTTATATAATACACCACCCCCCAACCAATTCCTCCCTCCAGAGGAAATCACTTTTGTTTATTAGCTCTAAAATAGAACCTTAAATTCAAATGCCTTTCTGAGCTAAGGAGCTCTGGTGGTGCAGTGGTTAAGAACTTGGCTGCTAACCAAAAGGTCAGCAGTTCAAATCTACCGGCTGCTCCTTGGAAACCCTATGGGGCAGTTCTACTCTGTCCTGCAGAGTTGCTATGAGTCAGAATCGACTTAACGGCAATGGGTTTATGGGTTATGCACCAGGGTGATTTAATAGAGAGTGACGGGGATCTGGAAATCTGAGGAGTGCATGCCTACCTACACACAATCATATTTTAAAAAATTAAAGCACACATTTAAACAAATAAATGGACCCGAACAAATGGCCCAAAAGATTTTAGTCAGTATATTATCTCACTTATCACACTTCCTACTTCTCCATACTTCTCCGCGTAATATAGTCATTATTCTTCCTATTCGTTATGTTTGTAACTTCAAGGAATATATCTTTATTGCTATTTCTTATATTAACTACAGACAGTATCCCTTGACACACCACTTTGTAATATAATGTTTGAATCTCTATCTTTCTTTTAGCTCTCTCTTAACCTTAATCTTTACCTGTAAACCCAGCTATAATTCCAACCATAAACACTAATATTAACATATAGCTAAATCTAAAAATAACTTAGAATCCCTAGAGCTAGGAATAGCATATATACATCTATTTATTTATTTATTTCAAATTGATATAATCGATTGATGATTAATTGATCAATTTGCAATTAATTATACTCTGTTGGTGGGGTATAATTTGATTTTTTAAAAAACCTTTCTGGAAAGGTATCGAGATATATATTATTGTCTATTATGTTAAATAGCCTATGGTAGATTATACAGCCTTTAAATTATGTATATAAGGAATTTTTTATGATTGGGAAAGTAATCATAATAAATCCAACGAACTATAAATACAAATAAATAAATCATAATAAATATCATTCTTAAAAATCAAGATAAAGTAATGGAATATAATATGGCAAAAGGTATTAGTGAATGTCTCTGGATAGTGGTCTTATTGATAGTATTTCCTTTTTTTCTCCTTTTATCATCTTTTTCCAAATTATGAATTAATTTCATTATCACAAAAAACAGAGGGAGAGGTGGTACTGCAATTGTCAAGAAAAATAAACGATACACATGTAATTATGTCTTACTTAAATAGAGCACTTATTGCTTCTCAGATGAATGCAGAATTTACTTGATTCAGCAACCCATTTATAAAGGTATAAAATCCTTAGTGGGTCAAAAAAGAAGTCATACAATTTTTTTTTCTTTTTTATAAGTTGATAGAGAAGGGTAGAAATAATTAAAGACATGGCATTTTAAAATTTTATTTTTAATATATATCCAGAATTGATAAAGAGATGGCATAGAATGTACTTCACTCATATATTTATATATTTTCTACTCACTTTTCAGATTTTTATTAAAGGCAAAATTCCAAGTTATTAAATGGAAAGTACTTCTATTATCACACAAACTATTCACTAAAAAAAAAAAAAAAAAAATTTATGTTTTTCCTGTAAATCCTCTTCATTCTTTCCCCAAACTTGAATCTATCCTGGACCAATATACATAATTTGCAAGTAAGATTAAGGGCACTATATCTAAGATCATTTTTCTTCATCACATGCTCAGATTATTCATATTACTTATATTTGATTAAACGCTGCCTTAAAATATTCAAATTTGTACATTTATCTCTCTAAGAGCAAGAATCATATTTTCCTATAGCCTTCATCAAACACTATGCAATGCACTGAATAATACTGAATGATTAACTCATGTACAATTAGGGGGCCCTGGTGGTGCAGTGGTTAAGAGCTAAGGCTGCTAACCAAAACATCAGCAGTTCAAATCCACCAGCCGCTCCTTGGAAGCCCTATGAGGCAGTTCTACCCTGTCCTATAGAGTTGCTATGAGTCGTAATCGACTTGGTGGCAACGGGTTTGGTTTTTCTTTTTTTGATACAATTACTAGAAATTGTCCACACTAATTATACTCTCCCGAGATTTGTTTGAGTTTTTTCTTTCTACTTTTATAATGCCCTGTGTGCTATTACCTTTATTAATATCTATGATTATCTACTAGAAAATTCATTTATAATAAATTATGAAATCACTCTTCAAAGGAGGCAGTGACCTCTTAATTGGAAATACAAATGAATGAATAGAAAACTTGAGAATAAAATTTTTGGTACAGATCTATTATTAACATAAGGAAAGCTGATTGTGCTTGTTCAAACACTCCTCTATTTAACACAGAATTTTGACATATGTGTAAATATTTTGAGAATCAAGCAAAAAATAAGTAATGCAGTCTACTATTTCCTTTGAAGTGCGTATTAATCTCAAGAATGTGATGGAGAACAAAATGCTTTTTGAAGTTTGTTTCTAGAAATTGAAAAAACAAAAAACAAGGTGCAAGGAAGGTGAGAGTTTGTGTTTTAGTCGACACAGCTGGTTGTGTAAATTTTCTGAAAACATCTGTGCAAGGCTGGTGGTTCCTTCTCTAACTCAGTTTTCAGAGGCTATAAAAAATGCCTCTTAAAATGTTTTCAGTAAGGCCAAAGAGCACCAACACTTTAGGTTTCCTCCGTTTATCCTGCCGATAGCACCACATTAGCTTTCTCCAAGGACAAAACATCCTCCGTGCTTCATGACAGCTATTAAGTCACAATTTGTAGCTTCAAAAGGTCAATTCCAGCAAAGCATTAACATCCAAGAGAAGGTGCTTTCAATTTCTCAGTTGCTCACGTCTTTCATTCCTGGTGCTTTCTATCCCAAAGATTTCTCAAGGAACTACCTCTAAAGCACAAATTTACTGAAAAAAATTGTAAAGTGAATGTTTAAAAAAAAAAAAGCCTGTCACCTTCTGTGTGAATCTTTGTAGCTTCTGTTTGCTGTCCAGCTCTGACATTTCAGTAATTGCTTCAACCTTAGCACAGCCGGGCTTTGTGCCTTCCCGAGATGAAACATCTCCTAGACTCCTTATTTTAGAAGTTCTCCACTTTGATTACTAAGGCACTAAGTTTCTCCTCTGCCCTGGCCAAGGCTGCTTTTAGCCTGTCAACGTGTCTGAATCAAGTTTTTCTTCAGTGAAAATGGAGTACCCATGGTGAAAAGAGGTTTCATCATTTCTTGTCTTCTTTATGACTCCTACTGGGTGAGCTAAATTTACCTGTGGAATTTTTGTTGCTTTTTTGTTTTGTTTTGTTTTGTTTTAATGAGGCTGTTTGGCATTTTGTAATAACTACAAAGCTACTGATAATTGATGTTCATAATAAGTACATCTGACTGTTAGTGTTTTGGTTATATGGGTTGTTGACAATCAAGACAGTTTCAAATTGAAATTAAACCCTGCATGAAAATATAGACTATTACGGAGGAAATATGCCAAAATGAAAGGAATGAGTAAGAAGTCACTCATAATATCTTTGTTCAGTGCAGCAGACAGACACTTTCCAGTAGATGATCTAGTGTTACCTGTGGGGTCCAAGGAAGGAGTAGGGTGTGGGGACAGGACTTGGAAACTGAATTTCAAAAAGGTCAGTACTGGAATTATAAAATGGTCCATTTTCTATAGAGATCTGATGCAGTCTTCTAATAAATTTGAGGGTAATTGAAGATGAAATCAAGATACATGTATCCCCTGCTTTTCGAAAGTTGACTTTATGCCACTTGGCTTTTAGTACAGACCTATATTAGTACCTGTTTTTGCTAACCAAAAGAAATTGGAAGAGGATTTTTGCTTTTAAGGCAAAAAAGCAGAAATAGTGCCCAGCATTTGTTTTGCAGTGAGCCTATAGAGGCAACACACACCCAGAGCAGCAAGACTGCCCTTGCCAAGCCCTTTCCTCGTAACTACACTCAGCATCTCAGCACCATGCTGCCATAGCTTTGACTGTGTCTATAAAACTACACTGTACATACACTATTTCTACTTTATATAGGCTGTACATTTATCACATCATTCCTGCTTTTACTGTATGTTAGTGTTATTTTAGGTTTTATATGTCATTTGGTAGGTAATTTTGGGGGTCTGGGAAAGCTCAAAATTTTTTCCCATATAAATTAATGGTAATTGCTTCTTCTCTTTATGCCTATTTGGCTTACGAAAGGTTTCATAGGAACACTCTACATTCAGAGAGCGGGGGAAACCTGTACCAAGTTAAACTATTATGAAGAGTGTTGTTGCAAAATCTCTAACTAATGGGCAACGTAATTGGTTTAGAAATTTAAAAACATTGAAAATCACTTGAATATTTTATTCATATTACCTCTTGGTTGGGAAATATACCAAAATGTTATCTATGGTGTTGGACAACAAATACCCCATGAGTTTCTCCCCATACTTTCTTTTTATCCACAACTATTTTCACATACAGTCATCTAGGCATTCTGTGCCATGCTTTAAGGAATAGATGGTACCATAGGAAGAGAAAAATAGAGAAGTCCTAGGCCACAATGTAGGTCACAGGCAAACAGGAAGCATTCAGTCTTTGAGCAATAGATTTGAAGCATCGTGATGAATCTCTGCAAATTTCTCCTGCCCCAACCCTACTTCTGTTCCTGCCCTATACCAGAGAGTTTCCTGGACTGTGAGGGAAAGCTCAATGAAGGGTGGTGGGAATGGAGAAAACAGCTTATATGCTAAGCTTAGTAAATGGCCTAATTTATTTACGGAGCTTATACACTAAGGCATAAGCCCAGAAATTATTGCATGATCATTCAAAAGCTGTTGTAGCAGTACATCGACAGGGAAATGACAGAAATTCAAGCTAGATTCAGAAGAGGACGTGGAACCAGGGATATCATTGCTGATGGATCTTGGTTGAAAGCAGAGAACACCAGAAAGATGTTTACCTGTGTTTTATTGACTATGCAAAGGCATTCAACTGGGTGGATCATAACAAATTATGGATGACATTGTGAAGAATGGGAATTCCAGAACACTTAATTGTGCTCAGGAGGAATCTGTACATAGACCAACAGGCAGTCATTCAAACAGAACAAGGGGATACTGCGTGGTTTAAAGTCAGGAAAGGTGTGCATCAGGATTGTATTCTTTCACCATACTTATTCAATTTGTATTCTGAGCAAATAATCCGAGAAGCTGGACTATAAGAAGAAGAATGGGGCATCAGGATTGGAGGAAGACTCATTAACAACCTGTGATATGCAGATGTCATAACCTTGCTTGCTGAAAGTGAAGAGGACTTGAAAAACTTACTGAATAAGATCAAAGACTACAGCCTTCGGTATGGATTATAGCTCAACATAAAGAAAACAAAAGTCCTCACAGCTGAACCAATAAGCAATATCATGATAAATGGAGAAAATATTGAAGTTGTCAAGGATTTCATTTTACTTGGATCTACAATCAACGCCCATGGAAGCAGCAGTCAAGAAATCAGATGACATATTGCACTGGGCAAATCTGCTGAAAAAGACCTCTTTAAAGTATTGAAAGGCAAAGATGTCACTTTGAGGACTAAGTTGCACCTGACCCAAGCCATGGTGTTTTCAATCTCCTCGTATGCATGTAAAAGTTGGACAATGAATAAGGAAAACCAAAGAAGAATCGATGCCTTTGAATTATGGTGTTGGCGAACAATACTTGAATATAACATGGACTGTCAGAAGAATGGACAAATCTGTCTTGGAAGAAGTATAGCCATAATGCTCCTTAGAAGCAAGGATGGTAAGACTTCGTCTCACATACTTTGGACATGTTATTAGAAGGGACCAGTCTCTGGAGAAAGACATCATGCTTGGAAAAGTAGAGGGTCAGCAAAAAAGAGGAATACCCTCAAGGAGATGGATTGACACAGTGGCTACAACAATGGGCTTAAACATAACAATGACTGTGAGGATAATGCAGGACCGGGCAGTGTTTTGTTCTGTTGTACATAAGGTCACTATGAGTCGAAACTGACTCGACGGCATCTAACAACAACAAAAACAGCTTCTAGGCAGAAAGGGTATGAGACAGATTCTCAAACTTCTCCCATACCCCTGCAGTGCCCAGGATCGGTATATCTATTCTTGTACACTTTGGAGTAGCACTGGGCAGTAGTAAAAGCCCTTAGGCAGTCCTATTTCCTTACACTTGAGAGGACGGAAGAGTAGGACAGAAAAGGAATGGACCCAAGGAAGACATAAGGTCTGAACTAGGGACTATTCAGCCTGAACTTTGTAGACTAAGTTTCACTGGTTTTCAGAGGGAGTAAATACTGAGATAGACTAGCTATGTCCTACCTATGTTTTGGACAACATAGCCCATCTCTTTACATGAAATCCTGGAAATTTAGGTATGCTCTGAGTATGTGGCCAAGAACAGTAATTCTAAAATGGCTTGATTTAGAATACTTGATATAGTGAAGTGAGAAGCTCAAATTAACTAAGTTAAAAATCAAGAGGTATCGTCGCTAAATTGTACATGTGAAAAAAAAGCTGATTTGGCAAATGTTTTGTTATCTATATTTTTATGACAATTAAAAAATTAAGTAGTGTTTTATAAAAATAAAGTTACGGAGTTCCGGCAAAATGGCGCTCTAGGCAGAAGCACCACGCTGTCCCTCCACAGCAAAGATCTGAAAAACTAAGCCGAACAGAGAATAAACAATCCTGAAACCCTAAAACATCAAATGAAGAGATAAACAACTCAGCCAAGCACCAAATGGAGTGAGAAAACTGACAGAGAATGGAGAGCGAGGAGAGATTCATGCAGAGGTCCCCTACCAGCTAACGCAGCGTGGATCCACCATCTTGGACTCCTATCGGAGACCAGCAAACGGGGGTACAAGAAAGCAGCCTCACAGAGTGTCCAGCGGGAGACAAAACAACTGGTAATTCGCGGTGTGTGCTTTCACACCCCCCACCCCTCTTCGCCCCAGCTCAGACTCCTCTACTTCCCGCGGCCACAATCTCTTGACCGGGAAGCACTGGCTGCTTGGATTTCACACACCCAAGTGGGTGGCTCTCTGGGTGCCATTTGTTGGCTGCTGGTGTTGCTTTTTTCTGCTTCTTTTGATTTCTTCCTTGCCTCTTGCCATCTCCCCCTCCTTACGCTCGAGTGCCTCACTCCATGCGCCCTCTTTGCTTCTTCCTGAGGGGCTGCAGAGTGCTGGCAATTTGTGATATACGCTTTCCCACTCTCTACACTTCTTCACACACACTCGGCCCCCTCTGCTTCCCGCAGACACAGTCTCTTGTCCAGAAACACCAGCCAGCACTAGCTGGCTCTCTGAGTGCCATTTGTTGGCTGCTAGTGTTGCTTTTTTTTTTCCTGCTTCTTTTGATTTCTCACTTGCCTCTCACCACCTCCCCCTCCTTTCACTCGAATGCCTGGCTCCGTGCGCCATCTTTGCTTCTTCCTGAGGGGCTGCAGAGCTCCATTCGAGTGTGGAGCTGCTTCCCGGTCTGGGCTACCACGC
>NW_004443972.1:8834932-8850297 GCF_000243295.1 Trichechus manatus latirostris
AAAAAAAAAAAAAAAAAAAAACTAGAAACAACCACAATGTCCTCCAGTAGGAGACTGGTTGAATAAAACACCAGGTGGTCATTAAAAATGATGAGATATGTGCTAATGTGGAAAGTTGTCCAAGAAATATTAATAAGAGAAACATGATCAAAGTACAGTATTTGTGCAATATGATACCTTTTGTATAAATGCAAAATATGTATCTACATGTGTATATAAAATTAAATACACAGAAAATCTTGATGTAGATAGAAATAGAGAAGGAAATGGTGATGAAGTTAAAAAATAAATAAATCCGTTGCCCTCCAGTTGATTCTGACTCATAGTGACCCTAAAGGATGGAGTAGAACTGCTTCATAGGGTTTCCAAGGAGCACCTGGCCGATTAGAACCGCCAGCCTTTTGGTTAGCAGCTGTTGTATGACTTAATTTTTTTGTAAATCTATATAAAAATTGATAACAATAGTTAACTTTGGGGGAAAAGAGAGAAGGCTGGGGTGAGGTGGGTCAGGCTTTAATTATGTTTTTTTATAAACTGTCTAAACATTCTTTACATGTGTACATATTCTTTTTTATATCAAAAGAGATTGGGCTGGGATGTTACTGGATATTATTTTCATCTTTTTACTTTTCTGTGTTAGACAAAACCAGATGAAATGTCACTTTTAAAATGAAATTAAAATTTGTACTTCATTTCTGTCATGCACTTTAGCATGTAAGTTTCAAAACAGTAGAGCCCTTAATACAATCTCACCTGTGCCCCTGCTTTCACTCAGGATAACATTGAAATTATGGATTTATTGTTTTCAAGACTCTCTTTTTTCATTACTCTTCAGTGATTTTGTAGCTTCTCTCAGCCCTTTTTCTGACCTGAAGTTGCCCAGGCACTTTATACCAAATTCATGCCTCATTTTTACATGGAATTACTGTTAGTTAGAACTATCTGATGTACACGAAAGGGTTGATAGTTGATAAATTTTCATGTATTATCTTTCCAGAAGAATGAAATTTCAGATGTCACTGTTGTGCTGAAAAGATATGCATGTACTAGAAGGAATTCTTGTTTACCCTGAAATAGGGTCATATAAGAATGACATACTCTGTTTAGGGTTAACATTAGCTGTGCCAGTCAGGATAGGGTAGGTTTTGCTGCAGTAACAAATAATGCTAAGATCTCAGTGGCTTAGTAGAACAAAGCATATTGAATGTGCTCCCTTAATAATTACGGCAGGGAGGAAAGGGCTGGAGACCTGAGCAAAGACAATTTATTGAGTCTCATAGACAAAAGTGATGTATTTCCCTTTCATTCACAGTTTTTTGGTTAAAGCAATCACATGCGCAGGCCTAACTTTAAGAAATGAGTGCGTGCAATCTTCTCTCCATAAGAAGAGTACAGGATATTGGAAACAGTAGAAATGTCTACTAAAGTGGCCTCTTCTCTAACCTACTGAACTCTACTTCCAAGTATTTGATGACTAGTAATAGAGGAATGTGCTTGGCTGCTAACTAAAAAGTTGGAGGTTCGAGTCCACCCAGAGCAATCTACTTCTGAAAACTCTGTGGAACACAGTTCTACTCTGACATACATGTGACTGCTGTGAGTTGAACTGACTCAACTGCAACTAGTTCCTACAAAAATAACCATATTAAAAGACTTTTAGTCTTATTCTCTCTGCTAAATAATTCTAAATCTTCTCAATCTATTATGAACTCTATTTATAAACTTTTAATGAATTTTTCTTCATTTTTTTCTAAACTCCACTTTGAAAACCAGAAGTTAATCCATATAGCAAAGTGGGAACCAGAATAGAATCTTAATATGAAAACAGTTACAGGCAGTCCCCTTGTTATGAACTAGGTATGTTCCTAAGTGTGTCTTGAAGAATTTGTAAGTCAGAACAGATTCATACGGTTCTTATTTAGCCTTACTTTAGTGCGAGAAAAAGTTCAAAACCTTTTCAATGATTTCAAAGCTGCAGATGCAGCAAGTGATTGTAATGAAGAATTTGTTGCCAGTAGAGATTGGTTCAATCATTTCAAAGTGAGGGAAAATTTACATAACATTAAACGGCATGTATAAGTTGTCCTTAAGGACATTGGTAACACGGGGATTTACTGTATTGGAGGTAGATCTGGATTCAGATCCCTGATCTAAATTGACTAGGTATGTGACCTTGGACCTATTACTTAACCTCTCTGAACTCACCCTCCTCAGCTCAAATTTGGGATGAGCTATTCTTAGGGTTTTGCGAAGTCCAGATATTGGTTGTGAGTCCTTAACCCAGTGCCTACTACTTAGTAAAATGAACAATTTCCAGAGATGGGAATATACATAGAGTGATGATTTTTTTCTCCTTATTTTTTCTCTGTAAAGAATTCCAGGCTTAGAAGAAAACAAAAGCATTTATTCTGTTTATCGAAGCCTTGATTTCAGTTCTGAGCCTGTAAAAAGATGCTCATTAGTAGTTAAAGTGTTAAAAGTGTGTTGTCTTTCTATTAAAAACTTAGCTAGTAGCACTAATACAATTGTCAAGTTATGGTTTTGACACAGTTACTACAAAGACACCGATTCTGATTCTCAGGTGTCTCATTTTTAAAATGGACTATTGTGGTTTAATTCTTAGAGTGTACATACCATATTATTAATACTTGAATTTTAAAACATCAGTAAAATTGAATGTACAATACAATTTAAATAAAGTATCCTTTAACTTCAACTACTGTGATATACAAGGAAGGTTTATAAAATAGTACATTTATTATTTCAACATATTATTATGAACAAGGGTTTCAATGTTAGTCCCAAATCATTGCTATGTTCCATTTTTATATTAAGAAAATAATCTGGCAGACAAAGCTGATTTGTACATTTCCAGACTGAGAATGGAAGAAAAAGTGTAATATCTCATGAGTGATGGTTTTATAAGAACTGCAGTTTTCATAAAACATCTGGATTACAATAGCTAAACTGGTTCCAGTTTTTCTTAGATGTAAATGTAATATGCGTACATAGCAAAACAAGAAGATTTTCAGCTTTTCTTTCTTTTTGTCAGCCCCTGTGGTCTCTGAATAAATCAAAAAATGTTTCCATTTTGTTCACTATTCGGCTTCATTTCCATCTAGTTTAACACATGTGGTGAATGTAATGTATTCATTCTTCAAAAAAAAATTTCTATTCTTCTGATACCCTGCATGATTCAGCAAGACACCCTCAGAGTTAATAATAGCTTTGGTGAACTGCCCTCCTAGCTCAGTCAGACTAAGAATGTACTCTTACAATAAAACAAGTAGCTGGCATTTTTTCTCTTTCATGCCAATGATCCACTACATAATAGTTTCACACAACTCATACCCTAAATCATGCCATCCTAGGTAATATCATCTTCTTTGGAATAGACTTTGAAGATTTATACATTAGAAGTTATCTTTCTGTACCTTTGACCTTAATCTAACTCCTCTTAAGCTTTATTGAACCTACTTCTGAAACCACCAAAGTCATTTAAACTATCAAGGTGGGCTGCTGACCCCTCAACGTTTTTCACTGTTATTACACTGGGCAGTCCTTGCTTATGCTTAACTTGATACAGTTCCAAACCTTGCCCAACTTCAAACTCATTATTCTGTAATCCCAATTTTAATCATATTTCTGGTCCTTATAGTATAAATCTTTGCTTTTATGAACAGACTCTTATATGAAAGAACCTCTTGCTCTCTCCACATACAATAGCTTTTTGATACTTACAGAGTAAGCCCTAGCACCAAGCACTAGATCATTCCCTATTGGTCATTGTCAAGGGAAGGACTTGGATGTGGGAGGACTTTGGGACACACAATGAACATTGCTTTGGAGGTTTTTTCTTTTTTTTAAATTATATCCTCAAAACAATAGCCTAGTTTCCTCCCAAATTTGAGAGCAGCAAAAATATTACCTATTCATTTTTGGCTCTGTTATGTGCCAAGCACTGAGCTAAGTGTAAGGGATGTAGTGATGGCTAAGAGAGACATGACTCCCACCTCCTTAAAGCTTACAGTTGAATGGGGAAGATGGGTAACTACATATGAAATTACAATATAGTATGATAAAATCTATGATAATTTGTTGATGAACACACAGAAGGGTCTGGTACATCTTTCTGAAGGATAATCATATAAACCAGGACCTGAGAGACAATTAGGTATTGGCTAAGTGAAGTGCCAAGATCAGAGGAGAGGTGTCAGTGGTGAGAGCATTCCTGGCAGAGGGAACATCATGTGCAAAAGGATGGAGGATTTTTGCTCATTTGCTTCCAGAAATTTGAAGTCCTCTTGCCTAAAATATTAGAATCACCGCAGAGCCTTAATATTACATTTTGCCACATTAGTTTGCAGCATATTGGATTGAAGACAATCGTAGTGTCAGAAACTATAAAGTTGTTACATTAGCTTTGTCACTGAACAGCTTCAGGAGTGTGGCATGACTTTCTATTGCCTCATTTTCCTCATTCTCACCCTGCCATCTCATATTGTTACAAGAAAATGCACTTACAGACTTCTTGGTGTCACAGAATTAGAATGAACACATCTGTAGAGAATTGATTAGTTTTCCTTCTAGTTGAGATGTACAACGTGCACTGGATGATGAAGCTTTCATATGCATGCCAGTCAAGAGTAAGTAGGCAGTGACTCCCTGGAGAATGGATTCCCTCTCTGTGGCTAGGAAAACTCTGTGCCTTTTGAGAAAGGAACTTTAGTTTATCCAACATATGAAGGTAAACATTCTTAATTTTCACAAATCTCAGAAAGAATACTAAAGATGATGCATCTTTTTTTTTTTTTTAAGAAAAACAGCCTCCAAATTAAAAAAAAAAAAAAATCCTATAATCTAAATGTAACAGGATATCAGATGTGGCATTTTCTGATGTCCCGGAATTAGTCAATAGAAATCAGTTGACAACAAAGAAGTGATAACTACCTGTCTGAGTCTCTAGTACTGCACCAACAGAAATCCCACAAATGGATGGCTTTTGACAAAGAGAAATTTATTCCCTCACAGTCTAGTAGGCTACAAGTCCAAATTCAAGGCATCAGCTCCAGGGGAATGCTGTCTCTGTCAGTTCTGGAGGAAGGTCCCTGTCATCAATCTTCCCTTGGTCTGGGAAATTCTCTGTGCAGGAATCTCAGGTCCCAAGGACGCACTCTGCTCCTGGCACTGCTCTTGGTGGTATGAGGTTCCCATGTGTCTCTGCTTGCTTCTCTCTTTTATATCTCAAAAGAGATTAGCTTAAGACACTATCCAATCTTGTAGACCTCATCAGTATAACTGCCGTTAATCCATCTTATTACACCATAGTGACAGAGTTTATAACACATAGGGAAATTGCATTAGATGACAAAATAGTAGACAATCATACAATACTGGGAATCATGACCTAGCCAAGTTGACAGACATTGTTGGGGGGCACAATTCAATCCATGACACTACCCTAAATTTTAAAGAGAACTGCAAACAATAGGGGTTAGATACCACTTCTAATGAATAGAATATGGCAAAAGTGATGGGATATCACTTGGAAGATTGTTACAGAAACACCCTAGCTTCCATCTTGCTTACTCTCTCACTCTTTCTCTTGCTCACTCTGAGGGAGGCCATGTGCCATGCTGAGAGCTGCCCTAAAGACAGGCCCATATGTCAAGGAACTGGTGTCTAGGCACAATAGCCAGTGAGGACCTGAGGTCTGCCAATGAACATGTTAGTGAGCTTGTTAGTGGATCTTTTGAGGCCTGTCAACAGCCAGGTGAGTGAGCTTAGAAGCAAATCCGCACCTAGTTGAGCCTTGAGGAAATGATTACAAAGGAAACAGACACAGGTAAGTTAGGAAGGAATCCAGTGTGAGGTGAAAAATGGTGGGTATGTTGATTGGAGGTAAAACTCACGAAAGTGTGGGGTCCCCCTAAGGCTGAGCCTCCAGGAGTTTATAACCCCTCAAACTGTCCACACTCAGCCTCCAGCAATTAGTTAATTGTCCTTTAACTTTTCCTGAGAGTTGCTGGCTCCCACTGAGGTTTCTGGTCCTAGTGAGCTGTGAATCTCTATATTCACCTATCTGTCTCTCCAGTTTCGAGAGCAGCAGTTTGCCCTGTGACCTCAGTTGTCTGATGGATCTAAGAAAAGTTGTTTATTTTTCAGATTTTCAGTTTTTTCAGCTTTTTTCTTGTGAGGACAAGAGTGATGACTTCCAAGCTCTGACAGGTCAAACTGGAAACCAGAGTCTCCAGGCATGATTTTTAATGGCTACATAATAAAGATTTGATTGGATATACCCTCGTTTATGTAATTGGTCTTTTAGATATGAAAGTGATTTTCCTGTATCATAGATATCTTTATTTGTATCTCATATTCTGTCTTTAAGAGAAATTTCTAGAAGAAGATAGGTTATGTTCTTAGGCATTTGCTTTGTACTGTCAAATAGTTCTCCAGAGAAGTTGTATAATGAATTTTGGAAGAATTGGCATATTTACAATATGCATGCTTCTTTACAGAAACACAGTATATATGTGCATTTATTTAATTCAACCTTTGTGTTCCAAGGTAATATTTTATGTGTTATTTGAATATAAGTTCTGTATTAAACATTTCTTTTTGTTAAACTATGCATTTTCAATGTTGTTCGTTGAGATGGAGTTGTTCTTGCACTTTCTTTTGCCAGTCAAACCCAGGATATCTTTCAGAAACTGAGCGTAACATTCAGCAATTTAAAATTTAGCTTTTTAACCCTTTTGTTGTCCTGTAGAGTGGTTCTCTACTGAAGAAACATCATGTGCCATTCGAAGGAACAAACAAGGGAACATTTGAGGGAACACTCCAATAGAGTGTTCCCTCAAATGGCATGGAGGTATTACACTATTTCTTATTTCTTCTTTTTTATTTTATTGTACTTTAAGTGAAAGTTTACAAATCAAGTTAGTCTCTCATACAAAAATTTATACATACATTGTTATATGACCCTAATTGCTCTCCCTAAACTCTGAGAGCACATTCTTCCTTTCCACCCCTGATTTCCCATGTCCATTCAGCCAGCTCCTGACCCTCTCTGCCTTCCCATCTCACCTCCAGACAGGAGCTGCCCATTTAGTCTCTTGTACCTACTTAAGCTAAGAAGCACACTCCTCATAAGTATCATTTTATGTCCCATAGTCCAGTCTAATCTTTGTCTGAAGAGTTGGCCTCGGGAAGGTTTCAGTTCTGGGTTGACAGGGAGTCCAGGGGCCATGCTTTCCAGGGTTCCTCCAGTCTCAGTCAGACCATTAAGTCTGGTCTTTTTACTAGAATTTGAGTTCTGCACCCCGCTTTTCCTCTGCTCCATCAGGCACTCTCTGTTGTGTTCCCTGTCAGGGCAGTCATTGGTGGTAGCAGGGCACCATCTAATTCTCTGATCTCAGGCTGATGCAGTCTCTGGTTTATGTTGCCCTGGCTCTTGGGCTAATACTTTCCTTGTGGCTTTGGTGTTCTTCATTCTCCTTTACTCTAGGTGGGCCGCTCGCCAGCTTTTAAGACCGCAGATACCACTCACCAAAGTAAGATGCAGAACATTTTCTCAATAAACTTTGCTAAGCCAATTGAGCTAGATATCCCCTGAAAGCATGGTGCCCAGACCTCTGCCCCTGCTACTCTGTCCCTCGCAGTGTTTGATTGTATTCAGGAAACTTCTTAGCTTTTGTTTAGTCCAGTTGTGCTGACTTCCCCTGTATTGTGTGCTGTCCTTCCCTTCACCTAAGATAATTCTTGTCTACTATCTAGTTAGTGAATAGCCCTCTCCCTCCCTCCCCACCTTCATAACCATCAAAGAATGTTTTCTTCTGTGTTTAAACCTTTTCTTGAGTTCTTACAATAGTGGTCTTATACAATATTTGTCCTTTTGTGACTGGCTAAATTCACTCAGCGTAATACCTTCCAGATTCCTCCACGTTATAAGATGTTTCATGGATACATCATTGTTTTTTATCATTGCATAGTATTCCATTATGTGAATATATCATAATTTGTTCATCCATTCATCCGTTGATGGGCACCTAGGTTGTTTCCATCTTTTTGCTATGGTGCACTGTTCTGCAATGAACATGGGTGTACATATATGTATTAGTGTGATGGCTCTTATTTCTCTAGGATATATTCCAAGGAGCGGGATAGCTGGATCATATGGTACTTCTATTTCTAGCTTTTTAAGGCAGCGCCAAATTGATTTCCAAACTGGTTGTACCATTTTACATTCCCACCAACAGTTTATAAGTGTTCCAGTCTCTCCACAACCTCTCCAACATTTATTATTTGGTGTTTTCTGGATTAATGCTAGCCTTGTTGGGGTGAGACAGTATCTCACTGTAGTTTTGATTTGCATTTCTCTAATGGCTAATGATCGTGAGCATTTCTTCATGTGTCTGCTAGCCACCTGAATGTCTTCTTTGGCGAAGTGCCTGTTCATGTCCTTTGCCCATTTTTTAATTGGGTTATTTGTCTTTTTGTTGTTGAGGTTTTGCAGTATCTTGCAGATTTTAGAAATCTGATGCCGATCGGATTTGTCATAGTCAAAATTTTTTTCCCAGTCTGTAGGTTATCTTTTGACTCTTTTGGTGAAGTCTTTTGATGAGCATAAGTGTTTGATTTTTAGGAGCTCCCAGTTATCTAGTCTCTCTTCTGGTGCTTGTGCATTGTTACTTATGGTTCATATTCTGTTCATGCCATGTATTAGGGCTCCTAGTGTTGTCCCTATTTTCCCTATTTTTTTTTCCATAATCTTTATTGTTTTCGATTTTATATATAGGTCTTTGATCCATTATGAGTTCGTTTTTGTGCATGATGGGAGGTATAGGTCTTGCTTCATTTTTTTGCAGCTGGATATCCAGTTATGCCAGCACCGTTTTTTAAACAAACTGTCTTTTCCTCATTTAATGGACTTTGGGCCTTTGTCAAATATTAGCTGCTCATAGGTGGATGAAGTTATGTCTGGATTATCAATTCTGTTCCATTGGTCTATGTATCTGTTGTTGTACCAGTACCAGGCTGTTTTGACTACCGTGGTGGTATAATAGGTTCTTAAATCAGGTAGTGTAAGGCCTCCCACTTTGTTCTTCTTGAGTAATGTTTTATTTATCAGGGCCTCTTCCCTTTCCATATGAAGTTGGTGATTTGTTTCTCCATCTCATTAAAAAATGCCAGTGGAATTTGGATCTGGATTGCATTGTATCTGTAGATCGCTTTGGGTAGAATTGACATTTTCACAATGTTGAGTCTTCCTATCCATGAGCAAGGTATGTTTTTCCACTTATGCAGGTCTCTTTTGGTTTCTTGCAGTAGTGTCTTGTAGTTTTCATTGTATAGGTCTTTTACATCTCTGGTTAGATTTATTCCTAAATATTTTATCTTCTTGGGGGCTATTGTAAATGGTATTGATTTAGTGATTTCCTCTTCGAAGTTCTCTTTGTTGGTGTAAAGGAATCCAACTGATTTTTGTATGTATCCTGAAACTTTGCTGAAATCTTCTATTAGTTCCGGTAGTTTTCTTGTGGATTTTTTTGTTTTTTTTGGGTATAAGATCTTATCATATGCAAATAGGAATACTTTGACTTCTTCCCTACCAATTTGGATGCCCTTTATTTCTTTTTCCAGCCTAATTGTTCTGGCTAGGACTTCCAGAACAATGTTGAATAAGAGTGGTGATAAAGGGCATCCTGTGTGGTTCTCGTTCTCAAGGGGAATGCTTTCAGACTCTCTCCACTTAGGATGATGTTGGCTGTTAGCTTTGTATAAATGCCCTTACTTATGTTGAAGAATTTCCCTTCTATTCCTATTTTGTTGAGAGTTTTTATCATGAATGGGTATTGGACTTTGTCAAATGCCTTTTCTGCATCGATTGATAAGGTTATGTGGTTCTTGACTTTTGTTTTATTAATGTGAGGGGATGACACTGATTGTTTTTCTAATGCTGAACCATCCCTGCATACCTGGTATAAATCTCACTTGATCATGGTGAATTATTTTTTTGATATGTTGCTGAATTCTGTTGGCTAGAATTTTGTTGAGTATTTTTGCGTCAATGTTCATGAGGGATATTGGTCAGTAATTTTCTTTTTTTTTTTTTTTGTGGTGTCTTTACCTGGGTTTGGTATCAGGTTATGCTGGCTTCGTAGAATGACTTTGGGAGTATTCTATCCTTTTCTAGTCTCTAAAATACCTTTAGTAGTAGTGGTATTAACTCTTCTCTGGACGTTTAGCAGAAATCTCCAGTGAAACCATCTGGACCAGGGCTTTTTTTTGTTGAGAGTTTTTTAACTACCTTTTCAATCTCTTCTTTTGTTATAGGTTTATTTAGTTGTTCAAACTCTGTTTTTGTTAGTTTAGGTAGGTACTGAGTTTCTAGAAGTTTGTCCATTTCCTCTAGGTTTTCAAATTTCTTAGAGTACAATTTTTCATAGTATTCTGTTATGATTCTTTTAATTTCAGTTGGGTCTGTTGTGATATCATCCATCTCATTTCTTATATGGGTTATTGGCTTCCTCTCCTGTTTTTCTTTTTGAGTTTGGCCAGTGGTTTATCAATTTTGTTGATCTTTTCAAAGAACCAGCTTTTGGTCTTGTCAACTCTTTCAATTGTTCTTCTGTTCTCTATTTCATTTAATTCTGCTCTAATTCTTATTATTTCCTTTCTTCTGACACCTGAGGGCTTCTTTTGCTGCTCTCTTTCTAGTTGTTCCAGTTGTAGGGTTAATGTTTTGATTTTGGCCCTTTCTTCTTTTTGGATGTGTGCATTTATTGCTATGAACTGACCTCTGATCACTACTTTTGCTGTGTCCCAAAGGTGCTGGTAGGATGTATTTTCATTCTCATTTAATTCTATGAATTTCTTTATTCCATCCTTAATTTCTTCTATAACCCACTAGTTTTTGAGCAACATGTTCAGTTTCCATGTGTTTGATTTTTTTCCTTGCTCTTTCTGTTATTGATTTCTAATTTTATGGCTTTATGGTCAGAAAAGATGCTTTGTAATATTTCGATGCTTTGGATTCTGTTAAGGCTTGCTTTAGGGCCTAATATGTGGTCTATCCTGGAAAATGTTCCACGTGTGTTGGAAAAGAAAGCATACTTGGCTGCTTTAGGGTGGAGTGCTCAGTATATGTCCACGAGATCAAGTTGATTGATTGTAGCATTTAGATCTTCCGTGTCTTTATTGAGCTTGTTTCTGGATGTTCTGTCTTTCACCAACAGTGGTATGTTGAAGTTTCCTACTATTATTGTGGAGCTTTCTGTCTCTGTTTTCAATGCTGTTAGAGTTTGTTTTATGTATTTTGGAGCCCTGTCATTGGGTGGGTAAATATTTATT
The DNA here is from genome assembly GCF_000243295.1 of Trichechus manatus latirostris. NCBI lineage: Eukaryota > Metazoa > Chordata > Mammalia > Sirenia > Trichechidae > Trichechus > Trichechus manatus. The sequence continues at coordinate 8,846,285 of NW_004443972.1, forward strand.
ATAGTTATGTCTTCCAAGTGTATTGACCCTTTAATCATTGTATAGTGTCCTTCCTTATCCTTTGTGGTGGATTTTACTTCAAAGTCTATGTTGTTAGAGATTAATATTGCCATTCCTGCTCTTTTCTGAGTTTTGTTTGCTTGATATATATTTTTCAATCCTTTGAGTTTTTGTTTGTTTGTGTCTTTAAGATGTGTCTCTTGTAGGCAGCATATAGATGGATCATGTTTTTTTCCCCTTTCTGCCACTCTCTGTCTCTTTATTGGTGCATTTAGTCCATTTACATTCAGCGTAGTTATTGATAGGTATGAGTTTATTGCTGTCATTTTGATGTCTTTTTTTGTGTGTTATTCACAGTTTCTTTGTTCCACTTAATTCTCTGTGCTGAGTCGTTTTTCTTTATGTATTTTCTTTTAATCATTTTCATTCTTGTTATTTTGTATTTGCTGAGTCTTTATATTTTTCTTGTTTTTTATTTTGATGTGTAGGATTGTTAGTTTCCTTTGTGGTTACCTTAATATTTATCCCTATTTTTCTAAGTTCAAACCAGTCTTTTATTTCTTTATATCGCCTCGATGTCCTCTCCATATGAAAAATCTATGTCTACATTTTTTAGTTCCTCTTTTTTGTTTTAATGTTGTCATCTTTTACAAGTTGACTTCCCTGTTTCCCTATTTTCAGTGATTTAGCTTTGATTTATTTTTGTGACTTCCGTATCTGTGTTGATATCTGGTCGCTTTGTCCTGTGTTCTAGTCTTGGTTTGTTATCTGATGTTATTGATTTTCTAACTGGAGGACTGTCTTTCATATTTCTTGTAATTTTGGTTTGGTTTTTGCAAATTCCCTAAACTTCTGTTTATCTGGAAATGCCCTAATTTCACCATCATATCTGAGAGACAGTTTTGCTGGATATATAATTCTTTGCTGGCAATTTGTTTTTTTTCCTTCAAGGCTTCATAATTGTCATCCCATTGCCTTCTTGCCTGCATGGTTTTTGCTGAGCAGTCCAAGCTTAGTCTTATTGATTCTCCTTTGTAGATGACTTTTCATTTATCTCTAGCTGCTCTTAAAATTCTCTCTTTATCTTTCGTTTTGGCAAGTTTTATTATGATATGTCTTGGTGACTTTCTTTTGGGATCTAACTTATGTGGGGTTCGATGAGCATCTTGGATAGATACCTTCTCATCTTTTATGATATCAGGGAAGTTTTCTGCCAACAAATCTTCTTCTCTCTGTATTTTCTGTTATACCTCTGTTCTGGTACTCCAGTTACTCGTAAGTTATTCCTCTTGATAGAGTCCCACATAATTCCTAGGGTTGCTTCATTTTTTTTAATCCTTTTATCTGATTTTTCCTCAAATAAGTTGGTGTCTAGTGCTTTATCTTCAATCTCAGTAATTCCAACTTCCATTGCCTCAATTCTGCTCCTATGACTTTCTTTTAGTTGTCTAATTCTGACATTTTATTATTAATCTTCTGGATTTCTGATTGCTGTCTCTCTATGGATTCTTTCAGCCTGTTAAATTTGTCATTATGCATTTCTCTAATCATCTTAAGTTCCTCTATTGCTAGGTCTGAATTTTGCCTAATATCCTTCCTGATCACTTCAAGAATTCTGTATATTAATCTTTTGTATTCTGCCTCCGGTAATTCCAAGAAATTCTCTTCTTCTGGAAAATTTCTTGATTCTTTATTTTGGGAGCTTGCTGCAGCCATCATGGTCTGACTCCTTATGTGATTTGATATTGACTGTTGTCTCTGAGCCATCAATAAGTTATTATATTTATTTTATGTTTGCTTACTGTGACCTAGCTTCTTGTTTTGTTTTGTTTTGATATACCAAAATAGGCTGCTCGTGTAAGCTAGCCCGATCACCAGTGCCCCTGAAGCTCCAACGTCCTGCCACCCGGTGGCCAGACCTGCTACTAAGTATGTGAGCCCAGGAGTCTTCCCACTCCTCCAGTATGGATTCAGCTCAGGTGCCCAAGTAGTTGGCCACCAAGTGTGTGGTGCAGGCTCTCATCTACAGTCCTAGACAGGCAGGGGTGATTGATATAGGCACAGCTATCCAGCTGCAGCAGGGGGCCACATGCTGAGCAAGGCAGGGGGCTGATGGTTGCCCCCAAGTGTCCAGGAGGGAAGTATGTCCCTGTTCCCTAGTGTGCATAGGTGGGTGGGTTTTGCAGCTGGACTATGAGCACCCAAAGCTATTGGTTGTAAGGACTGGGGGCATCTCTTATTCTTGGGCCCCTGTCGCATGTGGCTAGGTGGCATGGGTGGAGCCATCAGTCCTCAGGCTTGGATGTGGGTAGGTGAAGACCCTGCTTAATGGGCAGAGCAATGTCAAATGTCACAAACCTGCCACTTCACAGCTGAAACAGTTGAAGTTAGACTTCAGGGTCTTCAGGTATCTATCCTGTTGTACTGTGGTAATGAGGACCTATGCTGTTGAAATGGGCCCACACGAGTCTCTACAGGGGGAAAGGTGGTCAAATTCTCTGGACCCGTTGTGTCTGTGCCTAGGCAAAGGAACTGTGCCTGTCCTGAGTTCCTGGCTTAAGGGAGCCAGCAGATTTTTTTCCCCGTTTGTTAATCTGTTCCCTCTCCAAGGCCAGGAGAATGGCTCAGGGGGCGTGATGTGTCATACACCAGCCCAGAGGATTTGGCAGTCACTGAAGCCATCCCGGACCCAGTGCAGAGCAGGGAACAGGGAGGTAAATGGGACAGAGGTTTTTCCCAAAGGAGGGTGTTTTTGATCCATGTGGTAGGCCAGACACAAGTACTTATCTTTTGCTAATCAAGGGCTGCTTTTCACTAGTTCTGGATGGCCGAGTAGACTCTCTGCTGCTGGGTCTCTCCCGATGTGGAAAATGCCTCCCAAGTGCTGCTGCTTGCCTCACCACACACCAGGAGCTTATCTGGCCTGAAGGGCTCCAGCCCCCACCACGTCAGGTCTGGAAACTCCTCGCTGCTTCCGAACTGTCTCTCACCCCCATGCCACTCAGTCCAATTCCTCAACTCTTGATTTGCTGTTCAGGGCTCCTAGATTGTCATATATAATCGATTCACTTGTTTTTTTAGGTCTTTGTTGTAAGAGGGACCACCAGAAGCAGCTGACTACTCCACCATCTTGGCCATGCCACCCTATTTCTTCCTCTTTTTGTTATCTCACTTTCAGAATTAGAGTTATAGACCTGAAAGCTATTTTGATTCTAAAAACACTCTTTGACGGTAGATAATAGTGTAGTTAGTTTTCTTTTCTGCACAAAGAAACACTGTTTTCATTTTGTACATTATGTTTCAAATAAAAATTCTAATCTTTGGATTTAAAGACTGATAATCTAACATGGCAGGATAAAAGACAGAATATTTCTTTACTTTTTATTTCCATAATACTTCATCTCCCTCCATAACACCTATAACAATGTAAGTAAAATAAAAACACATTTTAAACAAATGAGTGAATATTCTAGAAATCTAGTCAGAAGATGTTTCTCTGATAAGGAGACTGATCCTTTTAAGGCTATGTATAGTCTCATAGCCCCTAGATAGATTACTTTGAATTATCATAAAGTGGAAGAATTCTTCCTCTTGTTATGAAGTATCTGTTTCAGCAGTCAGTATCAAACTGATGAATTCCATTTCATTCTGAAGCCAGAAACAAAGCATGGGCAGCTCTAATCTTGAAATCTAACAATTATATATAAAAAAATACTTATTTATTTTCTCAGGGTCTATGTTGATAAACTTTAAAGCTCATCTAAAATTTTAAGAAATTAAAAATTTTGATTAGAAAATGTTAACATCAAAACATTAGGTATGACTCCCGCAAGATGGCAGTCTAGGCAGAAGCACCATGCCGTCCCTCCACAACAAAGATCCGAAAAACTAAGCCAAACAGAGAATCAACAATCCTAAAACACTAGAACATCAAATGAAGAGATAAAGAACTCAGCCGAACACCAAACGGAGTAAGAATACTGAAAGAGAACAGAGAGCGAGGAGAGATTCAT
>NW_004443972.1:8856828-8867608 GCF_000243295.1 Trichechus manatus latirostris
GTGGGGTTGTTAACCAATGTCATAAAACAGCATGTGTGTTACTGTTACATGAGAAACTATCTGTTCTGTAAGCCTTCACCTAAGTACAATAAAATATTAAAAAAAAAAAAAAAACATTAGGTATGATTTTAGTGTGCAACATTTCTTTTATAACTTAGGGAATTTAATCTTCCTTGAAATATCTCTTCTAACTCTTTTAGCTTATCTTGTTTAGCTTAGATTTTCTCTTGTAGCTTATTGTCAGTTAGATCTCAAGTACCATAAAAGGTAATTTAATATAAGAACATGTAGCTAAACAGAACTGTGTTTAAATTTTTTAAGACTAATGAGCATTATTTTAGTTTCTGAGAATAAACTCTGTTAGGTATATCAGAAAAGAAATTGTTGAAGTGATATTTCAGAAATTTTTGAAGCAGCAATAAGACATATTTAAGCAATGATAAACATGGTAAAAGATTTGTCATTTGTATTTCTGATAAAGACATACTTCACTTACAGATAAAATGCTCTAGCACAGTTAGTTCTGTTTTGTTCCCTACCACATTTTCAAAATACAGGGGACAAGAAATAGAAAGAGAGAAGGCTAAACAAGCCTAGCAAGTCTGGCTTTCATCTGTGCCAGGAGGGTGGGGTTGAATGCCCTAAATATGTTTTAACCCTTCATTACAGTGTTTTATTTCTCTTTAAAACATTTTTACTAGAAGTATCTTGCTATTGATTGACAATTCATGTATAAAGTTATAATTTATTGATAAAATAATGCTCCAACAGTCAGTTGTAAAATTTTGCTGAAAATTGAGTCAATTTCTGGGCAAATTATTGCACATTAAATAATTCTATAGATATATTTGATGACTAAGGTAGTGGAAAATGTGCTCTCTGTTTACTGACATCAGAGCTAAAGGGATTATTCTCAGTGGAGTGAACAGTGGGCTGAATTACCTGACCTTGGAGCTGATATACATCTGCCAGTGGTCACAGTAAACTAACGTCCTGATGACCCCCCTGGACCCAGAACAAGTTATATATTCAGAAAAATAAATCTCAACTAGGCATCTTTTTGTTCAGTCTCTTCTAGTGCTTCCTGGGCTAAAACTGTCTTATAAAATATGCATAATCACCTCTTGGATTCTACCTAATTTAAGGTTACCATTTGTCCTCTAAGAGAACCAAGCATGGAAATTCACTAATTGAAACGATTATTTTGCATTTTTACCATCAGGTCTGTTTGTTAATTTGTTTTTCCAGTTGATGTTAGTCTCTATTTGATCACTGTTGCTGTCGAGTTGTTTCTGACTCATACTGAGCCTATAGGGCAGAGGAGAACTCTTCCATGGGGTTTCCAAGGGGCAGCTGATGGATTTGAACTGCTGACCTTTTGGTTAGCTGCCAAGCTCTTACCCACTGTGCCATCGGGGCTCCCTCTATTTGGTAGGCTTCTTAAATTCTTGTACTATATCAAGGGTAAGAAAAATATGACCACATGCAGTCAATTCACAATTATTTACTTAAAATATATCACCTGTGGCACATTTTAAACCCGTAATAGGGCATATAGATTGGAGTGCTCTCTTACAAGCAAGTGCCTTTCCGGTCATCCACTGGCAGATCAAACTGCACCAGAGTGCAAGGGGAGAAGAGAGCACTCCCCTTACAGCATTTTTATTCCAGATCTCATCCCAAATGTAAACATTTTCCCCATACTCTTGCTACTGTGGCAAAGAGGGCATTTCTGTGCTGATAAGAGGCTTATATAGACAAGGCATTTAATGCAAAAAGGGACCTATTATAATGCACAGCATCAATATTGTCCATTGACTCACTGTCCGTGGTCAGGCTCCCAGGATGCCACAGATTGAGAGAATGTGGGACCAATTATTGTGACAATGGAGGAGTGAAAAAAGGTAGAGTGGAGAACACTTTTCTCCCTAGACAATGTGTACTGCACACATAAAAAATTCAAAAGGTTACTTGTGTTGAGACCCCGCATTATGTGTCATTTAAAAACAAAGAAAAAAACATTGTATGTGTCATAACTCAGCAAACTCAGATGCTTATATTCCATAAGCAATTCAGAGACTTGATAAAAGTGCTCATGTTGGAGAAACTAATTTGAAGCTCTAGCTTATCAAATGTCATGGCAAGTGATCTGTGCGTAAAAATAAAGAAGATCAATTAAGGATAATGAAAGTTAGATCATCAATTGACTATATTGAGATTTAAAGAACACACCCTTAGTGGTATAAAATGACTGCAATTCATTGCATTGCATGCTTCCAAACACACTTAGACAACATTGCTATAAAATATATTTTTTTTTTGTCAAAATATTCTCTGTTTCAGAGGAAGGGGGGAACATGGATTGACAATTTAATGGGTACAAGGTTTTATTTGGGACGATGAAAACTTATTGGAACTAGATAGCCATAGTGATTGTACAACGTTGTGAATGCACTGCCACTGAATTGTACACTTTTAAAATAGTAAATTTTGTTATGTGAATTTCACCTCAAAAAAAAAAAAAAAGAGAAAGAAGCAAAAAAAAAAAGGTATTATATTTCTAATATATTGTTGCTGTGTGCTGTTGAGTTGATTCTGACTCATAGTGACACTATATGACAGAGTAGAACTACTCCACAGGGTTTCCTAGGCTGTAATCTTTGACACAGATATTCATACAAGTGTATGCAGCATCTCGTGAAGGTGAAAAATAGTCTTGTAGTCTCAATATTTTCTTTGGTGCCATGAATTAAAAAAAAAATTAATAGCAGGCCTTCCTCTCCTGCCTGTTTAAAGTTGTTCTCCCCTTCCATTTTGGACAAATGCTACATTTCATAATTTCAGCAAATAAATGTAAATCATTAAAAAGGAAAAATTTACGTTCTCCTATATGTTTGATGCAATGAGTCAAAGGGTTTATATCTCTCATCAATTTCATTTTTGGCACATTTTTTGACAAATGGAAAAAAATGTTTTCAGCTTGAATTTTGTATGATCTGCCTTATCAAAGGAAGAGTTCGTAATGCATTTGATGAGCATTAACATGAAAGCTAGCACTTGGGCCACAATTAATGCTTATCTTTTCAGCAGACATGGGGAAGAGGTGAATAACAGAGTGCCTAATGGCAAGTCTGTTAGATGCGACATGGACAGAAGCTTTTTTTTTTTAATAGTAAAATCTTTGGTATGCAGCTTCAATCTAAGAGAGAAAAATATCCGTAAGCATTGTCATTAGGCTATAAATCACGACTGGACAGAGATATGCTGTGTTTCCGTAAGTAGTTACAGAGAATGACTTGGTGGTGCTCTCAGTCTTTTTAAAAGTGTTAGGTTATAATCTGACCAAAGGTCCTTTTTGAACGACTCTCTGGACTGGCAAAATAACATTCACTTTACACAGGTAACAGAAGATCATTCATTCTAAAAAGTAATCACATTGACTCAACATGTTTAATCTCAAGGGATCCCGCTAGGACTTTTCCTATGACTCTGCTTCCTATTTCACCTTCAGTCAGCATGGGTAGAGATAAGAGGCTTAATGTGTTTCCCTGAAGAGCCCAGCAACTACATTCTTTTTTGTCACTGGAAGTGCATTATGAAGGAATGAAAAGCTGCCCACTGCGATTAGAGGCTAGTACTCCTGTGGAATTCAGTTAAACTTCCAGACAAGATGATTGGAAATAGAGTAAAGATAAAATCATGATAAAGACAGGCAGGTGCTATTTGACCTTTTGGAGACTTCTATCCCATGCTACCTTTGGTCTAGGCCCACTGAAGAATTCCATAAGCAGATTAGAAATACAATGATATTTGGCCAGAGCTGGTTGAAGAAGGTGTCTTAGAAGGCCTTCTACATTCTACTATCTTTCTGGAGTATTTCTGACATAGGTCCTACTGTCACCTGTTGTTGTTAGGTGCTGTCAAGTCAGTTCTGGCTCATAGTGATCTATGTACAACAGAATAAAGTAATGGTCCTGCACCATCTTCACAATCCTTGCTATGTTTGAGCCCATTGTTGCAGACATGGTGTTAGTCCATCTCATTGAGGGTCTTCCTCTTTTTTGCTGACCCTCTACTTTACCAAGCATGATGTCCCTCTCTAGGGACTGGTCCCTCTTGATAACATGGCCAAAGTACATGAGATGAAGTCTAGCCATCCTTGCTTCCGAGGAGTACTAGGGCTGTACTTCTTCCAAGACAGATTTGTTCGTTCTTCTGGCAGTCCATGGCATCTTCAATATTCTTCACCAACACCATAATTCAAAGGCATCGATTCTTCTTCAGTCTTTCTTATTCAGGACATTTGTGTGCACTCTGAAATTTTAAAGGCACTTCTTTACGATGTCCCAATTTGACTTAAATCAACTCATTGGCTCTGTGTAGGCGATAAATTCTCTTGATCTTGTAATTTAGGATTTGTTGTGCTTTTTCTCCTGTTGTTGACTTTTTCATCTTCACTAACTAAATTAAAAATACACGATTAGAAAACAGTTTAACATTCACTTACACAAATTGTTCAGTTTCCAATTAAATGTTTGAAAAAATTTTACTGTTTAATGATAATATGTGTAATATGCTTTGAATCGAACAATTGGAGGTAAAACAAAACATAGGTGAATTGTACATTTTCAGAGTTTATTTCTGTGTGTGTCACTAGTCAATCCATTATGTTTTATCTGAATTCATCTTGTGAGATGGATGCACTGTTTACTGATGATGATGCAATAGTAGTAAATTTAATTATAAAATTTTCAAATATAAACTGGGAATTCGAAATGATATTAAAATGTCCTGTTAGACTTCATAAAGATATCTTTAGAACCAGCTAGCTCTTGTCACTAATGAATAGGAAATAATTAAAAGACTCATCTGTAGAACTAATTCTGAGGGAAAAAGTCCATTATAGTGTTGTATCTGGAGAAATTATTTTACCCAAGTTGCAACAACTAATCTATTAATTTTCAAATTGGACTCTTCAAAAAGTTACCTTACCATGTTTGGTGTCTTTCATGGTATAGTTATCAAGTTATTTAGATTTTACTACATTTTACTTGAAAAGTGGTTAAACTGTCTTTTTCACATTTCTATCTGTATATCATCAGTGTTATTGCTGGTATTTAAAAGGTTTTTTAAAAAATATTTGTGTATATGCATGTGTGTCCATCTGAGAATACTGGTAGGTTATTTTCACATCATATAATGTTATATAAATGAACCAAAGATGGCTTCTGTATCTCGGTCCCAGGTAAACTCAAATTTTTACACACCCCATTGTTTTAAAAATAGCCCAAATAAACAGATTTTTAGCCACTTAGAGCCTGGAATGAAGAAGGAATGGAGCAGAGCTACAGTTGACCTATGCTGTATATAAAGTGAGAAATAAACATTTGCTTGTGTTAACTGTTGAAAATTTGGGGTTACTTATCAATGCAGAATAGTCTTGCTTAAGCTGACTGATATGGTAATCAGCTATTCTATGTCACTATCAAATAATTTCACTATCTAGTGTTCATATCATCCACTCCCCAACCCCCAACCCCCACACACACTTTTCTCTGTTTCTATACTATGACTCTTCTTTACTCATTATTTCTGCTTATGTATAGTATCAATTGTTCTATGTCTTCTTCAACTGTGGCTTCAGTTATTTTTTGTCTCCTGTGTCTTTCCCTTTCTGTTTTTAACACTTACTACCAACTCTCTAATTTTCCCATGAAAACTCCCAAGAGCATTAGTCTTTTTGTCCTTCTTTCTGAGTAGAATGTTCATGCTGGCCACTTATTTAGCCGCTAGTCAGCCTTCCTTTTGGTATATATGAGATCTACGTTGTGGCAAGTCATTTACTATGATTGGAATTATGTCACATGTCCTTATATTTTTTTCTTAGAAATAATGAATAATTATTACAGTTTCTGTCTTCAAGCCTTTCTCAAAATGTTAGCATCTATAAATGGAATAATTATTCTATTGCCATGGATTTTATTCAGTAAATCCAGATGTAATCAGCAGCTATAATACAATTGAAAAGAAAACTGAGTGTATCTACTGTGCTTTCTCTCCATTAACCAAAACGCATATTTTAATGGAAATCACATTGAGATCTTGTTTTAGCACTTTATTTGGTTTGAGCTATTATTAGTGACTCTAGTATTAGTCACAGGAGATGAATAATACCATTCTATTCAATTTTCTCTGTTATCATTTTGTTACAAACTTTATAGTAGAGAAAGGGTTCTATATAGTAATCTCCTGCCACAGCTCATTCTGCTGTGTTTATGAGTCCATCTAATCCTTACAACCACCTTTCAGGTTCACAATTCTTAAAACATTAGTGGATATGGTTGCCAATTTCATGAAATATCTCTGAGAATAATACATCCTGAGTTATTTTTATAACTTACAGTATTCATCCTACAGAGGAAAAATAGCTTCAAGATGTTTTTTGTTCAATTTTCACAAATTCATATTCCTATGCAGGCCTATTTCATTAGTCATGGTATTACAGAAACTAAAAGCTCAAAATACCTCTAAAACTACTGAATGGAATCCAGTCAAAATAGACATTCAGGCTAATGACCCTTCAGCTGCCCTCAACAAACTGTGACGTCTGTAATGGCAACAAAGGGGGAGAGGGAGTATTAGAAATTGTGCTGATCTTGGACTCACATATTTCTAGGAGAAATCCTGATTCTGACACTGTCTGGGTGTGAGATATTTACTTCTCTGGGTTTCAGTGCTCTCAAAATAAAGCAAATTAGATTCTACATTCATTACAACCAATTGCAGAGTCTCATTTTGGTGACACCCTTCATTCCCCTATTTCAGTGCCAGTGTTTTCAGGCTGCCTTTAAGTGTTTTCAGCTGGTAGGCTTAGAGTCCTGTCAGGATTATATTCCGTGAATCTGTTAGGCTAACAGTGTCTCATACTTCTCATCTTTCCCAAGTTCATCCTTGTTCATGTCCCTGGTCCAAATGGATATCTTCATTGTCTTATTTCATATAGTTCGTTTCATTATGGCACTTGGCTGCTACCTGAAACATTAGCGGTTCAAACCTACCCGGTGGCTCTGTGGGAGAAAGACCTGGCAATCTGCTCCCATAAAGATTACAGCCTAGAAAACCCCATGGGGCATTTCTACTCTGTCACATGGTGTTGCTATGAGTTGAAACCAATTTGACAGCACCCAACAACAACAACATTTCACTGCGTGAACCAACAGCTCCAATCCCTCAAATATACACCCTGCTGGAGTGAACACATCTACATTTGCCAGAAGGACAAAAGAAAATCCAGATGTAATACAAAAGAGGTTAATTTTAAAAATTCTGTAGGTTTGAATTGGAAATAGAAGTATGAAATTGAGTATTCTGATTTTATATATATATACTATATATGTCTCACATATATAGCATATATGTATAAAAAAACCAAACCCGTTGCTGTCGAGTCGATTCCAACTCGTCATAATGACCCTATAGGACAGAGCAGAATTGCTCCATAGGGTTTCCAAGGAGTGGCTGGTGGATTCAAACTGCTGACCTTTAGATTAACAGCCAAGCTCTTAGCCACTGTGCCACCAGGGCTCTGTACATATATATATTACATATTCTATATATATGTATGTGTGTGTGTGTGTGCGCACACACACATATAATCTTGCCCACTAAAAAGCTTAAAAAAAAAGACCAATTCAGGAACAATGAGAACCTTAGCACCTAGGTGTTGAAATACTAGTAATTTCTAGTAACCCTTAGGTGACTGTGATGGTTAAGGTTGTGTGTCAGCTTGGCTGGGCCATGATTTTCAGTGGTTTGGGAGTTATGTGATGATTATAGTTTGGAAGTTATGTAATGATGTAATTATCCTCCATTTTGTGTTATAGTGTGATCGGCCCCATGATGTGATCTGATATGATCAGCCAATAAATTGTAAGGGGAGTTTCCTTGGGGGTGTGGCCTACATCAAATTTATATGGATGTTCGGCAAAGCTCACTGGCTTTGGCTTACTCTAGATCCTGCATCCAGCTTGTCATCATCTGACCTCCAATTCTTGGGAGTTGAGGCAGCAGCTGACCATACTGCCTGCCGATCTTGTGATTTGTTGGCCTCCACAGCCTGTGAGCCAGCAGCCTGCTGTCTGACCTGCCAATCTTAGGTTTGTCAGCCTCTGCAGCTACATGAGTCAGGAGAAGCCTCCAGCTGGACACCTCACCCATGGACTTGGGACTTGCCAGGCTCTACAACTGCATGAGCCATTTCCTTGAGATAAATCTCTCTCTTGCTTTCTCTCCCTCTCTCTCTATATATGTACACACACATTTCACTGGTTTTGAGCCCTGGCGGTGTAGTGCTTAAGAGCTTGGCTGCTAACCAAAAGGTCAGCAGTTCGAAGTCACCAGCTGCTCCTTGGAAACCCTATGGGGCAGTTCTACTCTGTCTTATAGTGTTGCTATGAGTCAAAATCGACTTGATGGCAAAGGGTTTGGTTTTTTGGTTTTTCACTGGTTTTGCTTCTTTAGAGAACCCAGCCTAAGACAGTGACCCAATTATTTTCTGCTTTGAATTTTTTGTTGACACCATGTATTTTCATTAAGGGAAGCATGCTGAATCATTGAGTGTGTCTGAACTTTTGGTAGGCAGTATGGATTTTGTTTTTGTTGCCCCCTCCCACAAGCCTATCCTAAGTGTTTAATGGTACATAACTGGCACCACTAGTTATACCCCAGAGTTGCCACCAGGATCTATTGGTACATATGTGTAACAAATAAAAATTTTCAAAATTGCTATTTTTCCTACCAAAACTTCAAACACCTCATACAATGCCCTGCAAAAACAGTAATTTGAGGCGCATACCCATTTTTTCTGTTTCAAACAAACATAAAGGCCCCTGCCTGTGGCAGCGTGCACTGTCAGTGGTACAGCAGCTTCCCAATAAAACCCAGAGGCGAAAAAGTCCATGGTTGCTATATGTACTGTCAGGCACAAAAAGGTTAAAATGTTAGGGCTGTTTGGAAAAATGTCTGATGGCAGATCTGTGACAGCAAATGTCTAAGATGGGCCTGCAGTACCTTGTTTTATCAACTGGTGAGGAAGCTATCAAATATTACTAAGGTAATGTTACAGTTCTAGGGTAATAGCAAAAGGAGCCAATTTGAAGATGCTCCCACTGGCTAAAGATGGGATGGTTCATACTTCAATAAGGATAATAATTGTAATTGACTTAAATCCATCACTATACTATCCTGAAAACAGGTAAATAAGGGGAAAGAAACATACATTTATCTTATACCACTGGGTAATTAGATATGAAGTGTCTCTTTATAATAGTATTTCATCTAAAAAAAGGAATAATAAATGACAGAATTAGGCTATCACTAATTTACAACCCCCAATGAGTTAATGGATCTACGCGTTGAGCATCAACACCCACCAATATGAAAAAAGTAGAGGCAATCACACATTATATGCTTCTCTAAGAAAGAAATCAATACCACTAGTCTTGTCAAAGGGATTGAAACATGAATGTGATTAAGCCTCTGGATCCACCTGTCAGTTTGTAGGAGACAAGCCGAAGAACATGTAGGTCTTTACCATAAGTATGAAATCAGCAAAATCCAGATTGTGTGAAACTGTGGGTCAAATGGCTCAGATTCTTCAACCAATAAATTTTAAGAGCAATGGGATGGAGGGGAAAAACAAGAGATTAAACATAACAAATTTAAAAAAAAGTGGGGCAAATTTACAGTGTCTAGGGATGCACACTTTGGTCATAAGACTATAAAGAATCACATGGAAGTGATTACCATAAAAGGTAAAATATGGTTACTCATGGGGAGGGAGGGAATAGTGATTGGGACTGGGGATGTGTAGGGGCTACTGAGGTGGCTGGTGAAGTTCTTTCCCTTAACCTGGGTAGTAGTTACAAGGATATTCATCATCATTATTAAATATTCAATCCAGGTAGTAGTATCATAAAGTAAAAAATGAATTTCTTCTTTTAGTAACCCCATTCCTCTTCCTTTTCCCCTAATAAATTATCCCTCTTAACATACTAATGTATTTCATTCCATATCTTTTTCTAACATTTTACATATATACTAGATAGATGATAGACAGATGGATGACATATACATGTATATATATATGTATATGTATATATACACACACACATATGTTGTTAGGTGCCTTCGAGTAGGTTCCAACTCATAGCGACTCTGTGTATAACAGAACAAAACATCGCTCAGTACTGTGCCATCCTCATAATTGTAGGTATGTTTGAGCACATTGCTGCAGTCACTGTACCACACCATCTCATTGTGGGTCTTCCTCTTTTTCTCTCACCCTCTACTTTACCAAGCATGATGGCCTTCTACAGGGATTGGTCTCTCCTGATAACATGTCCAAAGTACTTTAGACAAAGTCTCACTCTCCTCACTTCTAAGGAGCATTCTGACGGTACTTCTTCCAAAACAGGTTTGTTCATTCTTCTGGCAGTCCATGGTATATTCTTTACCAACACCATAATTCAAATGCATCAATTCTTCTTTAGTCTTCCATTTTCATTGTCCAGCTTTTACATGCATACGAGGCAATTGAAAATACCATGGCTTGAGTCAAGCCTACCTTAGTCCTCAAGGTGACATCTTTGCTTTTTAAGATTTTAAAGAGACATTTTGCAGCATATTTGCCCAATGGAATACATCATCTGATTTCTTGACTGCTGCTTCAGCAGGGGTTAATTGTTAATCCAAGAAAAATGATACTCTTTTTTTTTTTTTT
>NW_004443972.1:8874105-8891139 GCF_000243295.1 Trichechus manatus latirostris
AGGAGCAGCAGCAAAACAACATACAAACATAAAAGAATGCTAGGGGAGCTTTCCGTTGGAATGGACAGATGAGAGATGGCTGTTTTGTCTCCCTCTGGATGCTCCGAAAAAAAAATGATACTCTTGACAACCTAAATATTTTCTCTGTTTATGCCGATGTTGATTATTGGCCCAGGTATGAAGATTTTTGTTTTCTTTATATTGAGGGGTGATTCATACTGAAGGCTGTAGCCTTTTATCTCCATCAGTAAATGTTTCAAGTCCTCTTCACTTTCAGCAAGGAAGTTTGTATCTACAAATGCAGTAATGCCTGTGAAAATAAGTGTAAATAAGATTTTTATGTATTTGTTTTACAGCCATGCAATTATCCTATACATATTACTTTTGACTTCCTTTTCTCACTGAAAAATTTGTCTAAGATAAATTTTCTATTAGACAGCTACTTTGTGTCATCCTTTTGATTAACCAAAAACCAAATGTGTTGCTGTCGAGTCAATTCTGACTCATAGCATCCCTATAGATTGGCTATATATTTCTTAGAATAGTCATAAAATATTGTAATTGTTTTATTAACTATTGTGTATTTACAAAATATTTATAAACATGTGAAAGATACAAAGAATAGTGATACAATAAAGACTTGTGTATCTTTGTTGTTGCTGTCGATTTCGACTCATGGGGACCTCAGATGTGCAAAGTAGAACTCCACTCCATAGGGTTTTCAAGGCTGTAACTTTTCAGGAGCAGATCACCCATCTTACTTCCAAGGCACCTCTAGGGGGGCTTGAACCACCAACCTTTTGGTTAGTTGTCCAGCACTTAACCATTTGCACCACCCAGGGACTTGTGTACCCATAACTCAGTTTAAAAAATAGGTCAATATCTTTGTCTTTGAAGTTCTCTATATGTCAGACATGATCCCACCCCCTTTCATAGGTTATTTTACAGATAAACTTGTTTATTCTCAACAATTTTTTCTGTACTCATATATTCAATGTTTAGTTCCATTTCTTTAAATATACTGTGAACAGTTATTTTAAAGTCTGATCTGATAATTCCAATACCGTCAGTCTTGAAATCTGATTATATTATCTAGTATTTCTATTTGTCCATGGTATCTTGTTTTCTTGTGTGTTTTGTGGGTTTTTTTTTTGCTTGTTTAACTGTGAAATCTTAATTTTTGGATCTTAAAGGTGATTTTTTCCCCTAGTGAACATTTGTATATGCTTTTGTTAGATACCTAACAAATACTAAACTGAAACCAGTTTCCACTGAGTTCTTAACTTTAAGGATTTAAGATGCCAGCTGAAGAGAATCTTCTTACCCCGGCTCCTCAGTGTCTAGTTAACAGTGCATGAAATGAAGTAAAAAGTCAATGCATACAGCCAAAGAGCTATTCTTAATAATATGGTAGTCACTTTAAAATGTGAGACTGTGTTTTTGTTCTATAATAAAGACAGCTTTCTTTTGTTTTATATGTTATCTCATTTTATCCTCAAACTACTCTAGAAATTTGTCGCAGCGGCGACGGCTGTCAGGGCAGCGGAGACAGTAACCAAATGCCACAACTCTTACAGAGAAGTGGGGCCAGGAGGGTCACTCTGAGGAGTCGAACCCAGCTTCAGTCCCAGGAGTTTATTTTATAGTTAATACAGCAAACAGTGAAGCAAATAACAGAATAATGGGCTTTGGGTGAATAACAATAAGTTTCAGGCAAGGGAGGAGGAATTCAGGTAAACAAGCCAATCAGTAACGGGTTTGGGAAAACAAGTCGTGACAAGTCTCAACATGTTGGGGACAAGTCTCAACATGCTGTGCAGCATAGAGGCCTTTATACATCCATATTTTAATGGCACATACCCCACAGAAATTCACTATTAGCTGCATTAAACTCAGCAACTAACAACAAAAGTATAGATAAGGAAGCTGAAGTTCATAAAATTTAGCTAACTTTTTCCCACAGTATTCTCAGTTGATGTCTGTTCTCTCTACTACATCCACTACCATAGGGCCTGGAGGTGAATTGTCCCCCTTATTTCTCATTACCACTTTCATGCCGTTTCTCCTTTCTGCTCCCCTCAAACCTGATCGTTTGGAGTAACTGCTTTCAGACTGTCTCCTATTAGCCTGCATTTTTACTGTCAACAACTAGTCTCCATGTTCTTCTCTTAATTTTTTAAATATCTTAGTTTGTAGCTCATTCTTTTTCTAACTTTATTCCCATCATCACTCAATGTGACTTCAACTTCCATTTTATTAATCTGTTCAATACTTAGCCTCTCAAAAATCTCATATATAAACACCCTACTCTGACCATTACATGCTCTTTTTCGAATCACTTCAGTCTCCAGCAGTTCTTTTGCCTCCACTGAAACATCCAATCCTTTGATCCAATCTATTCTTCACTGTCATCTGCCTTATCTTATTCTCTGTTTTCTCTTTACACATGCTACCCTCCATGATTAATCACTTTAATCACTCCCTTGCAGAGCCCCTCAACTTCTTTGTCTTTCTCTTGTGCTCCCAAAACTTAACTGGCAAAATGCCAGATCTGATTAAGCTCACCATTGGGCTTACTCTGTGCATGCACCGAATATCTGAACCTGCCTGGAGAAAAATACAGAACCATGCTGTTTGCACTTTAAGTTTATAGTCACTAATCTTCTGTGGGCATTCAGGAGCACTAAGAATTACTGTTATATCTCCCTAGTAAACTTCTAACCTACTCATCAGGTCTCTTTCATATTTCCTCTTTCTCAAACGTCTTAAACCCTCTCACCATTTTCACTGAAAAATGATAAAATCTACACTTGCTTCAGTGATAACATACAAGCCACTATGAGATAATATTCTCATCTTTTTATCATCAAATTTTCCAGCTTTCATTTACCTTCACCCATTTCTCATTGAATCACTTAGGATACTTTCACTATCAGGTAGCAAAATACACTACTACGATGGTTTTAAGAATGAGGTTTTTAATATTACATTACAATAAGACCAGAGGTATGTGGTTTCAGGATTGGTTAGCTTAGTTCCATACCTCTGAGTGACTTCTCTATGACCCTTATGGTCACAAGATAGCTTCTATAGTTCTAATATCATGTACTCATACATCCTAAGATAGATAGAAGTCGTTTTGCCTTGCATCTCTCTCTCTTTAAATCAAAGAGGGGGGAAATCCCCAAAACTTTCCAACAAACCTTCCCCCATATCAATTTGAGCAGAATTGAGTCATATTCCCACCCCTAAATCAATCATTTTCAGAAAGGAAATATGATTGGTTAGACTAAGTCCATTCAAGTTGGTCTTATACTAGACATATCACTGCCTTATTTCTGAACATAATCTGGATTACGTTAGCAAGAAAGATGGAGAATATAGCAGTTTTGGAGACCATCAACATTATGAGTTAGCCCTTTATATTTTGCTTTCTCCACTGCTACAGTGGATGGCTTTTCTCTGTACCTATTAAAGTCAACTCCTCTGCTTATACACTGGATTCCATCTCTCTTGTTTGCTCAGTGGCTTTGTCTCTTAAACAATCCCTTTTTCTTCTGCATCAACAATTTCTCCTTTTCTATTCTATCAATCCCATCAGCATGCAAACATACTATAATATTCCTTAGCTAACAAATTCTCCCCTTTGACCTGAAGATCCCTGCCAATTCCACCAGAAAAACAAGATTTGTTGAATGTGTTGTGTATACCCACAATCTCCACATTCTCTTTATTCCCTATAGGCTGATTAAATTATTAACAATTTACATTATATCTTAAGAGCACTGTGTGTATGTATATAAGCATGTGTGTGTGAATAAATGTTTGTAAACTTTTATCTAATTTATGTAGTTTACTCTCATTATAAGCACTCTAAATGTGTTTTTCTAAGTTCCATCAGCTTTCTTATCTCACTTATATCTTTTGTTATTTTTCAAATGCATTGGTTCTTTCAAAGTTGCCCTGGGCTGGGAAGAGAGAATTGAAGAATAGGGAGGGAATAATGAACGTGGAAAAGATCAGCAAAATGCTTGGAGAGATATAGGAAAGGATGGGAACATGGGAAGACATTTTTATATGAGGACCTGTCATGTCCATTGACTTTAGAGAGTAGTAACCTTTTATTAAATCAAGGCAGAATGTCATTTACATCTTTGTGGACTCCAACATGTCTAGTAAAATGTTTTGTTTATAAATAGATACAAAACAGTTGTTTTTCGTGTTTAATTTTTCAAATCATACAGTATTTTCAGGAAGATTAATCAAACATCATATATGATTTTCACAACTACTTGATGAGGTAGGCGAAAGAATGATTATCATTGATTCACTACAGTGTGATTTTGGGAAAGTCACACAACCTCTCTGTGCCCCAATTTCATCATCAGTGAAATGAGGATAAGACCTCTCTTAACAAGGTGTATAATGAGGACTGAATTTCTTCAATACCCAGAACATGACAAGCCAGGATAGGGAAACTGAGGTTCAGCGATGTTAAGACTGCCCAGCTGATGAGTGATGAGTCCTTGATCAAAATCTAGGTCTTTTCATTTTAATCCAATGATCTTTTAACTTTTTCATATTGTTGTATTCAATGAATATCATTTATCATGGATTTTAAAATAACTTCAATTCCAGAAAAAACTTTTAGTAGATTGACATTTGTCTTCCTTCCTGACAATGAGCATTAAAAAACTGATTAGCTTTACCTCTTTTCTCTGGCTGCTGAGAAACTGAATCAGATTTAAAGTATAATCATAGCACTTATCTGGCATTATTGCCTTTATCTTCATTGCCTTTGTCTATGTCTTATTCATATTCTGCTTTTCCCTGGTAATTACTTCTTCTATGTATTTATACATTTTCTTATTAGTTGTCCTTCTGAATTTCTTAGAAGAATTACTCAGCATTGTTGAATAAATAAATCCCAGCTACTCCCATAGTTAGAACTTGAGACATAGAGTTGCCCATGTGAGAAGTAGATGAATTGCAAGCCAAAGCCTACAATTTGGTGCTTCCACCCTTGTGGCTATTTATTTAGGGCTCATAATTGAAACCTCTACTTGTTTTCTCTGTCTGTGATGTCTTAATATATGCAGAATGCCTTTTCCAATTGTCAGTTATACAAGCATCTTTGTGTTTCTAAGGCTCGGCGTCTCTGGGGGACAACAATCTTTCTTTTGAAGTGCTCATATCAGGGTCCTCCAAAATTAACACGTGCCACAAAGCCTGTTTTTTTTCCTATCTCTCTTTTTTAAAAAATGTATTCTATTTCTACAGCCATTTTAGGTGCACAGAAAAAGGAACAGAATGTAGAGTGCCCTTATGCCCTCCTCCCCGACCCCCTCCCCACCAGCAGTTTGTCCTATTATTAACATCATGCATTTGTGTGGTACATTTGTTACAACTGATGAACCAATGTTGATGCATTATTATTAACTAAACTCCATAGTTTACATTAGGGTTCACTCGTTGTGTTGTACATTTCTATGAGTTTTGACAAATGCATAATGCCATGTTTCTGTCATGACAGTATCACCCAGAATAGTTTTACTGCCCTTAGAATGTTCTGTGCTTCACCTATTTATCCCTCCTTCCCCTGAACCTCTCTGGTAACTACCGATAAGTTTACTGTCTCTATAGTTTTGCCTTTTCCAGAATGTCATGTATTTGGAATCATACAGTATTAGCTTCTTCAGACAGGCTTCTTTGACTTAGTAGTATGCATTTAAGGTTCCTCCATGTCTTTTGACATTTCTTTTTATCTTTAAATAACCCTCCATTGTATAGATGTACCACAGTTTGCTTATCCACTCACCTATCAAACGACACTTTGGTTACTTCCAATTTTTGGCCATTATGAATAAAGCTTCTATAAACATTCACATACAGGTTTTGTGTGGACATAAGTTTGTAATTCGAGTAAATACCTAGGCATGTGATTGCTGGGTCGTATGGTAAGCCTATGATAGTTTTGTAAGAAATTACGACTGTCTTCCAAAGTGGCTGTTCCATTTTGCATTCCCACCAACAATGAATGAGGAAGGATTCATGTTGCACTAAATTCTTGTCAGCATTTGGTATTGTCAGTGTTTTGGATTTTAGCTATGTTAACAGGCATATAGTAGTATCTCACAGTTGTTTAATTTGCAAGCCCCTAATGACATATGATGTCAAGTATCTTTTAATTTGCTCATTTGTCTTATGTATATCTTCTTTGGTGCGATGTATGGTCAGATCTTTTGCCCATTTGAGTTGCTTGTTTCCATATTTTTGAGTTTTAAGAGTTCTTTGTATATCTTGGATACAAGTCCTTTATCATATATATGTTTTGCAAATATTATCTCCAAGTCTGTGTGTTATCTTTATCAAAGATAATATACACATATACATATACAAATTCAAATATCAGGGCATCATGCATGATAAAGTAGAGGGTCAGCAAAGGAGAGAAAGACCCTGAACATGATGCATTGACAGAGTGGCTGCAACAGTGGGCTCAAGCACAGCAATGATTTTAAGGATGACTCAGGACCAGGCATCATTTTATTCTGTTATACATAGGGAAACTATGAGTCGGAAGCAACTCCATGGCACCTAACAACAACAAAAATTACATAAAGTTTTTCAAGTATACACAATCCATTGCCACTGAGTCAATTCTGACTCTTAGCGACCCTACAGGACACAGCAGAATTTCACATACAGTTTCCAAGGCTGTAATCTTTATGGAAGCAGACTGCCACATTTTTCTCCTGCTGAACAACTGGTGAGTTTGAACCACTGACCTTTCAGTTAGCAGCCGAGCAATTAACCACAGCGCAACCACGGCTCCTTTTTTGAAGTATGTTGTTGTTGTTGTTGTTAGGTGCCGCAGAGTCAGTTCTGACTCACAGTGACCCTATGTACAACAAAACAAAACATTGCCTGGTCCTGCGGTATTTCACAATCATTGCTATGTTTGAGCCCACTGTTGCAGCCACTCTGTCAATACAGCTTGTTCAGGGTTTTCCTCTCGTTTGCTGACCCTCTACTTTACGAAGCATGATGTCCTTCTCCAGGGACTGGTGCCTCTTGAGAACATGCTCAAAGTACGTGAGACAAAGTCTCGCCATTCTTGCTTCTAAGGAGCATTCTGGCTGTACTTCTTCCAAGTCAGATTTGTTCATTGTTTTGGCAGGCCATGGTACATTCAATATTCTTCAGCAATAGCATAATCAAAAGGCATCAATTATTCTTCAGTCTTCCTTAGTCATTGTCCAGCTTTTGCATGCATATGAAGTGATTGAAAATACCATGGCTTGGGTCAGGCATACCTTAGTACTCAAAGTGACATCTTTGCTTTTCAACAGTTTAAGGAGGTCTTTTGCAGCAGATTTACCCAATGCAATATGTTGTTTGATTTCTTGACTGCTGCTTCCATGAGCATTGGTTGTGGATGCAAGTAAAATGAAATCCTTGACAACTTCAATATTTTCTCCATTTATCATGATGTTGCTTATTGATCCAGTTGTGAGAATTTTTGTTTTCTTTATGTTGAGGTGCAATCGATACTGATGGCTGTAGTCTTTGATCTTCATCGGTAAGTGCTTCAAGTTCTCTTCACTTTCAGCAAGCAAGGTTGTGCCAACTGCATAATGCATGTTGTTAATGAGTCTTCCTCCAATCCTGATGCCCCATTCTTCTTCCTATAGTCCAGCTTCTTGGATCATTTGCTCAGCATACAAATTGAATAAGTGTGGTGAAAGGACACAACCCTGACACACATCTTTCCTGATTTTAAACCACACAGTATCTCCTAGTTCTGTTTGAATGATTACCTCTTGTCTATATACACGTTCCTCATGAGCACAATTAAGTGCTCTGGAATTTTCATTCTTCTCTATGTTATCCACACTATGCAACTATGCATATATGATTATGCAAAGGCACACAGTCAAATGCCTCTGCATAGGCAATAAAACACAGCTAAACATCTTTCTGATATTCTCTGCTTTCAGCCACGATACATCTGACATCAGCAATAATAACCCTTGTTCCACATCCTCTTCTGATTTAGCTTGAATTTCTGGCATTTCCCTGTCAAGGTACTGCTGCAACCATTTTTTAATTATCTGCAGCAAAATTTTACTTGTGTGTAATATTGTTCAATGATCTCTGCATTCTTCTGGATTACCTTTCTTTGGAATGGGCACAAACGTGTATCTCCTCCAGTCAGTTGGCCAGGTAGCTGTCTTCCAAATTTCCTGGCATAGACAAGTGGGCACTTCCAGTGTTGCATACTTTTTGAAGGAACCCTGATGGTTAAGTGCTCAGCTGCTAACAAAAATGTTGGCAGTTTGAACCTATCCCATATATTAATCTTAATTATGAAAGTACATTATACAAGTATATTAATTATCCAAGTATATTAATCTTAATTATGTGTAATTTAGTAATTATTTACATATGTTTGCATACTTTTAACCATCACTCAATTCATGATATAAAACATTTTCGAGCCCTCAATAAGGTTCCATTGTGCTCCACCTTGTCTATAACAACTCCCAAAGACTTCTGTCACCACTATACCACCACTATTTTGACTTCTATCATCATCATTTAGTTTCGTTCATTCTTGAAACTTCTATAAAGAAAATCATACATTATGAACTTCTTTGGGGGAGCTGTTTTTTTCCAGTCAACATATCTGTGAGATTCATTTATACTTTTGCTTGTATAAGTAGATTGTTTTCATTATCATGTACTTTCTATTGTGTTAATATACTTCAGTGTATATGTCCATTCTCTTTTAATGGGCAATTGGGCTGTATCCAGTTTGGGGCTAATATGAGTAAAGCTGCTTGAATATTCTATACTTGGTGTAAACCCATCTAGTTATTTATGTGTGATGCAGAAACAGGTAAAATGATAGAAGCATGATTTATTTTAGTTTCTTTCATTCCTATGTTTCTGTTATTAATATCCTCAATCCTTTGGAGAAAGATCAAGGTCTAGAGAGGAGAGGAGAGAGGAGATGGAAAGACTGAAAATACTGGAGTCAGAAGGATGGAATAGAATTTTGTTTAATATTAAAAATGTTTCTCTACACCATTTGTTCATGATCTCAAAACTAACAGAAGTTTTAATTTTCTTTACAACCCATTCTTGTCTTATTTACATTGCATCTACAACATAATAAAAAAAAAGGAAAGGCTTATTTAGCTGTGACCATTCCCTAGAGATTATTTTCCTCCCCAGTCCGAATTTATATTCCTTTCCCTTTAATATTGTCCCTCTTTCTCCTTCGCTCTTCTGAGGTAGAGGAAAAGGAGACCCAGTGCTTTTCGTAGCCCAATAGTGTGTGGAGCACACTGTCAATTTCTCACTAAATTTGTATACTGCTTTCCCTATGCAAACGAAGTGTTCTCTTTCTTAGCTTATGTAAATGGTGATATCTTATAGGAATGGTGACTTTAAAAGATCCTCCAGGTTTTCTTCCTCCTTACCAAATTATCTGAACGATTTTACACACAGTCACTGATACTGTTGATAGACTAAATGGTTCCTTCCCTTCATCTTACCATTACTCTTTTTATCTATATGCCTCATTTCTTATTAGTTGTTTACAGAGGTCTGATTTCTTCTTGACTTCATCATCTCATTATCATTCCTCACCTGGGTTAGAGTCTATGTGTCAGTTTTGAATTCTTATATATTTTTCTTTTCAGTGATTCAGAATCTAAGTACATATTTCCCTATTACAAATACGTGTAAAAATATTACTGAAGTGGAGATAGGAGTGTGGGGAAGAGTGGACAAATGTAGCACACTGTTTTTCAGGATTCTGAGGTACTGAAGAATTTGCGCATTGATAAAACATACTTACTATGATGTAACAGATTTGCATTGTTAAGCTTTTTAAAATATACTTAGCCGTTTATAATGTATCAAGAAAACTACAGATGGGTAATTGTCCTCAACTTTCCTAAGTCTCTGCGTACCAAATTCTGGAATCAGAAAGTAGCAGATCATGCAGACCAGTTCCCTATTATGGGTTTTAGGGGAAAACATGCTTTATCTCCCCCTCCCCCTTCCCCCTTTCTTTTTCTGTGAAGACTAGGACTGGAAGTATATTCTTATAGTATTTAGCTATTAGGACCTCAGAGGCCTTCTGGTCCCACTCTACCTATTCTCTGCTCTCTTACTTTCTACCACTGCCCTACAAGTGACTATAGAGTATCTTCTTGAACACCACCAGTGTCTGGAAATCTCAATCTGATGCAAATGTGCTGTTCATAAGCACCTACGTTTCAGGTATTCTTTTGCCATAACTTAAGGACTTATGACAATAATCATTTATTATTTCTCACAGTTCTGTATGTCAGGAATTTGTACAAGGATCAGCAGGGCTCCTCTTTAATTTACATTTTGTCAGTGGGGTCACTCACTTGGTTGCATTCAGCTGGATACTGGCCTAAGCCAGAAGATTCAAGAAGGCTTCATATCAGGTACATTGGTGCTTTTCCACTTGATCTCTCTCTCCTTCCTTGTGGCATCTCATTCTCCAGGCTCCTGTGCTCTCTCTGTAGCAGGCTATTCTGTAACTCCTTGTAGTGTGCCCAGCTAGTTTCCAAGAGGGAAGACAAAAGCTGCCCGGCATCTTAAATTCTTCTTCCACATTCTAGTGGTCAATACAACAGATTTGAGGGGAGGAGAAACAGACTCCACTACTTGATTAGAAGAGCAGCAAAGTCTCATTGCTAATGATAGGAGATATCATTGCAGCCACCTATAGAAACACTCTATCACATCTGGAATGTCATACAATTGTCCAGGACCACCTTTTCTTCCTTAGCCCCCACATATCAGTGTTCCTGATTTGTTTTCATTCTAATGCTCTCTTGACCCAGCCTCAAAGACCTTCTGACTTACCACCTTATGATCCCTAATCTTGATCCCTAATGCAGGCCCAGCTGAATTTTTTACACTCCTGTATTCTCCAGGAACAGAGTTTTGCCCATTCTTTTAACTGTCTGAGGTAGAAAATCCCATATCCTATAGGGCGGGTGGGGAGAGGAGTTAAACAGTGCTCTTCATATCATGTTGAGACACGTCTATCATCAGGAAAGCTTCTCCACAGAGTGAACCAAAATCCAGCTTCTTGTAAATAGCATTCATTTGTCTTAGTTTTATCTATAAGAGCCACCATGTTCCTATCCAAGTTTTTGCCTGCTCTTTGCTAAACACCCCTCTCTTCTGTCATTATTTCCAAGTTCGTTATTAGCCTGATCATTCTCTTACAGATGGGCTTCATTTGGCTGGTATGTCTTAATGTGAATACACTTAACTTGGAGAGTTGAAACAGTGAAAAATAGATGCTATAATCTATGTCCTAGATCTGGACACTATAAACCTATTAACACTATTGTTTGGGATCAAACTAAGTGCTTTTTTTCCCCACACTTTTTGTTCAATCATCTCTCTCTCATCCTATACTTACTATGCCCACCTTGTATAATTGTGCTGTGTACAAACTTAGTTAAAGTGCCTGAGGGCAGCCGAAGGTACCGTTGAGAATATTAATTTACTTCACTCCATTCAGGTAGAACTCAACAACCAATTTAAGGGATATATACATCTTCAAATAGAAGCTTCTAAATGAGGAAGTTATAATTTTTAGTACGTCTAAGATTTATTCCTTCAGGTTCCGTACTCTCAAAACATACAAACGTTGAATGCTTTTAGGCAATTGCTATAAGCCACTTCATAATGGGGGTGAGGGCAGATCTGACCTATAAAAACATTAATTCTGCATGTCTTACAGTAAGAGTGTTTTTCATTCTTCTTCTTCTTTTTTTTTTTTTTTTTGCCAAACACAATGGAACATTTAGAAGAATGTCCTCAAATGATCACTTGTCACAAAATGTTGAGACAAGATTTTGTTATAGGTCTCAACTCCTATTACTGTATTTTCATTAAAATGTGTTGAAGGTTTATTCTTTTGTATTAAGAAAAGTTATCACATCTTAAATTCATTACTCCAATATCCATATCAAGTGTTTAATCCTGTACACTAGTGTACATTTATTTATTCCGCTAACATTTCAGTTTATTCTTTTTATAAAATGACTATCCATCACTATTCCTGTGATTCCTTGATTTACTCACTCAGCCAATGTGCTCGATGAAGTGTATATACCAGTGAACCAGGCAGATCTGTTCCACGCTTTTATGAAGTTTGCATTCTATGTGCTGAGGGAGAAAATAAATGAGAAAACAAATGAATGTGTGTTGTAATTTTAGATATAAGTTTTATAAAGAAATAAAACAGGGACTTATGATAGAAAGTAATTCAAAGCAGGGAGGAGCAAATAGTGGGAGGATCTACTTTAAAAGCAGTCAAGAAAGGGCTCCCGGAATCTGAGGTGGTGGCGTTTGAACAGAGACCTGACTCCGGGGAAGAAGCCAATCATGAAGAGATGTGTGAGTGGAGCATTCAGGTGAGAGGCACAGAATACACAAAGGCCTGAGGAGGTATCAAACTGTGCATGCTCTAGAAGCAGTAAGAAAGTCACAGTAAGCAATCAGGAGCTGAGGTGGGAGAAGTAAGGGGTGGGAGTGGGGGAGTTCATGAAGTTATGTGTATGCCGTGGCACAATGTTTGGCTTTTTGTTTAAGTACAATGGAAACTGTAGCAGGCACTGCTTATGCCACACATAGAAATATTTCTCTGATCCACTTATCGGTTACTCAGTAGGCTGCCAGTTTCCACAGCAATAGATGGTTCTGTGGCAAATTCAGATTATGGTGCAAGTAGTTCTATTGTTTGATCCATATGATCTTGCAAATTCCAGAGTTCTAGAAGTATCTGTGGTAGTTAATGACAACATGTTGGGTCTCAGACAAGTTCCAGTAGGACAGTCGCAAAACAGATTCTTTGTGTTCTGGAGCAAGGTCATATATTCTGCAGAAGAGAAATATTCTCTGTTCAGAAAGCATCTCCTGGCAAGGTATAGGGTCTAACAGTGCCTGATCATGGGATATCAAATGTCTATGCAACATATGCTGCCCATCATAAACTAGTTATTATCATCCACCAAATTTTAAGGCCTGCCAAAAAAGCAGTAATCTTTCATATAAGAGAAGTGCCACATTTGGCCCAGAGCCCCATAATATCTGTTACACCAATGACTTTCCCTCAGCATAATTACATGTATGGTTTCACAGGGGGTTCATTGGGATTATCTCATGAAGGAGGAAAAAGCTGGACATCAAAGATGTATTGGTCCACAAAAAAACTTGTACATGAATGTCTACAGAAGCATTATTCTTAATAGCCAAAAAGTGGAAACAACCCAAATGCCATCAACTAATGAATTAAGGAAAAAACAAACAAACAGAGTATATCCATATAGTGGAATATTATTCAGCCATAAAAAGAAATCAAGTACAGAGCATAAACACAATAAGAACCATAAGCAACAATGCAAGAGCACCAGAAGAGAGACTAGATAAATGGGAGCTCCTAAAAATCAAACACTTATGCTCATCAAAAGACTTCACCAAAAGAGTCAAAAGGCAACCTACAGACTGGGAAAAAATTTTTGACTCTGACAAATTCGATCAGCATCTAATCTCTAAAATCTACAAGATACTGCAAAACCTCAACAACAGAAATACAGATAACCCAATTAAAAAATAGGCAAAGGATATGAACAAGCACTTCACCAAAGAAGATATTCAGGTGACTAACAGATACATGAAGAAATGTTCACGATCATTAGCCATTAGAGAAATGCAGATCAAAACTACAATGAGTTATCATGTCACCCTAACAAGGCTAGCATTAATCCAAAAAACACAAAATAATAAATGCTGGAGAGGTTGTGGAGAGACTAGAACACTTATACATTGTTGGTGCGAATATCAAATGGTATAACCACTTTGGAAATCGATTTGGCACTTCCTTAAAAAGCTAGAAATAGAAGTACCATACGATCCAGCTATCCCACACCTTGGAATATATCCTAGAGAAATAAGAGCCGTCACACGAATAGATATATGCACACCCATGTTTATTGCAACACTGTTCATAATAGCAAAAAGATGGAAACAACCTAGGTGCCCATCAACGGATGAATGGATAAACAAATCATGGTATATCCACACAGTGGAATACTATGCAACGGTAAAGAACAATGATGAAGCCACAAAACATCTTATTACATGGAGGAAGCTGGAGGTCATTATGCTGAGTGAATTTAGTCAGTCACAGAAGGACAAATATTGTATAGGACCACTGTTATAAGAACTCAAGAAAAGGTTTAAACACAGAAGACAACATTCTTTGATGGTTACAAGGGTGGGGAGAGAGCGTGAGGGTTATTTAGTAACTAAATAGCAGATAAGAATTATCCTAGGTGAAGGTAAGGACAGCACACATTACAGGGGAAGTAAGCACAACTAGACTAAACCAAAGCTATGAAGTTTCCTGAATACAATCAAACAGTTTGAGGGACAGAGTAGCAGGGGTAGGTGTCTGGGGACCATGCTTTTAGGGGACATCTAGGTCAATTGGCATAACAAAGCTTATTTAGAAAATGTTCTGCATCCTACTTTGCTGAGTGGTGTCTGGGTTCTCAAAAGCTTGCAAGCAGCCATCTAAGATGCATCAATTGGTCCCAACCACCTGGAATAACGGAGAATGAAGAACACCAAAGACACAAGGAATGTATTAGCCCAAGAGACAGAAAGGGCCACATAAACCAGAGACTTCATCAGCCTGAGACCAGAAGAACCAGATGGTGCCCGGCTACCACCAATGACCGCCCTGACAGGGAACACAACACAGAGTCCCACATGGACCAGGAGAAAGGTAGGATGCAGAACTCAAATTCTAGTAAGAAGACCAGACTTAATGGTCTGACGGAGACTGGAGGAAACCCGGAAAACATGGCCCCAGATTCTCTATCAGCACAGAACTAAAACAATTTCCGAGGCCAATTCTTCAGACAGGGATTGGACTGGACCGTGGGACATACAGTGATACTCGTGAGGCGTGTGCCTCTTAGCTCAATTAGATACAAGAGACTAAATGGGCAGCTTCTGTCTGGAGGTGAGATGCAAAGGCAGAGATGGTTAGGAGCTGGTTGAATGGACATGGGGAGTCAGGGGTAGAAAGGAGGAGTGTGCTGTCACAGTATAGGGACAGAAATCAGAGTCACATAACAACGTACATATAAATTTTTGTATGGAAAAAAATTTTTAAAAATTGAGTACGAATACATACTACCACATGGATGAAACTTGAAACCATTATGTTAAGTGGAAGAACCAGCAGCTACAAAGGACCACATATTGTATGATTTTATTTAGATGAAATATCCTGAATAGGCAGATATATAGAGACAGAATGTAGATTAGTGGTTGCCTAGGGCTGTGGGTGCCTATGAGTTGGAATCGACTCGATGGCAATGGGTTCGGGTTTTAGGGCTGGAAGTAATGACTGTATTAAGAGATGATGGCTAAGAGGTACAGGGTTTCTTTTGGAGGGTAATGAAAATACTACAAATTTGATTGTGATGATAGATGCACAACCATGTGAATATACTAAAAGCCACTGAATTGTATACTTTAAATGGTTAATTTTTAAGTCATGTGCATTACATCTCAATAAAGCTGTTAAAAATAAAGATGGATTGGCTTGTTGTGATGATGAAGCTTAAAATGCATTACTGATAACATTACAGCTTTATGTAGGGGTAGTCCTGAAAGACAGTGGGGAGGGGATATGTTCCCAATGGGCAAAATTCTGAGGAGGATACCAGGTCATCAATTTAGAGGACAAAGAGAAGTGGTCGAATTTAAGGATATAAACAGAATCCTAATTAGTGACAAATAGTTTAGGGACCTGGAAGAAGCAAAACTTGAAAATTATAGACAATAAGGTCTAGGAAAGAAGCATGTGGACAGATCTATGGGAATAAGCAATAAAAAATGGGTGGATCTTATCGTACATCTCATGTCAATAATCACCAAAAACATCTACCGCACTGAATAATCAGGTGGATAGGATGATCATCCCATGGAGATTATTCAGCTTCTGTACCCAGCCACTCCAGTGCTTGTACAATAGGCCCATACGTAGAGAAACCATGGGAGCAAGGCTAGTGAGTATGCAGGAGTCCCAAAGCACAGGCTCCCTCGCACCAAGGCTGATCTAGCTACTGCTGTTGCTATGCTTCTAACTAGCCACAGAGACAAATTCTGTCTCTCATTTCTCTAGAAAACTAACAAGTCACTTGGAACAAGTTGATAACATCAGACATCTTCTACCCTTTGAGTGGCATCGACTCAAATTATTTAGATTGATGCATATTATTGGTATGGGTTTACCTTTCATGCCAACAGCACCACTACTCAAGGGCTCACAGTTGAGATTTTCTGGGTGGGCCTAATCACACGAGACCTTTAAAAGCAAAGAGTTTTTCCTGGTTGGTGACAAAAAGGAAAGTCAGAGTTTCAAACAAACACTAGAAAGATATGATGTGTCACTGCTGGGCTTGAAGATGGAGGTACTACCTGAATGCAGGCAGTGTCTAGGAGCTGAGAGGGCCTCCAGGTGACATCCACTAAGGAAATGCGACCTTAATCCTACAACTGCAAAGAATTAAATTCTCCAACCATCTGAATGAGTTTCATAGTGGATTTTTCCCCCTCAGCCTCCAGCTGAGAACTCAGCCTAGCAAAGCCAACACTTTGATTTCAACCTTGTGATACCCTCGGCAGAGAATCCAGCCATACCACGCTGAACTTCTGTCCTACAGAAAAGAAAGCTGATAAATGGGTGTTGTTTTAAGCCACTAAGTGGTAATTTACTATGTAGCTATTTTGTAACAAGTAGATAGATGCAAGGGGAAGCAACAGTGGAAACAGGGCAAACAGATAGAAGGCTAGTTTAGTGGTCAAAGAGAGATGTTGGGTGCTTTGACACAGCTAGTAGCATTGGAATAAATTAGAACTGGACAGACTAAGGATAGAGCTGGAGATAGA
>NW_004443972.1:8892536-8893780 GCF_000243295.1 Trichechus manatus latirostris
CACACACACACACGCACACATTTTTACTCAAATAATACGCACCTTCTGCATTTGTTTGCCAGCCGCACCCTCCCCTCGCGAGGTATTTTCGTAAGCGTGCTTGGCTAATGTTTTTTTTACAGCAACATGTAGAGGAAGTTTGGCATGGTGGCGCTTGTGAAGGTTTCTTGCAGGGGGAGGGCATGGCCAGCAAACAAATGCAGAAGGCATGCATTATTTGCGTAAAAATACAGTACGCTGTATATAAATATATATATTCGAAATGTTAATTTGATTGAAAAGAAATTTTGGTTTGAAGTATAATATATAATATAAAGATCTTTAAAATTTCTTTCTAACACCATTTATTTATTATTCATTAGACTATCTGAAGATATACAAGAGTCTAGCATTTACATGTTTGTAATGTAAAATGATTTTTGTTATACTTGATGAATATCTTTGCCTGTTTTTTTAAATTACAGTAGAACTTTAAAAAATGTAAATTACATCATCTTACCACCCCCAGCCCTGGTGGTGCAATGATTAAGAGTTAGGCTGCTAACCAAAAGGTCAGCGGTGTGAACACAGCAGTGAATCAGCATCAGAAAAGACCTGGTGATCTGCTCCCCTAAAGATTACAGCTTAGGAAACACGATGGGGCAGTTCTACTCTATTATATAAGGTCTCTATGAATTGTAATTGACTCGATGGCACACAACAATAACATCCCAATCCATTTATGCATTTATTTGAAATAAAATCTTTTAATGCACTTGGAAAAAAATGGACATCTTTTGTGCCAGTTATTACTCCGTTGTCCCTTAGTTAAACTCTACCATTTGTGATGCTGGACTCTGCGAACCACATTTCCTCTCTACTAGCTATTCTATGTCAGGATCTGCCAATAGAGGACACTAGAGGGAGGCTTCAAGGCAGGGGAAGGGACAAGACACTCATTCCTTCCTGTCTACTTCCTGTTTCTTCCTATCTGCTTCCTGTGTGGAAACCCTGGTGGCCTAGTGCTTAAGGATTTGACTGTTAACTAAAAGGTCGGCAGTTTGAATCCACCAGGTGTTCCTTGGAAACCCTGTGGGGCAGTTCTACTCTGTCCTATAGGGTCTCTATGAGTCAGAATGACTCGACAGCAGTGGGTTTGGTTTTTTGGTTTGGATCTGTCTCCTGTGGGCTACTTTTGTTCCTGTGACTGTCTCCCCAGCAATGCTTCTCTACCCTGGCAGCAGCAATTTCTTCCTGTACAGCAA
>NW_004443972.1:8894116-8894844 GCF_000243295.1 Trichechus manatus latirostris
GAAAAAATGGGGGAGGCAGGGTGGAGACTAAAGACAGGCAAGATCACAGCAGGCATCCCTAAAAATGGCAATTAATTTCAAAAGAAAGTATTTGTAGTGAATTACAAATATTATTGGTGATGTGATCTGTGAAGGCATAAAAATTTATTTTTTTGTGTGAGAGTCTTGATAGGTCAATTTTGCCATGATCAAAACAAGTTTAAAAATAAGTGGAGTTATTGTAATACATAAGTTGTTCAGAGAATTAGGTCTGTAGTTGTGAAAGATCTTTATTTTATTTAAACGCTTATCAGGGAGTTTGATTAGCATTCAATAAAAGTTAGGGTTTTAGTTAGAGAACAGCAGAGTCGATTGTTTGCTAACAGATTTCAATGTAAATGAATGCTATCTATGATACTGTGTTGTAGTTCTTTATTTCAACCAAGGTTAAGATGAAGGAATTAAATTAAGCTGAAGCATGAGAATTTAGGTTAGCTAAGAAGAGAACTTATATTAGAAGGGCCAAATTTATGATGTATTTTTGGATACCAGGCCATGTCTTTCTTTAGAACAGGGGTAGGCAAACATTTTCTGTAAAGGACCAGTTAGTAATATTATAGGCTTTGTTGGCCAGACCATCTCTGTCACAACTACTCAACTCTGTCACTGTAGTACAAAAAGAGCCACAGGCAATAATACACAAATGGAAATGGCTGTGTTCCAATAAAACTTTATTTACAATAGCAGGT
>NW_004443972.1:8896163-8902196 GCF_000243295.1 Trichechus manatus latirostris
AAAGGATGAGTAAGCAGAGAAAGTCAGTTGGCAGTAAGTCAACTGAGAGAGGAGTAGAAAAAATATGCAAAGAAAAATAGTCTCAAAAGGAGATAATTTAGTCCACGAGAGAGAAGAGAACCTGGTCCCTAGATTTGCTTCTTTTCAAGATCTAGTTCTAGTCCATTTCCACATATAGCCCTATAATAAAGTCTTCTTATCCTGAACTCACTCAAGTGGGTTTCTTTTCTTTATAGTTAAAAAAAAAAAAAATCTGAACCAAGCATATAACATTATTGACTATATCTGGTCATTATAGAACCAGTGAATACATGGCCATGGTGGTTAACCTTATTTGTGGGATCCCAAGAAACCTCATATGCAAAATATACACAATGCCAAAGTATAAGAATTGTTCATCTTCCAGTGATGTACATTTTTGTCAATTGATTCAGTTATAAAAGTTTTTATCTGTCAGTCAAAGGCTCTGATGCAATCTTTGGTACAACTAATACTTTGAGTAATTGGACAATAATAGAAGTAATTCTGAAAAAAATGTTACAATATAGTGAATGAGTTTTATTTGCATGCTAAACAAATTTTTTTAAAATTCATACTTTCTGGTAAACTGGACTCCTGATTGTTTTTTTTTTTTTTTCCCATTTAAGATGTTATTATCCCTTTAAGTTGAAACCCGAAAGTTTACATAAATGTTTTGTTAAAGCCCAATAAGTCTGTAATATAAAAGAGAAAGTGAATTTTATCTACATATTACATGTATTTACACAATTATTTTAGTGCTATAGTTTCTTATATTAAAATATTATTTAAAATATACATTTCAAGAAAAAAAATTGGATTTATGGAACTAGGACAATAACTCTTAGGTTTTGAGGTTGGTGAGGCCACTTCTTCCACATGGCTTGAGGCAATTTGGCCACTCTGACTGAATATCAGATTCATCTGCTCTAAGTAACTATAGGGATCAACCAAATCAATTCAACTCAGTTTCCAACTGCTGTTCTGACTCAGCTATACATGCATCACTTCCTCCTCTGACTCTAACCATGACAGCTAGGTCAGACCTCACAAGTCATAGGGCACAGTCCCCCAGGCTGCCAAGTCAGCCCAAGACCTTAGAGGCCAGCTACAAGCTTGGGACTCCCATGACACCTTCATTTCTGACCTTCTGGTTACAAATTTTGGGGTTCCTTCTATCCCCTCAGGATACCAGCTGTAATCTCAGGGGTTCCCAGCCCCCTTCACTTCTGACCTGTTGGCTCTCACTACTCCCTTGGGTTCAGTTTTGCTAGAATGACTCACAGAACTCTTAGAAAGTGCTATACTTATCATTACAGTTTTATTATAGGAAAAAGGATACAAATGAAGAGACACATAGGGCAAAATCTGAAATGGTTCCCAACTCAGAGCTCCACATCCCAAAAAGGGATGTGCTACCTCCCATGTACATTGATGTCTTTCACCAACCCGGAAGCCCATGGAACTTCTGTGTCCAGAGTCTTTATTGGGGCCTTACTGCACAGACATGATTGATTGAATCATGCTCCCCTTCCTTCCCTGATATCAGCTGATATCACTTGGTGGTCTTTCCCATCGAAGTCAGCTCATTAGCATAAACCCTCAGGAGTGGTCTGGAGCCCTCAACTAAGACACTTCAGTCTCCGGGGGAAATTCCAAGGTTTTAGAGGTTATCTAAAAGGTTTTAGAGGAATCCAGGGAAAAGACCAAGTTCTCTGGGTAAAGTTGATTTCTTTACCCCACAGTAACATATGTTTATTTTAGCCATGCTGCTTTTTGAAATAGTGAACATAGTAATGGCAATGAGTTCACCTTAATATGCAGGATACAATAAAGCAAAGTGGTTTGATCCCTTCCACTGATCCTCGGTTAAGATAAAATAATTTTAGAAGACTTTAATCTTAGATTTTCATTTCCAGTTGGCAAATTACATAAAGGTGCCTGAAAAACATATGCAACTTTAGCTATGACTTCCACACCTGAATGCAATGAAGGTAAATAATGCATGGAGAATTTATTGATGTGATGAGGCAAGGATAAAGTACTAATTATGAATTATGTAAACCGTTTTACAATATTTCTGAACTTGAAATCCATGTATCTAACAGATTACTCATAATTTGCAGCTTCATTAGATGCTGAACTTTCCTGAACTGTTATGGATTATATATTTGTTATTTTTTCATCATTGATGAAATTAGATACTGAAAAATCTGGGCCTATATTAGATGGATTTTCTGTTCTGAACCACTTAATGAACCACTGTGTTTGTGAACTAAACAATGTAGGGCTTCAAAACAGGTAGTAAATAAAACACTATTTTTTAAACTAGTAAGTGTACTGCCACAATCAGGGTTGAATTAAGCAGCATACATGGCTTACATTAAGCAAGGTACAAATGGGCTTACTTGTGTTTACTTACTAATCTGTAGTGCACAATTTCACATGGGTTGGTGGTGAAAAGAGGTAAAATTGTGCACTACAGATTGGTAAGTAAGCACAAGTAAACCCGTGAGTACCTTGCTTATTGGGTAAGCCATCCCTGGCCCACAATCATGAAAAACTGTCTCTATAAACAGCTAAATTTGTGGCTAGAAGATGATTTAGTAATTGAAAAAATCTGACGTAAAACATTTCTTTTAAAATGTGATGGGATAGGAGATGGAGAGAGGTGCCCCTCACAGGTGATCATACTTACTTTCTTTGTTGCCAATTGATGTGGTACTGTGATTGGCACACTGCAACTATTACTTGCCTTTAACCTGCATGTTTCAATGTAAAGTTTCCCCAAATACACTGAAGAACTTTGATTACAAGAACAAAAATAAACAAATAGAGTAACAAATAGTTAAATATAAAATCCACTGACAATAGCACTTAATTTACCCGTTTGGGAGACATTGTTTTTCTCTTGAGTTTTAAAAATGTCTGGTGATACGTTCTTATTATCTTTAAATATTATGCAAATTTGTTTTTCTGATTAAAGCTACATGTTAAGAAATAAAAATAGGAATATATAACATTATGACAATAATGATTGTCCTTATGAACGTATTTGGGTATTACATCATTCTGTATAATCTGTTTAATAAATCAATAATCTTCAAGGCAGCAACACTCTGATCACCATACTGAGAAGGAGAAAATGTCTACCAATGAACCAAAGCATGCTGAGCTACCAGTGTGTGTCAGGGTCCTAGCAGATAAAAGATGGCACATGCAATTGGGTAATTTGAGGAGTGCATAATGAAAGGCAGAGCACAGGTAAACCACAAGCGCTAGTACAATACTCTGAGGCTTATAACAGCAGCTCGTAACAGCTATGTGGTGAGGACTGCCTGGCAAAAAATATAACCTTAAGGAAAGAAATACAGTGAGCCTAGGGTGACCCTGGAGGGAGGATGTGGCGGCATTATACACCCTGATCTCACTCACCTGCTTTCCTCTAATCTCCTGATAGTGTTGCCCATTGGACATACTCAAGCTGAAGTCAGAAGTCAATCTTCAAAGGTTAGTCTTGCAGAGCACAGAGCAGGTTGCAGAAGGTGGAGAGTACAACTAAAGAGGTAGATTAGAGGTATTCAGCACAGATTCTAATCAGGTATTTGTGGGTACTTTTTTGTGAATAAGCTTAGAAAGTTACTTAAACACACTAGATCTGAGAATTCTTATCCTTTAAATAAGATCCCTTACAATTCTAAATTGTCATGATTCTCTGAAAAAACAAAACAACTGAATCAGTTGTGCCTAAATTAGCAAGGTTTTACACTACTTAATGGAAAATACCTTAAAGTCTCATAACAACTTACAGGTTTACTTTCAATTACTCCTTTTATATGATTTTATGACCCCATTACTTAACTTTGGCAATTAACATAACCTTTAAGTATAAAGACTCTGCAGTAGAATTTTAGCAATTTAACATTTTCCTTCCTATAGAGGAATTCTTTTGAACTTCACATAATTTCTCCACTATAATTCATCTTGTTTTATGTGTAAAATTATTCACTACATTTTAAAATATACAGCTACGCAATTTAAAATAATCTGTTCTTTTATAACTTTAAAATCTAAAATTCAGGCATAATTTAACTTATTTTTAGGCCCTTTAACTTAGCTTAGGAAATTGTCAGAGAATATGAGAGGGTGACTATTATTCACTGAGTACTATAAGTCAAGCAATGTTAGATATTTTATACGCATTATTTCATTTAAACTTACACTATCCTCATAATAAATAAATATTAGGTCTGATTTAGCAGAAAAGAAAACTGATGAGTAAAGATGTTAAATAACAAATCCTAGGTCACACAGTAAGTGGGGAAGCCAGGATTTGAGCATATATTCATCTCATTTCAAAGCAGAGGTACCTCCTGAAAATACACAACATAGTATTTATGCTCTTCTCCCACTTTGTCTGATAATTTTTATTATACAACATGTGCCTAGGTTTTGAGAAAATCACATGGGAATTTGTGTTATGGTTAGATTTCAAGTTTAATGCAGGGTATCTGAAGGTATGGAATTATAATAATGTACTTGTTATTAAGTGGTCTGTGTCTATGACAATGTATTTTTGAGATCTAGAAAGTATAAGTCGGCACAAGAAATAAAGTACACAGAAGATGGTGTACATTTATGATTTTCATTGCTGACATACTTTAGGTTTAGGGTTTAAGTCTGTTGATCCAAGGGAAGGCAAATGTGGCAAGCACTGAAATTTCAGGTCCTGTGCCTTTCTACAGAAAAGAAAGTACTGTGGGGGCTGGGGAAAGAAGAGGAGGTTAAGATAGATTCTGCTTCCAATAATGGTAAAATAACTTGTTGTGGAACAACTCTGTCATTGAGAACAACTAGAAAAGCTCGAGAAATATAAAATCTGCCCATTGCACCAGAGAACTACCAAGGAAACCAGGATGTCAAAGTATGGAAGAAAATTGAAATAAGCCCGACATTCTTTAGCCCTTTTCCTTTAAAAAATATATCCATGTCATGTGTATTTGAGAGTTAAGAAGTTGTACAAGAAAAAGCACTAAATGTATGAGAAACTGAGTATAACTTTTGATAGACTCAAGGGCTGATGAAACAAATATTGGAGATCAGGGAGTATCAAAGAGAAGAGGTCCTGGACAATACTAAAGATGTACATGTAGGAAACTGGAAGTGTTACAACCAAAGAGAAAGAGAGAAATGGAAACATACCAGCACAAACAAAAGACTGAAAAACGACTTCAAACCAGCTCAATCCCAAACTAGATAAAGGTCATCTTTTCCTACTTAAAGTGTCCGTCATAAAGCAAAAATACGTACTTTTTTCCCTAGAGGGAGATTATGTCAGTCAAAATCTCAACTAAGTTTTCATTTTCTTAAATACACAAAGGCTGAAATATAGTAAAAAAAAAAAAATTACCAAGCATGTCAAAAGAAGGTCAAATGACAAAAAAAAAAAAGAAAAAATTAGAAAAACAAACAACCCAATAGGCAATTCAGATAGTGGAATAATCAGGTACTGACTTTAAAGCTGTGATTTCTACGCCCAAGAAAATAAACCCAACATTGAAAATTTCACCAAAAACTAGAATATTTCAAATAGAATATAGTAGACATTTTAGAACTAAAAAAATCCCCTATTAAGAATTCAATACATGTATTTAACAACAAATTAAACACAGCACAAGAGAAGATTAGTGAACCAGAAAACAGGTCAATAGGAAATCCCCATACTAAAGCATGGAAAGTAAAAAAATAATGGAAAATACATAAAAAGAGACTAAGAGATATATGAGATATGACAAAAAGATGAAATATGAGTATTTTGGAGGCCCCAGAAGGGGAGGAGAAAGAGTGAAGGAGAACCAATATTTAAAGACATAGTGATGAATATTTTCCAAAACCAACAATAAATATCAAACCACAGATTCGAAAATTTCACAGAAACCCAAGCAGCATAAATACAGAGTAATACTTCTGTACATCACTCTCATTGCTGAAAACCAAAGACAAATCTTAAAAACA
>NW_004443972.1:8906217-8907436 GCF_000243295.1 Trichechus manatus latirostris
ATTCTAGGAATATTGTTACTAGCTGGTATCAAGTCAGCCACCTACTCATGGAGACCCCATGAAAAAACAGAATGAAATGCTGCCCAGTCCTGTGCCATGATAGGTTACCACTCAGACCATCATGATCCACAGGGTTTTCATCAGCTGATTTTTGGAAGCAAATTTCCAGACCTTTCTTCTTAGTCTGTTTTAGCCTAGAAACTCTGCTGAAACCTGTTCAGCATCATAGCAACACACAAGTGTCTGTGTAGGAGGTGCACTGACCAGGAACTGAACCTCAGTCTCCAGCATGGAGGGCTAGAATTCTATCACTGAAACACCAACGACTTCATATTCCAGGAATGTAAGATTGTTTTAATGTTCAACATTCAGTCACTGTGATTCATCACACTAACAGAATAAAGGAGTAAAAACCATACTATCCTCTCAATAGATACAGAAAAAGCATTTGATAAAAGTTAAAACTCATTCATAATAAAAGTAAGAATAGAAGAAAGTTCTTTAAACTGAAAAAGACTATCTACACAGTCCTACAGCAAAATCTTACTTAATAGTGAAATATCTAAAGCTTTCCCTTACAGAATAGGAACAAGTTGACAATGTCTCCTCTTAAACCACTTATACTAAATAATGTACTGAATTCAATATTACATTCTTGCTTATCAATGAAATCAGGCAAGAACAAGCATAAATATAAAAGGATTAGACATCTACTTCCAACAAAATATATGAAACAATAGTTTTCAGACATTGATTATTACACAATGAGAACAGTGATCTGAAAGAGGGGAAACAAATGGATGAACGCCACAATTTCCCCAGTTTAAGGCCTCGATAATGTGTAGAGGAAGAACCCAGGTGGTTATCAGCAGTTTTCTAAGTACAGGGGACAAATGGAAATCCAGGGAGGCCAAGGTAGAGAGTTTATAGGTAGAGGTCTGGAGAGTAGATAGCTGCATAGAGAATTCCAGAAATCTGTGGAGGCTTCCTTTAAGTGTTCAGCTGAGTACTGATGAGCATATGTGTGTAAGAAACTACCTGATCCAGAGTGTCCGGAGACATGGAGGCTGGATGAACCCCTGCAACTATTGCCCTGAGATAATCTTTAAACCTTAAATCAAAAATACACCCTGAAGTCTTCTTAAAATCAAACAATAGTCTAGCTTAACTAGTAAAAAATGTCTGCCTTAAGCATTATTCTGTTTCAAGAACTATCTAT
>NW_004443972.1:8908907-8909900 GCF_000243295.1 Trichechus manatus latirostris
CTTCTTATTTTAGAAATACCTTTATAATTGACTACTTAAAACAAAAATAGTAACAATGTATTGTGGCATTTATAACATGCATGTTTATAACGTATATGAATAAAAAGGATGACAACAATAGCACAAAGTCTACAAAGGGGAAAATGGAAGTATACTGTTGTAGGTCTACATTACACGAGAAGTGATACACTATCACTTGAAGGCAGACTGTTAAAGATGTATACTATAAAACTTAAAACAATCACTAGTGTGGCTTACATCAGTTTGCAGGAACTGATTGTCAAATTTTTGAATTTTGCAAGCTGGTTGAAGTTAAACAGGTAGCATGAAACTAGCCATGATGGATGTATTCATGCCATGAAAATTGTTTTTTTTTTTTGATTTTTTTGGGAGGGGATGTGATGGTTAATGTTGTATGTCAACTTGGCTGGGCCGTGATTCTCAGTAGTTTGGCAGTTATGTAATGATGTAATTTGGCAGTTATGTTAATGTAGTTTGGTAGTTATGTAATGATGTAGTTTGACAGTTATGTAATGATGTAGTTATCCTGCATTTTGTGATATAATGTAATCACCTCCATGATGTGATCTGATGTGATCAGCCAATTAGTTGTGAGTTTCCTCGGGATGTGGTCTGCATCTAATATATATGGACATTCTAGCAGAGCTCACTGGCTTTTGCTCACTTTGGATCTTGCATCCTGCTTGTCATCATCTGACCTCTAATTCTTGGGACTTGAGCTAGCAGCCTGCTATATTGCCTGATGATTTTGGGATTTGTCAGCCTCTGCAGCCTGTGATCCAGCACCCTGATGTCTGATCTGCCAATCTTGGGTTCATCAGCCCCTGCAGCTACGTAAGTCAGGAGAGGCCTCCAGCCTGACATCTGACCCATGGACTTGGGACTTGCCAGCCTCTACAACTGCATGAGCCATTTCCTTGAGATAAATCTCTCTCTCGCTCTTTCTTTATCCATCCACCCACCCACCCATCC
>NW_004443972.1:8911389-8912790 GCF_000243295.1 Trichechus manatus latirostris
ACTCTGTCTTAATAAGTTTGCTATGAGTCAGCATAGACTCGAAGGCAACTATTGTGTTTTGTTTTGTTATTAATTAATCTCAGTTTTCAATGAGAAGACATTTAAATCAAGGCTTGAATAAAGTGAGAAAGCAAGATGAAACTATCTGGGTGGAAGGGCATTATAGGCAGAGAGAACAGAAAATGCAAAGGCCCTCAGGCACAAGTATGCCCGAACTATTTGAAAAATATCAAGAAGGCCAGGATGACTAGAGCAGGATGAGAATGAGTCAGAGTCAGGCCACCGTAAAGATTCTAATTTTTAATCCATTGAGATGTGGAGCAATCGAGGGCCTTAAGCAGAGTAGTATATGATCTAACTTGGGTTTACTGGGATCATTTTAGCTATTTCATTGAGAATATATCCAAGGGAGGGAAGGATGGAAACGGGGGCTATTACAATAATTGATGTGAGAAATGATGGTTGCTTAGTTCATTGAGGTAGCTCCCTTTTTGCATCTGGTAATACGCGTTCAATGTTTCTAGATCCTCTCATTTTTTAAGAGAAGACAGAAATGAAGATTTTTTAAAATGAGAAATACCCTGGTTTTCTAACAATTGTTCGATCTGTTTTGTTTTGTTTCTTAACACTTGAAGACACACACACACAATGCATATCTACAGATCTTTGACTAGAATCGTCGTGCCACTGGAATACTGCTCCTTACCCTCTTAGCTACTCTTTGTAGCTAGTTCTATTTCTAATAAACACATGAGTCTCCAGGCAGGTGCTGGCTTGATTTCTCTTCTCACTATTGGCTTTCATTTTCCTGTCTTGAGTCTTTAAATGTGACAAATGTTTGAGAGCTACATTCCAAAATAGAAGTAACAAATAGGGAAATAATTTTTTAGCCCCAATAAGCTTTTTTGGGCAATCTTTTTCTTTTATATTTATCTCAAAATATGACAGAGGTTAAAAACTGACAAAAGAAATAAATAATAAAATGTTTTCCAACTTTTAGTTATCATTAGGAAAAAAAGAAGGAACAACATAGATTGGCCCTAATTTAGACATAAACCACCAAAACTCACTGCTGTTGAGTTGATTCTGACTCATAGTGACCC
This sequence comes from Trichechus manatus latirostris, assembly GCF_000243295.1. Lineage (NCBI taxonomy): Eukaryota > Metazoa > Chordata > Mammalia > Sirenia > Trichechidae > Trichechus > Trichechus manatus. The sequence goes on from NW_004443972.1 coordinate 8,912,493, forward strand.
TATGGGATAGAGTAGACCTGCCCCATAGGATTTCCAAGGCTGTAAAGCTTTACAGAAGCAGACTGCTACATCTTTCTCCTGTGTTTAGTGGCTGGTGGGTTTGAACCACCAACCTTTTGGTTAGCAGCCGAGTGCTTTAACCACTGTGCTGCCAGGGCTCCTAATTCAGAGAAAATGACAATAAAATACAAATTGAGGAACACTTTCTAAATGTTATTAAAATATCCATGTAGATTTACATTTAAACACTATAGTTTATTTTAAAATCTTGAAATAACTTATATAATTTTAATGGAAG
>NW_004443972.1:8921674-8924264 GCF_000243295.1 Trichechus manatus latirostris
AGTTTCACACAATTTCTCGCAGTTAATTATAGTTGTTTTCCTAATGAATGGTAGTCATTCTTTTAAATGTTGAGAAAATTTGACCTTCCTATCAGTTTGACAACACAGGTGGACTGAAAGTGAAACAGACTCCCTCCTTTTTATCCAAATCCATAACAAATTTTAGGGTCCAGGGCCAAAATTTGTGACATTCCACCTAATACTTTTTAGTTCTTGTTTCCTATTAAACATTGAATAATTTATGGGTTCACCTATTTGAAATCTCTCATCCAGTACACATAGTTTTGTTTTGTACATTGTGTTGCAACATAAATAATTTGCTTTGAATGGGATAGCTAAAGAATAATGAGTCTCAGGAAGAAAACCTAACATGATTCTGGGAATCTTTAAAAAATTTACATTCAAAAATAGTGGCTTTGATACTTTTCTTTGTTCCTTTATATCTGACTCACTCTAACTCTACAAGACAATGACTTTTACATTTAAGCATTGATGGAGTAGACAGCTATTGTGGCTATCTATAGCCACCACTGGCCAAAGGATTTTGTGGTTATTACATTTAGTATGCTGGAGTTACGAGTAAAGCTTCAAAAAATGAATTGAAAGATACTGGAAAATCCTTTATCAAGAAGGAGATATTTTAAATATAGCTTTAAATAAATTCTAAAATAAAATCAATACAATTTATCTGCTATATAGTTTTTTTTTTGACAAGCACACATATTCAAAATTAAGATAGCAAATTGTTAGATTCTTAGATGTGAAAATAGTTTTGCCAATCTAATGGATTATTCAAAATTTTAAGCAAGTAAAATATTCTCGACAGGATGATGTAATTTAATATATATATTTAACGAATAAATTGCTACCTACTATGTGCCAGACAATTGCTTCATATGCTTATGAAAGCTGGGCAATGAAAAAGAAGGAAGAATTGATGCATTTGAACTGTGGCATTGGTGAAGAATACTGAATATACTGTGGGCTGTGAGAAGAACGAACAATTTGGTCTTAGAAAAAATACAAACAGAGGGCTCCTTAGAGGCGAGAACAGTGAGACTTCAACTGGCTTACTTTGGACACATCATCAGTAAAGACCAGCTGCTAGAAAAGGACATCATGCTCGGTATAGTATAGGCTCAACGAAAATTAGGGAAACCCTCAATGAGATGGATTGACACAATAGCTACAACAATGGATTCAATGATCATGAAGATGGCACATGACCAGTCAATGTTTTGTTTTGTTATACATAAGGCCGCCATGAATCTGAGCCAACTCAACAGCAAGCAACAACAACCACAACAATATGCTAGATATAAAACTCCTGCTGGGAAGCAATGATATGGTCTCTGCCTTCCAGGAATTCAGCTTCTAAGAAGGGATATATCCACAGGATATGCTCATAGCTGAGTGAAAAACTCTTGAAGTTGTGGATATGTAATTAACTTATGGTTTGAACTCTGATGGCCCTTAACATTTTACTTCATATTTGCCATTTAATAAATATACAGAGAGATTAACAAAAAAAAAAGAAAAAAAAAACTCATTGCCATGGAGTTGATTCTGACTCATAGTGACCCTAAAGGACAGAGTAGAACTACCCCGTAGAGTTTCCAAGGAGCAGCTGGTGGATTCAAACTGCTGACCTTTTGGTTAGCAGCCGTAGCTCGCCGTAGCTCTTAACCACTGCATCACCAGGGCTCTGCAGAGAGGTTAAGTGACAGCAAAACCACATTACCTTAAGTGAATGCTAATGTTTTTCCACATTGTCCTGCTTTTCATCTATTTACTTACCTGTGTTTATGGAGCTCAATAATGGCATAGTCAGGCTTTTCCACATTGCCCTACTCTCCATCCATTTTCTTACTTCTCTCAATGCTCGCTGAATGAGGGCATAACCAGACCAGCGTGACCACAGCATTCACGGGGAGACCAATTTGTTGCTCTCCGTGGTACTGAAAGGTCACTGCAGCATGAACTTGGTTGTTTCCCCTAACACCTTGGCTCTGATGGTTACTGCTTAATTAGGAATTCAGAACAAGGAGAGGGAATGACTTTTGGGGAAAGGGAAAAGCAAAAAGGGAAAGGTTTATAGGAGAGGCTTAGATATTTATTAGTAGACTGTTGAATTTATTCATTCCACAAACATTTACTACATGACAGGCATTGTGCTTGAAGTGAAGTTACAACAACAATGCTCTTATAAGCAAAGAAACCTATTTTATGTCCTCATGTATCCTATTACATAGTGGGGAAAACAGACATTGATTACATAATTGTGGAAAAATGTAAACTTCCAACTGTGTTAACTGCAAAGATGGATACAGGGCTTTATGGATTAGGAGGTAAACAGCAAATTTTAGTGTAACAATATGGAGCTTGCTTAAAAATTAATTAAATTTTCTTCATATTAAATTATTATTAGACAAAATATATAGAAAAAGATAAGATTTATTAAACTGCATAAGGGTTCCAATTAAAATCTTGTAAAAATATTATGATGAGAGCTTGCTACCATAAACTCAACTTTTTAACAGTGGATTTTATACTTGAAATGGCTATAATATTTTCTGGTGCTAATATTTTA
>NW_004443972.1:8925945-8932068 GCF_000243295.1 Trichechus manatus latirostris
GGGTAAGCACAGGTATCTGGCTGCAATAGGGGGTCACATGCTGAGTGAGGCAGGGGGCTGATGGCTGCCCCTAAGTGTCTGGGAGGAAAGTGTGTCCCTGTTCCCTAGAGCGTGTAGGTAGGTTTTGCAGCTGGAGTATGGGCACCCAGTGCTGTTGGATGTTAGGACTGGGAGGCACCACTTATTCTTGGACCCCTGTCGCAGGTGGCTAGGAGGCATGGGTGGAGCTACCAGTCCTCAGGCCCCTGATGTGGGTAGGTGAGGACCTTGCTTAATGGGCAGAGCAGTGTCAAATGTCACGAAGCTGCCACTCCACTATATAGCTGATACAGAGAAGTTAGTCTTCAGGTATATACCCTCTTGTACTGTGCTAATGAGGGCCTATGCTGTTGAAATGGGACCACACAGGTCTATGCAGGGGTGAAAGGCATTGAAAGTCCATGGACCCCCTTATGCCTGTGCCTAGACAAAGGAGCTGTGCCTGCCCTGAGTTTCCAGCTTAGGGGAGCTGGCAGATTATTTTTTCCTGTTTGTTAATTTGTTCTCTCTCCACGGCCAGGAGAATGGCTCAGGGTGTGTGACAGGTCCAACTTCCGGCCCAGGGGATGATGCAGCAATTGCTGAATCCAGCCCGAGATTGGTGCAGAGTGGGGAGGGAGCAGGTAAATGGGAAAGAAGTTCTTCCCAAACGGGGTGTTTTTTGATCTGTGTGGTAGGTTAAACGCACACACTTATCCTTTGCTGATTGAGTGCCACTTTTCACTGGCTCTGGAGGCCTGAGCAGACTCCCTGCTGCTCAGTCTCTCCTGATGTGGAAAACGTGTCCCAAATGCCACTGTCTGCGTCACCGCACACATGCCAGCCGATCCAGCCCACAGGGCACCGGCTCCCACAGGGTCAGGTCTGACAACCCCTCACTGCTTCTGAACCATCGCTCCCTCCCCCTGCCACTCAGTCCAATTCTTCAGTTTTGCCTTTGATGTTCAGGACTCCTAGACTGTCATATATAATCGATTAACTTGTTTTTTTGGGTCTTTGTTGTAAGAGGGACCACCGGAAGCATCTGACTACTCTGCCATCTTGGCCCCACCTCCTGGTGATAATATTTTAAATGATGATATAATAGTTAATTATCATCAGTGATAAGAAAATTTGCACAATTAGGTGAAAGAGATTTTAAACGTTGATTTTTATGACCAAATTTAAAATGGTATTTAAAATATATCAGCTCTACTTTTCTTTCATTATTAGTTGTGATTTTGAATTTTTTTGGATATAAATGGATTTTAAATCCAACCAAAATTCTTACCAGAAAATCCAAAATAATGACAAAGCTTTAATTTGAAAATTGCCCATGCAATATTAGAAAAGCCTATCTATAGCTTATGTGGCTACAATTAAAATAAAAAGTCAGCAGTATATGGAACATAATTATCTGATATTTATATTGCCAGAGACTTGAGTCATTACCGGGAGCTATGCCTACTAGAAATTCCTGACTACTGACTAATCTCCTTGCTCCTCTACCACAATGAGCTGCATCTTGAGTTGTATGTCATACTTTTTGGCTTCTGAAAAAAAAATCATTGAGCAGTTTCAAAAACTGTTTCCAGTGCCTTCCAGCTGAATAGTGAACTAGATGTCCAGAGGTATACACCTCCTTACCTATGCCACCTTTAGGAACAGTGGGGCACACACTCAGACCCTTCTCTGCTCAGGTCATCTCCCAAGAATCCCTGCACAAGCTGTGTATGACCAGAGGCTATGTGACTATGGACTCTGGCAATGTAAGCCACCCCCCAACTCCCGCCATTTGGCTACTGCTGAGGAATGAGGTGATCAATATATCACAGCACATTTGAAACTGATTTTGACACACTAGTTGGAAAGTTCTGATCTTACCCTACTTTTTTTTTTCCCCCTTAGAATTTATTACCATCCAACACAAATATATATTTATTTCTTTAGGACATACCTCACTAGAATGTAACATTGATGACAGCAGGGTTTTTTTTTGGCTCACTGTTTGCATATGTTCCCAGTGCCTAGAAAATAACTGTCCGGCTGTAGGCATTCAACAAATATTATTTGGATGAATGAATAGCCTTCAATTCCATGAGAGCTGTCTTTGTTTTCCTCTTTATCTTCAACATCTACCCCAGTGCATAGCTCATTTGTAGGTCCTACACAGATAAGCAGAATCCTATACTATAAAGGTTTTTGTAAGGCATGTTAAAAATGTTAGACTATTTCTTGAAAGCAATGAGAAGCTACTGAAGTGTTACAATGAGAAAGAAATATTACATTTTCATTTTAGAAAAAATTTCTGTTTCTGTTAACAATGGCACCTCCACACTCTGAGTCATCTCATCTTAAAATCTCAAAGTGATGTGACATTTTTTCCCTTCTCCTTCATTGCTAATAATTTGCCCAAACTTGACAATTTAATTTCAGAACATGTATCTATATCACCCTTTATTTTCCATTTGAATTCAGGCCTTGGCTAACTATAGAATGGGCAACTGTAGCTGCTAAATGCATATCCCTGTCTTCAGTATATTCTACACTGAAGTCACTCTATGCCTTGTAGCTAAATTGTTCATTGCTATTCATCCCATTTATATAAACAGATACTTGCTATAGCTCCTCACTGATTAAAGATAAATTCTTAGCTCTCTCTTAAAAAATATATATATAACTTTTTTTTTTTACTTTCAACACTCATTCACATAAATTCTTGCATTTAATCCTATCTTCTTGTGAAATAGGCAAAGATTGCTACCTCCTTATTTAAAAAAATAACCTCAAAGTAAAACAAATGTTATAAAATTACTACACCCTTCCCTCAGATTTATCAACTGTTAACAGTTTGTCACATTTGCTTCATCATTCTCTCTTTCTATTTCTGAATTATTTGTGACTAAATTGTGGCCCTCATGCTTTCTTTACTCCAAAATATTTTAGTATGTATTTATTCAGAGCAAGGGCTTTCTCATACATAATAACAGTAAAATGATTAAAATAAGAACATTTAATATCAATATAAATTTAACATTAATAAAGGCCTAAGACCAGATATTAGAGAATTCATATTTTGCCAATTGTTGCAATAATGTTCTTGACAGTTTTTCTTTTTTCCAGTCCAGTATCCAATTCTGGATTACACATTGCATTTAGTAGTCATGTGTTATGGACTGAATTATGTCCCCCTAAATATGTGTTGTAAATCCTAATTCTATACTGGTTAAGAGATTGGCTGCTAACCAAAAGGTCGGCAGTTCAAATCCACTATCCGCTCCTTGGAAACCCTATGAGGCAGTTCTACTCTGTCCTACAGGGTCGCTATGAGCTGGAATTGACTTGATGGCAACGGGTTTGGTTGTGGTTTATACATTGGTTATTATTCCTTTTGGGAATGGGTTTTCTTTGTTATGTAAAGAGGCCATATCGGTGTAGGGTGCATTTTAAGCCAATCACCCTTGAGATATAAAAAAAGCAGATTAAGACAGAGGAGCAAGCAAGATGGGAAAAGACAGACGCCATGCCACATGAAGATCCCACCAAGGAGCAAAGGAATAATGACCTTTCCAGGGAGCCAACGGAGAGAGAGAGATTTCCCCTACAGATGGCATCCTGCATTTGGACGTCCTGGCCTCCTAAACTGTGAGAGAATACATTTCTGTTTGTTAAAGCCACCCACTTGTGGTATTTATGTTATAGCAGCACTAGATAACTAAAACATGTCTCTGTAATCTCTTTTAGTCTGGAACAGTTCCTTACCTTTGACTTTCATGACAGTTACATTTTTGAACAATACAGACAAATTGTGGAATTTCCCTCAATTTTTATTTCTCTCTGTTTCCTCATGAGTAGATTCAATTATCCATTTTTGGCTAGAATATCAAATAAATAATACATTATTTTGCACTTCTCAGTGCATGACACAATGAGACACATGATATCACTTGGTCCCATTACTGGTGATTTTAACCTTGATCATTTGGTTAATGTGGTATCTACCAGAATTATCAACTATAAATTTTATTCCCTCGTATTTAACAGGAATCTATGGTAGATTACAAAAATGGTCTCAAATGATTCCCATTTGTGTACACTCTCCTTTGCAATGAGTTTGCATCTTTTTCCACCAAGACACGGTTTAGGGTACTCCATACCTAGAAACAACCATCGACCATATGACTTCCTTGGGCTAATGTGACACTGGTAAATGTGTGTCAGAAGAACCTGAAAAAGTTGCTTTTTGGAACTACAGCTGCTATCACTGAAGAAGACAGTACTAGCCTACTGGAGGATGTCAGACCAGGATGAAGATGATCTATCCCTGCTAAGCCCTGCCTCCCAAGATTAATAAAGCTTGCCAATCCCCAGACATGTGCAGGAGGCCATGCTAGACCATCTAACCCAAACTGAGCCAGCAAGACCATAAAATCATCAGACAACCCTCAGAACCATTATGGCTTCCCTAAGGCATATAGCTAGTAAGTGGCTGTGCCAGCATTAGAACCTCAATTTTTTTACCTGCTGGTCCATAGCTTTTCTAGACATGCTGTGTAGAGGTGAGTGATCTCATAGCAGAACTGGAACTTATAAGAGGGGGTAGTATAGAAAACTTACAAAATGTTCCTAGTGTTATGAGTAGGACCCTGTGTCCTCATATATGCACAAAGATACCTCCTGTAGATGTTCTGTAATTGATGGTTGAGTAGGGGTGGCAGAATGGATAATGTAGGAGGAAATATTAAATATAGTTGATTGTCATACCAGTTTAGATGATAATTGATTCCTGAGAATATATAAAGATAACATCTCTAGAAATTGCTTTTTGTGAGTATAATCAAGAACGTCATTGATATGCTAGATTATAGTTAATAATTAATATCAGGTTTGTACAATATGGCTCTTAATATTTTTGAAGTAGCTTTCATATCCTCCCCCAATTTTGTCCCCCATCCCCCAAAAAAGATATGATTTAGAAGAGGGAGCTAAGACATGTGAACTAACACAATTTGAGATTCCAATGAAAGGACCCTTATTTTATCCCCTCTTACAAATAAGAAGAGGCCTGGTGGCACAGTGGTTAAGAGCTCGGCTGCTAACCAAAAGGTCGGCAGTTTGAATACACCAGCTGCTCCCTGCAAACCCTATGGGGCAGTTCTACTCTGTCCTATAGGGTCGCTCGATGGCAATGGGTTTGATTTTTTGGTTTTACAAATAAGAAATCTGAGACTGAAGAAACTCAAGGGCCAGAACTAGCCATGCGCCAACAGTGAATAAATGACAAAGCAGGGACTTAATTAAACTAAGCAATCGTAGGTTCTTAAAAGAGTCTCACATGACAGTTGGGGGATAGATCCCAAGTCTTCCAGACTCTAATAATAGCTGAGTCTTAAGTCATTCCTTAAGCACTGTGCTACACTAAGCATTAACTACTTAGAAATGCAAGCATTCAGGCTCTTGAGGGTGTGTGTGTGTGTTAATGATCAAATGCTGCACCGAAAAATCACCTTCCTGACTGAGAAAGGAACTTGAAGCTACCGTTCTTTGGACCATAGTTAAAGCCTAACTTGTTTAACTCTCCCTAAAAAATTCATAGCATAAGGAAACGCTCTGTTTCCAGTTCTCTTGCAGCACATTCGGTGGCAGTGGCCACCGCTAACCAAAACACTAGGCTCTTGTCAGGTGTGCGAACTGTAATGGACAAGAGGGCAAATTTCTGTCCTTTCTGCTTCAGGGCGCCGAAATCTCAAGTCCCCAGAGCATCTCTCCACTGGAGAGCCGATGGCGGGGATGGGGTTGCCTGAGCTTTCGCCGAAGGCAGTCCTTGACCCCTCAACACTCCTCTAAGAGGGTCTCGTGCATTGGGTAACCAAGGTGTAAACAAGCCGGCTTTCGAACCTTGGGTCCCCGAAGCAGCCAGCGGTCGCACATCGCTCTCCGGGGAGAAAAGCCCACCCCTCAGTTGCTCTCGGGGGCGTGCCTGCCAAGTATCGCGGGACTTGCGCACATCTCCGGAGCTGCAGCTCCAGGAGCGCTGGAGCGGGCTAGTTGCGCACCGCCCCAGCCCAGGAGAAGCGGGAGGGAGGAGGGAGGAGAGGAGGAGAG
>NW_004443972.1:8932320-8936359 GCF_000243295.1 Trichechus manatus latirostris
AGGGAGGAGAGCTGGGGGTGCTGGTTACGTAAATGATACCAGCCCAGAGAGAGGCCTCCAGGCTTGGGCTACCGGAGAGGGAGGGGCCGCGCGAGAAGGAGGGGCTGGAAGGGAGCGGGCTGGGGAGGGAGGGGGGATGGGGGCCGGGGGCGAAGTGACCAGGCGGTGGCGGCTTTGCTGAGGTGACAATGTGCTAGGAGCCCTCGCTCTGTCTCCTGCGCCTTCTCGGCCTCGGCGCCCGCTCTCGCCGCGCTCGGCAAGCCCTCCAGCCCGCCGCTGCGCTATGAGGGCTCATCTTTCGGGCTGGCCGAGGCCGGAGCCGGCTCGCTCTGCTCACGGAGAAGTGTGAAGATAGAGGAGCGGGCGGGAGCCCGGACTGCGCGCGGCACTCGCGGACCGGCGGATCCCAGGTGAGCGCGGGCTTGGCACGCCGGGCACTCGGCGCTGCCGGCCGGCGCTTGCCGGGCTTGGTCGGAGTGTGAATTCCGTGCGTGGACGCCGTTGCCTCTGCGCAGGATCCTTGGCCACAGATAGGTCTCGGTCTTCCTCTCTTTTTCGTAATTATCAGGGGCGAACCCCTTCTGGGCGGCCAAAGTACCCGGGCAAAGTCCTGCAGGGAGTGCTGGGGTGCGGAGCCAACCTCCACGGGCCGGTCCCGGGGCAGGGGCATTGGCGGAGCCGATGAGGCAGCCACCTCCGCGTTCAAAGTGCGCTTGCGAACGTGTGCAGGTGCAGCGCGAGGACCGCGAGGCGCGGAACTTTCTGCCCACCGCCCGCCCTTTCCCCAGCTTTTTCCCGCTACCCAGCTGAGATGGGGGGCGCTGAACACCCTCTGCGCCCTAGTGGCGCTCGGCGGCGGCGGTGACTCGGCCTTCCTGCCTGGCAACTTTCTCCAACCAACTGTGGGTGGCCGGCAGCGGCAGCTTGGGCGATTCTATACCGCCCGATCCCGGAAGGCTTCGGGTCTTGGGCGTCTACCTCGACAGTTGCTTTCTCCTCTCTCTGCCTCCCTTACCTTCTCTCTTTCAGTACCCTTCTGCCTCTAAATCTCTCTCTGTCTCTGACTCAGTTTTTCTCTCTCTGGCTCTCTGCCCCATCCTACGTGCGTGTATCCCTGTCGTTCTCTTTCTCTCTGCCTCTCTTGGGATGTCTCTTAGTCTCCTTTATTCTGTCTCTTCAGCTGTCTGTCCATCTTGCAGTATCTTATCTCTGTTTATGCTTTTCGCTGCCTATCTCCCTCTCTCCTCATCCCCCTGCGTTGATCGCCCAGCTCCGGCTCCCTGATCGGATCCCGAGGCGCCTTGGCTAGGGGGGCACGCCCCAGCGAGCGCGCCAGGTGCAAAGAGCTCCCTTCTGGGGGATGGCGGGAACATGGGGATGGATGCAGCCTGCCCTTGTCAGGGCTGTTGCGGAGTCGAGGGGCTGAATGAGGGGTAAGAGGGCCAGAGCGGAGGGCACCCTGCCAACTTCCGCTCCTGGAGTCCGAGGGCGCTGCGCTGCCGCGGATCAGAGCGCACCAAGACTGTCCATTTGGACAGCGAGAGCTGTCCGGGCGACTATAGTTGAGTCTTCCGGTGGAGAGGCCACATTTCCAGCCTTTACAGGCAGCTGGGGGAGAAGAAACAGTGGGCAAACAGAAGCAACGGGTTCGGGGAAACCAACCTCTAAAGGGTGAGAGCTTTTGTGAAGCAAAGGTATTGCGACCAGACGAGGGGAGAGAGCATTGGAAACAGAGGAGGCATGTCTGCCTCAAACTATCATCCGCTCAGTCTTTAGGAGAGCAGTTTCCGTGAAAGAAGAGATCCAGCCACTGTTCCCAGAACACAGCGCAGAGGGTTATTACAGGGCGAAAGACGCTTGGCCGCTACAGCCCCCTGAAATTTACCGTTTTCCTTGGGGCTTCCAGATTTTCAGCAACCTTTACGTGAAGACTGCCTTTGCTCAGTGTTTGTCTCTCTTTCTTTCATGTGTTTGTGAGTGTAAGTGTGTGTGTAAGCATGTGTTGGTATTCATACCCCCTAGTGTTAAAGAAACCTGCTGATTTGAGAATATAGAAAAGTAAGGTCAGCCTGTTAGTGATTCTTACGTTGGACCGCTCCCCTTCCTGGATCATTCTCCTTGCTTTCCCACACCCTTTCCTTTTCCTCATCTTGACTTTTGAATTGCATTTCTAATCTTTCATTCCTGCTGATCTCTATAAACTCCTCCTGCAGAATTAGAACCTCAATACTGTAACCCTGTTATTGACTTAAGAGAAGGATGGATTTGGAGAATTTTCATGGCCTAAGGCAGGCTTTGAACACAAGAAATGTACATTTCTCTGCACTGTTTGCCACAAACCAGGATCTCACATCTCTTCCTCATGCCCCTTCCCACCTTCAACTCTACTGCGAATTTTCTGTGGCTGCTCTTGCTTGTTTAAGTAGATATGTTGAATTCACCATTTCTATGGTGTTCATCCCATTATGGAGCTTAAGCTGCTTGCTTAAGTAGGAGCACTACGTCTCGGATCAGGTTTGGAGAGGAAGAAAGCTTTTCTAAAGGAAGTACAGAGCACTGTTGGTGTAGATTAATTTTGGATCAGACAGACTAGAGTAGGGCCATATGCTGTGTCACATATGTAGATCCTAGTGCAGTGTGGGAAAGCTAGTAAGTCTTTAATAAAAACTTGTTGGTTAACTGACTAGTAACAAGCTGATTATAGACTGTGAAGTCACCCAGCTATGCTAATGAGCCTCCATACTAGAAGTTGAATTCTCCCTTTTTTTCTGTTTCATTTAGTCTTTTATGAATGGGAATTAAGGACTGGTAGAAGGAATGTTGAAACATGAGCCCTCTGCTTCTTTCTAGCTCACCTCACTACCTGGATTTGCCCCTCTCTGAAAGTCTTTATATTGGCTGATGTTCTCTAGCAGTCATTACAGAAGCGAAGAAATGAGTTTAGAGGTGCTGATGGGTGGCATACCTAAATCTTCCTATCTGAAAGTAAACTGGGACACAACACATTTTTGGTTGAACACTTTTGTGTGGTTCTTAACAAGTGAAAAGTTTTATCTTTTAATGTGAAGAATAGATGTGTACTTTAGGACATTTTGGGGCTATAAATTGATCTGTAAATTGCGTCACTTACCGTAAATAATTTATAGGTGTCCTTACTGTTTCAAGTATACAAGAGGTGTGATACTACATGCGTATGAGAATATGCCAAAATACCTGGAAATGTCACGTCTCCTGATAAAAGATATTGGTAGGAATCCATGGACTGTTATATTACTTTTTAAAATACTGTGCTAGTCACCTCTTAAAAAGGCTGGGAACTTAGGATGGTACTGTGCAGGAGCATTTCAAGGTAATTTTGCTTAAGAAACGTTACTTATAAATGACTGATATTCTCATCTGCCCAAATCTTGTATTTAAAAACTATATTAAAAGGTGGTAATTCTGATGTCCACCACTCATCTGTCAGTTCATTGTACTGTGGTGGCTTGCATGTTGCTGTCATGCTGGAGTCTATGCCACTGGTATTTCAAATACCAGCAGGGTCACCCAGGGTGGACAGGTCTCAGTTTAGCTTTCATACTAAGACACACTAGGAAGAAGAACCTGGCAATCTACTTCTAAAAAAAATTGGCCAGTGAAAATCTTTTGAATAGCATCGGAACATTGTTTGATGTAGTGATGGAAGATGAGCCCCTCAGATTGGAAGACAATAAAGATAACAACTGGGGAGGACCTGCCTCCTCAAAGTAGACTCAGCTTTAATGACGTGGATGGAGTAGAGCTTTCGGGACCTTCATTTGCTGATGTGGCATGACTGAAAATGAGAAGAAAGAACTGCAAACATCCATTAATGATTAGAACGTGGAATGTACGAATATGAATCTAGGAAAATTGGAAGTCATCAAAAATGAAATGGAATGCTTGAAGATCACTATCTTAGGCATTACTGAGCTGAAACGGACTGGTATTGGCCGTTTTGAATCAGAGAAACATATGGTCTATGATGCTGGGAATGACAAATTGAAGAGAAATGACATCA
>NW_004443972.1:8937046-8955289 GCF_000243295.1 Trichechus manatus latirostris
TCACTGTACCAAAAAGAATTGCTTGACATTCAACCATTTTATGAGGTAGCATATGATCAAGAACTGATGGTACTGAAGGAAGAAGTCCAAGCTGCCAGAAAGGCATTGGCGAAAAACAAGGATGCAGCAATTGACAGAATACCAATAGAGATGTTTCAACAAATGAATGCAACGCAGGAAACTCTCACTCATCTATGCCAAGAAATTTGGAAGACAGATACCTGGATAACCAGCTGGAAGAAATGTGTATTTGTACCCATTCCAAAGAAAGGTGATTCAGCAGATTGTGGAAAATATCAAACATCATTAATGTCACACGCAAGTAAAATTTTGCTCAAGATTATTCAAAAGTGGTTGCAGCAGTGCTTTGACAGGGAACTGTCATAAATTCAAGCCAGATCAGAAGAGGATGTGCAATGAGGGATATTATTGCTGATGTTAGATGGATCTTGGCTATAAGCAGAGAATACCGGAAATATGTTTACTTGTGTTTTATTGACTATGCAAAGGCATTTGACTGTATGGATCATAACAAATCATAGATAACATTGCAAAGAGTGGGAATTTCAGAATACTTGTGTTCATGAGGAATCCATACATAGACCAAGAGGCAGTGGTTGGAACAGAACATGGGAATACTGTGTGGTTTAAAATCAGGAAAGGTGTGCATCAGGGCTGTATCCTTTCACCATACTTATTCAACCTCTGTGCTGAACAAATAATCTGAGAAGCTGGACTATATGAAGAAATATGCAGCATCAGGATTGGAGAAAGAATCATTGACAACCTGCAATATGCAGATGACACACCTTGCTTGCTGAAAGTGAGGAAGACTTGAAGCACTGGCTGATGAAGACGAAAGACTACAGCCTTCAATATGGATTGTATCTCAACATAAAACAAAAATTAAAAAAAACGGAGAAAATATTGACGTTTCAAAGATTTCATCTTACTGGGATCCACAATCAATGCCTATGGAAGCAGCAGTCAAGAAATCAAACAATGTATTGCATTGGGCAAATCCCCTGCAAAAGACCTCTTTAAAGTGTTGAAAAGAAAAATGTCACTTTGAGGACTAAGATGCACCTGACCCAAGCCATGATATTTTCAGTCGCCTCATATGCATGTGAAAACTGAGCTTTGAGTAAGAAAGACCGAAGAAGAATTGATGCCTTTGAATTATGGTTTTAATGAAGAGTATTGAATATACCGTGGGCTGCCAGAAGAATGAGTAAGTCTGTCTTGGAAGAAGTACAGCCAGAATTCTGCTTGGAAGTGAGGACGGTGAGATTTCATCTTACATACTTTGGACCTTTTATCAGGAGGGACCTATCCCTTTAGAGGGACATCAAGCTTGGTAAGTTAGAGGGTCATCGAAAAAGAGGAAGACCCTTGATGATATGGATTGATACAGTGGCTGCAGCAATGGGCTCAAGCATAACAATGAGTGTGAGGATGGCACAGGACCGAGCAGTTTTTTGTTCTGTTGTACACAGGGTCTCTGTGAGTCAGAACTGACTCCAAGGCACCTAACAACAGCAACAGTTGTAACAGGAACACTTCTATTTAGTAGAGATTGTACTGTTTATTAAGACTTTGGCGTTTTAGGATGAGGGTGAGAGGAAAAGCAGCTAATGGATATTTTTATTTTTTCTAGTTGGGTGTGAGAAGAGATACTAACTATATTGTTGTTTCTAAATAATAAGAATAGTAAATAAAATGATTAACAATAGTAAAGCATGAATAGAATTAGGTCCTACCATGTAAAATAAATAAGGCCACATGTCTCTAATGTGTTTTCATTGTGTTTCACAAAAAAAAACAGTTCTTATGTTTTGTCTTTTAACTCACTTGTCTTATATTAGACATTGTATTGTCAAGTGACACCTCTTGCAATAAACAACACGTTCTTGATTGTGGCTTTTAATACATCACACTTCTTGGATTTGTGTCCCTATCTGTGTCCCTATCAATATTAACATTTGACATCTTAAAACTAATGGGATCTAAGAAGATTACTACTTTGAAGTCTGAGTAACCATATGCCTAATTATCAAAGGATTTTAACTGGCCGTTGGTTTTAAATCCTTTCTTGTACTCTTGTCATGAGAATAAACACGTGAAAACCTCAAGTCGAGTCTTAAGCGTATGTACTCATATTGACTCTATTTGGTGACATTTCTTAATGTCACCCAACCACACGTGCGTGCATATACACAGAGAGAGAACCGAGCATATGTTTGAAAACACAGATCACATTTAAAGATCTGGCACTGTCTGCTTTTGTAAACCGTTCATGATTTTAACAGATGAGACTTCCATTTACAATTTCCGTCTTAAGGCACATTGTTTAATTAAGGTCTTTTGACACTGAATTATAAACTCACGTGTTTTGAAAGAGTGCAGATTTCTATTGTGAAATTTAACACTTAGAAAATTCAGAGAAATTTGTGAAAATTAATATGCATGTTAATTTAGTAATAATTGGTCATCCATTCGGGGCACTATTAGCACTTATCTTTGGGAGCAGAAGCATAAACCAAACAGACTTAATTCATTGGAGACTTGTTCTTTCTTACTTCAGATTTAGACCTGTGTCTGTGTTTTCAATGTAGTATATTTTTAATCATTTATTAATTGGTCTTAATTTGATTACTAAGAAATAATAACAGGTGGTTATTTTCATCAGTGCGATTCTGATTAATGTATTTTCTAATGTCCCTTGTAAAGGCCTTAGCTGTAATTCATTTTCAGCTGTGAGTATTCTGTGTTTGTTTTCTTTGTATGTCTCAGGACCTATTTAAGTTGAAATTCTTAATTTTTAAAAGTCCTTATCACAAGTTATTAAGAGATTGCTGGGGCTTAAAATATAAAGTATAATGTAAACTAGAGGAGACCTGCTTTTCCTCTAAGGGCCCCCCTTCACTTAGATATCCACAGAATTATCATCCTCATGAACTCTTGCCTGAGAGTTTTCTCTCTTTTAATGTCTACCCTACAGTGATGTGGAACAATTGTCCACCTTTCACAGTAGAACTAAATCAAGATTCAAAATACCATTTGTTAAATGCTGCTTAATAATGGCTAATCCTCCCAAGATAGCTTGAGAGGGATGTAGAGGGAGCAGTGACTGCTTTCATTTTGGATATGAACATATTTGTGATTTTTATATGTTATATGAGAAAATGAAACACACAGTCCATATCAAATACTCAGGCTTCTTCTGTATCATCTTTAGAAGAGCTCACTGTTAAGATAGATGGGAGCTATCCAAGACAGACCAGGGTTTTAACATGATGGGGAGTAAATTGGGGCTCTGTTTCATACATTAAACTACATTGTATTGTCACTTAAATCTTATTTAAACACTTGTAGGACCTTATAGGAAGAGTGTGATTAAACTGTTGATTGGTACTTTTGGTGAACATAATACATGTGGTGGGTGAGTAGCCACTGTAAACCGAAGAATTTAAAGTAGGGCCTGCACATTAAAAACTCATCCAAAGTAAACTTCACAGTAGTAAATGTCAACTTAGTCTCTTGCCTAATACTAATTGCCTTGATGTTAGAAGGCAGGGCACCTCTTTTTTGTTAATAAATGGATTTTGACATATGGGGAGGATTATGCATCTTCCTGTAGATCAAAAGCATAATAACGGACTTAATTTCCTCTTGAGGTTTTTATTGTGTAATTAGTTTCAGATGGAGAAGGTGAGATTTATATGACTATCAAGACTTCTGTGTACTACTGTCATTAGTCTGAAGAAATAAAGATAAAAAAAACACCTTGGAAATATATTTAAATGTATAGCCTAGCTTATTTATGATGGAGTTAAAATGGTGAATTGATTTATAAATTGATAAAATAACTAAAATTTATTGGATGCTTAGTTTGTACTACTACTATAGTAAAGTAAGTATTTGACAGGTCTTACCACATTTTATCCTCACAACAGTCATTATGAATAGCGGGTAATATTACTATCCCGATTGTATAAATGAGGACTCACCTGCTCGGAGTCACACAGTTAATATGTGTTACAGCCAACTATCACACCAATTCTTTTGGTTTTGAAAGTCTGTGCTCTAATAGTCCTCAATCTGACATTTTCACCCTCTGACTAGTAAAATTTGAAGAAAAAAAAAAAAAAGTGAAGCAAACAACCTAGAAGTACAAATGTTTTCTTTTGCCTAACCTAACGCATTGCCATCGAGTTGATCCCAACTCATAGTGACCCTATAGGACAGAGTAGAACTGCCCCATAGGGTTTCCAAGGAGTGGCTGGTGGATTCAAACTGCCGACCTTTTGGTTAGCAGTCGAGCTGTTAACCACTGTGCCACCAAGGCTTGTTCTTTTGCCTAGTAAGAATTAATTAAGAAGTCTGCTTGTATTACCGTCATTTTATAAAAGAGTGGATGTTTTAACCCCAACTAAGGTGGAAAAGGAAACCATGGTGGCATGGAAACCCTGGTGGTGTAGTGGCTGAGTGCTGTGGCTGCTAACCATAAAGGTCGGCAGTTTGAATCCACCAGACACTCCTTGGAAACTGTGGGGCTCTTCTACTCTGTCTTATAAGGTTGCTATGAGTTGGAAACTACTCGACGGCAATGGGTTTTTCTTTTTTTTTTTTGTAAGGTGAAAAAAATTGAATCTCAAAATAAAGAATAGTTGTTTAAATAGATTAAATTTACCTTCCTGTACATTTTTTTACATTGCCCTTATTTTTCTAGTTTAACTAGACTGATGAAAATTTCATCACAGATTGGTAATTTATTTCATCACTGTCTGTAATCTGTTCTCGGGAACCCTTGCTTAGTCTGAACTAGTCTGATATACTGCCTATCCCCATACACCCATACAACACAGCCTAGCCTTGTAGTCATATCCAAGACTTAATGAGACATAATACTAATAACCTAGTCAATTTTTCTAGATAAGTGTGGATAACAAAATTCAGACCTGAGAAAGAAACTAGGTCTAGCCTCAGTTTATTGTGTTAGTGTTTTTTGAAAGGATTGGAGGATTGGAGATGACTTATTTCTTTGTGGTACTTTACCACAAGTCATCTTAGTGGTGCAATGGTTAAGAGCTCAGGTGCTAACCAATAGGTTGGCAGTTTGAACTTACCCAGGTGCTCCATGGGAGAAAGACTGCTTCCATAAAGATTACAGCCAAGAAAACCCTATTGGACAGTTATACTCTCACATGGTATTACCGTGAGTTGGAATCGACTTGACAGAACCCATCAACAAGATGGTGACCACTTGTGTCCTGGAAACTAGGAATGAGTGCTGGGCAAAAACAATAAAAGCATGTCAGAAGAACTTGTTCTTCTCTCCTTCCCCCTAACTGATACACCCAAAGCTCTAGGGTTTAGTTTGCTGCTGCTGCTGCTGCTTTTTTTTTTTTTTTCCCACTGCTTTGCCTTGGTGAGGACAAAGCAGTTTTGCTTTAGGTAGGAAAGAAAATTCCAAAGCTAAATCTGTAACTGCTTTTGTAAAACTGACTGATGCTGTTAAATCCCATGTTGTTTTGGAGAGTGACTATTGTGGCCATTGAAGAGGAAAACAGTGCTGGTGGGGTGTATGAAATGTAGCTAAATTGACCTAAGGCAGTATTTATTCTTACTGCTACCAAGACAGTTTGTAAATCAAAATTACCTGAAGAGCTTTTAAAAAATTATTATTTTTTTTAAATACAGGCTGTCAGGTTCCATTGATACAGATTCTCATTTATCTAAGATGGGTCCAGACATTCTTTCTTTTTAAACATTTACCTAGGTGTTCCTGAAGTGCAATGAGATTTGCAGCAACTGAACTAGCTTAAGAATGTAATTTTACAGATTTGTTAATTAATTTTTATTTATTTAACAAAATATAGCTATATTATGTTATGGCTGCAATTCTAAGTGCTTTACAGATATTAGCTCATTTACTCATAACAATCTGAAGAAGTAGGTTTTTTTAGCATCCCCATTTTACAGATGAAGAAACTGGGGCATGGAAAGGTTTAGCAAGTTGTCCAAGGTAAGTAGCAGAGCAAGGACTATACTATTCTGATGAAATGGTTAAAACTATCTGTCCAAAGTCACAAAGCCCATGGTAGTAGAATTGAAACTGGAACCTAGATTTCTATATTTTATTTCCTCTTTGAATAAGTTTTGCCCTTGAAGGTGAAGGAGAAAGTCTGACTGGTAAACTCAGGTATGTAGAGTTGGACACAAAAAATGCCTCTTTTAGAAGACATAGCATCAGATTAATTAGGAAAGAAAGATAATGATGCAGAGGACAAATAAACATGGGAAAATCATAGTGGTTTTCTTCAAGTAGGTTCATTGACTTGATGTCTGCTTAGATGCATACCCCCCAAAAAAAATTACACCAAGAAATTAACATAGACTGATGGAGAGAAAGAAAACCTTTAAAAAAAAAAAAACTGAAAAAGGGAATAGGTGTTTGTTTCAATCTGGAACTAATATCTACATATATAGACTTCAATTCATAACTAAGGTGTACAACTGTAACTAAACTAAGTAAGAAATAACTTGTTTTCCTGCAATACCCGTTGCCTTCGAGTTGATTCCAACTCATAGCGACCCCCCTATAGCATAGAGTAGAACTGCCTCATAGGGTTTCCAAGGAGCAGATGGTGGATTTGGACTGCTGACATTTTGGTTAGCAGCTGAGCTCTTAACCAAGGTGCCACCAGGGCTACTGATAAATTATTAAAATTACTTTAGGAAATATTTATGAAAGGATTGAGAAAATTCTACTGGAATTTCTGAATATTTTCTTAAGTGAGATTTATTTTGTGAGCTTTTTATGTGATGGTATACCTATAATAATTTACAGTCACTTGTAATCTGTGAAGAACTGCTGTTTTACTCTTTGTTGAGGTAAATTTTCTCCTTTTGGCCTTTGGTTGATTTCAGCAAACTTCTGTTATTTAATATTTTTATTTGATGCACTAAAACAGTTTTTTTTTTTTTTTTTTTTTACTGTGGCTAGTCTTTTTGTAAAATAAATTTTATTTAACTTGGCTGATGCTTAATTAGATTACGTATATTATTTGAATTAGATACCCCCAGTAATGTGACAGGAGCCCTGGTGGTGGAGTGGTTAAGAGCTCAGCTGCTAACCAAAAAGGTCGGCAGTTCAAATATACCAGTTGCTCCTTGCAAACCGTGTGGGTCAGTTCTCCTCTGTCCTGTAGAGTCTTTATGAGTCAGAACTGACTCAATGGCACCTAACAACACCAACAGCAATAATGTGTCCAAAGTCCCAGGGTGGTACAAATGGTTTGTGCTTGACTACTAACCTAAAAGTTGGTAGTTCAAACCTACCCAGGAGTGCCATGAAAGAAAGGCCTGGCAATCTGCTATAAAGTTATAGCCAAGAATACCCTATGGATCTCAGTTCTACTCTGTAACACACGGGGTCGCCAGGAGTTGGAACTGACTCAGTGGCAACGGGTTTGGTTTTTTGTTTTTTAATAATGTGTTAAAGTCCCCAGGTGGTGCAGACGGTTAATGCTCTTGACTACTGACTGAAAATTTGGTGGATTGAGTTACCCAGAAGCACCTCACAAGAAAGACTTGGTGATTTACCTCACAAAAATCAGCCTTTGAAAACCTTGTGTAGTACAGTTCTAGTCTGACACATATGGGGTTGCCATGAGTTGGAATGGACTTGATGGCAACTTTTTTTTTTTTTTAAATAATGAGTCACTCCTCTTGTCTTTTTTTAAAATGCCATTTTCAGATTCTGTAAATGAATTGAGGGTTGATGGTATTACAGATTATCTTAGTTTCAAGACTCAGTACAATCTTTTCTCCGTATAGTGAATTCCACTTATTAGTTTGAATCCTCAAGGCATATTTCTTTGATCTGGTTGATAGTTCAGTCTCAAATGGGATTTATGTCACCTATCCTGAAAAGTAATAGAAACCAGTCTGTTCCTGAACATGGTTTAGATTTTACCCATATCCTATAGATTTTAAATGTGGTTCTGTATTTTCTTCTTAAGTGAGGACTGTGCTATTGTTTCTCAATATTCTTTTTCTTCTTCCTGTATCTTTCTTCCTTCCTCTCTTCCTTTCTTTTTCATGGTGTTCCTTTACGTTTAATTGTCTTCCTACTGTCGCTCAATAAATCCTGATATATTAGGTCTGAACTATCTGTTAGTACCCTTGATTCTGTGAAAAATAAAAAGTAAATAAATGAGAGGTACTGTTCATTTTATCATTTAGTTTCTGAGTAGATAAGAGAGAGACATTGTAGTTCTTGCATCTAGGTCATTTAGCAGGAGCCTGGGAATGCTAAATCTGCATCTCATTAACTTTTTCTACTTTTAGAATTATGTGCTTGGGCCCTGTGGTCAGTTGGCAGGCCTTTGGTTCCAAGGGAATGCTGTGTTACTTGAGGGGATGCCAATTTCAGTTGTCACATAGTTCTCATATTCCTTGGTCAGATTTTCCTTATGAAACAATGTATATTTCATTAATAACTCTGGACAATTGACTTCATGTCAAAAACTCATTTTGATATTGATAAAGTGTTCTCAACAGTGTTAACAATTTTTATCCTGTTGCTCCCACCCTCTGACTTAGGGTAGTATTCCTCTCTTTGGTAAACCTAGAGCAGACATTTTGTCACAGATTTTCAAAGATTTTTATTGTTGTGCACTAAGTTGAGATGAATCGTAGGTAATTGGATGGTGCAGCTGAATTAACATATTGAATTGGTAGTTATGAGACACTTCATTTGCTGTTGCAGACAACGGTAAGCCCATTCTACTTCTAAAATGCACAAATCCTTATTATCTATATAAAATTCTAATTCAAATGGAATAGCATGTATACATCATTGCCATTCCTTTGGAAGGAAAAATACCCTCTACAAATATATGATATTTGCAACTATCTCATTAAATAATTTTGAACTTCAAAAAACGTTTTTTTGAGAATGTTAATTAATTGCCTCATGCCTTACAAAAAGGACAGCATATAAGGCATTTCATAAACAGGAAATCAATAGTATTTTACCCTCTGTACCTTGAGATTTGTACTGACGTGGAATTTGCATTTATTTCAACATAGAGCCTTGTTTGAATCATTTTGAACAACATCATTCCATTATCATTATGGTGTCATGCAGTAATGTAATAATTTTGCTTATTCTTGGGTTTCTCTTCATTAAAACATCTAAGTATTTTAAGGGTAGCTTAAGGAACCCTGGTGATGCAGTGGTTAAGCACTTGGCTGCTAACCAAAAGATCGGCAGTTTGAACCCACCAGCCACTCTGTGGGAAAAAGATGTGGCAGTCTGCTTCCATTAAGATTTACAGGCTTGGAAACCCTATGGGGGCCATTCTGCTCTGTCTATAGGGTTGCCATGAGTCAGACCATTGTGCCACCAGGGCTCTTGACATCCTACTAATTGCGATCTAGTGAGAAAACAAAAAAATATAGTTGGAACCATTATTAAAGAATTAAGAAGATAAGTATCAAATTTCTGAAGGAAGATGATTTGCAGCTCAGAATTGCATACCAAGTCAAAATATTAATCAAGTGTAAGGGTAGAATAAAGTCATTTTTGGATATACAAAGACTAAAAATATTTTCCTGAAGTGTTAAGTTTCTTACAAAATTAACTTAAGGTTGAACCCCAGCAAAATAACTGCAATTCACAGAAAGAGAAAGACGTGGCATGGTAGATATGAAGTAGTCCTAGAAGGCGAACAATTTGTATTATTTCAGTATGGTGTAGGATTGGTTGATGGGAGGCCTCTGAGACAAAATGGATACATTATCAAACATTTAATGTGAAAGGAGTATTTAAAAAGACAAATAATTACAAGGAAAAAAAAAAATTCCAGGAAAAACAAAAAAATACACAAGAATGGAAAGTAATCATATAACTTTAGTTGGCTCTGAAATGAACGATATCTTAATATTTATTAAATGGTGTTGTTATTAGATGCCATCAAGATGGTTCCAACTCTTAGCAACCCTAAATACAACAGAACGAAACACTGCCTAGTCCTGCACCATCCCACAATTGTTGTTATGCTTGAGCCCATTGTTGCAGCCACTGTGCCAATCCATCTTATTGTAGGTCTTCCTCTTTTTCACTGACCCTCCACTTTACCAAGCATGATGTCCATATCCAGGGACTGGTCCCTCCTAATAACATGTCCAAAATGCATGAGATGAAGTCTGGCTATCCTTGCTTCCAAGGGGCATTCTAGCTATACTTCTTCCAAGACAGACTTGTTCAGACTTGTTAGTTCTTCTGACAGTCTATGTTATATTCAGTATTCTTTGCCAACACCATAATTCAAAGGCATCAATTCTTCTTTGGTCTTCCTTATTCATAGTCCAGCTTTCGCATCTATATGAGGCAATTGAAAATATCATGGCTTGGGTAAGGTGCGCCTTTGTCCTCAAAGTGGTATCTTTGCTTTTCAACACTTTAAAAGGTCTTTTGCAGCAGATTTTCTCAATGAAATATGTCGTTTGACTTCTTGACTGCTGATTCCATGGGCATTGACTGTGTCCAAGTAAAATGAAATCCTTCACGATTTCAATATTTTCTTTATTTATCATGATGTTGATTATTGATCCATTTGTGAGGATTTTTGTTTTCTTTATGTTGAGGTCTAATCCATAATAAAGACTGTAGTCTTTGATCTTCTTCAGGAAGTACCTCACATCCTCTTTGCTTTCAGCAAGCAAGGTTGTGTCATCTGCATATCAGGTTGTTAATGAGTCTTCCTCCAATCCTGATGTTGCATTCTTCTTCATATAGCCCAGCTTCTCAGATTATTTGCTCAGCGTACAGACTGAATAAGTATGGTGAAAGAAACAACCCTGACACACACCTTTCCTGACTTTAAACCATGCGGTATCCCCCTGTTCTGTTTGAACCACTGCCTCTTGGTCTAAGTACAGGTTCCTTATGAGCACAGTGTTCTGGAATTCTCATTCTTTGCAATGTTATCTATAATTTGTTATGACTTGAATTTCTGGCAGTTCCCTGTCGATGTACTGCTGCGATGGCTTTTAAATAATCTCCATAAAAATTTCACCTGCATGTGATATTAATGATATTCTTCAATAATTTCCACATTCTGTTGTATCACCTTTCTTTGGAATAAGGACAAATACAGATCCAAATTTCTTGGCATATACAAGCGAGCACCTCCGACACTGTATTCATTGTTGAAACATCTCAGTTGGTATTCTGTCAACTCCTGGAGCCTTGTGTTACCTCAGTGCTTTCCGTGCAGCTTGGACTTCTTCCTTCAGTACCATCTTCTTTTGAAGCTTCCTGCATCGTTCAATATTTTGCCCATACAATCCTTCAGTATTGCAACTCGAGGCTTGAATTGTTTTTCAGTTCTTTCAGCATTAGAAATACTAAGTGTTCTTCCATTTTGGTTTTATAACTCCAGGTCTTTGCACAATTCATTATAATACTTTACTTTGACTTCTTGAGCTGCTCTTTGAAATATTCTGTTCAACTCTTTTATTTAGTCATTTCTTCCATTTTCTTCAGCTACTCTACATTCAACAGCAAGTTTCAGAATATCTTCTGACGTCTGTTTTTGTCTTTTCTTTCTTTCCTGTCTTTTTAATGACCTTTTGCCTTCTTCACTTTTCTTTCTTTCCTGTCTTTTTAATGACCTTTTGCCTTCTTCACATATGATATCCTTGATGTCATTCCACAACTTGTCTGGTCTTCGGTCATTAGTATTCAATACATCAAATCTATTCTTGAGATGGTCTCCAAATTCAAGTGGCATATACTCAAGCTAAGAAGCCCTGTTGGTGCAGTGGATAAGTGCTTGGCTGCTAATCAAAAGGTCCCCGGTTTGAACTCACTAGCCGCTCCCCAGGAGAAAGATGTGGCAGTCTGCTTCCATAAAGATTACAGCCTTGGAAACCCTATAGGGCAGTTCTACTCTGTCCTATACCATCACTGTAAGTCAGAATTGACTTGACGGCAGTGAGTTTGTTTTTTTTTTTTTTTTGTACTCAAGGTCATATTTTGGCTCTCACAAACTTGTTTTAATTTTCTTCAGCTTCAACTTGAACTTGTATAGGAGCAATTGATGGTCTGTTCTGAAGCTGACCCCTGGCCTTGTTATGATTGATGATGTTGAGCTTTTGCATCATTTCTTCCCACATATGTAGTTGATTTGAGTCTTATGTTTTCTCTCCGACGAGGTCCATGTTTATAGATACCGTTTATTTTGTTGAAAAATGATATTTGCAGTGAATAAGTCGTTGGTCTTACAAAACTTTATCATGTGGTTTCCAGCATATTTCTGTCACCAATGCCATATTTCCAACTACCAATTCTTCTTTGTTTCCAACTTTTGCATTTCAATCACTGGTAATTATCAGTGCATCTTGATTGCATGTTTGATCAATTTCAGACTGCAGAAGTTGGTAAAAATCTTCAATTCCTTCATGTTTGGCATTAGTGGTTGGTGTGTAAATTTTAATAATAATCATATTAACTGGTCTTCCTTGTAGGCATATGGATATTATCTCTGATAGCGTTGTAATTCAGGATAGATCTTGAAATGTTCTTTTTGACAATGAATGCAATGCCATTCCTCTTCAATTTGTCATTCCGGCATAGTAGACCATATGTTTGTCCGATTCGAAATGGCCAATATGAGTTTATTTTAGCTCACTAATGCCTAGAATATCAGTCTTCAAGTGTTCTATTTCATTTTGTGATGACTTCCAATTTTCCTATATTCATAGTTTGTACAGTCCATGTTCCAGTTATTAATGGATGTTTGCAGTTCTTTCTTCTCATTTTGAGTTGTGCCACGTCAGCAAATGATGGTCCCAAAAACTTTACTCCATCCACGTCATGAAGGTCGACTCAACTTTGAAGAGGCAACACTTTCCCAGTTGTATTTTGAGTGCCTTCCATCCTGAGGGGCTCATCTTCTGGTACTATACCAGACAATGTTTCTCTGCTATTCGTAAGGTTTTCACTGTCCTGTTTTTTTAGAAGTAGATGGCCAGATCCTTCTTCCTTGTCTGCTTAGTCTAGAAGTTCCGCTGAAACCTGTCCACCATGGATGACTCTGCTGGTATTTGAAATACCGGTGGTGTAGTTTCCAGAGTTACAGCAACGTGCAGTCCACCACAGTACGACAAACTGGCAGACATATGATATAAACATAAATGGTATTTACTGATTTTCAACTCTTATTATTGTTAATCTTTAGATAAAATGTAGAAGATAATCATGACACAGTGCAGAATGCAAATATTGTCAACACATAATGTCATGGTAAATGTACAGATGGTCACGGTTGGGAGTTGGGTGTGGGGATTGGAGAGCTGAAAGAGAAGATAGAGATTCAAATATCATTGTATTACAAAGTGGGAGTCAAGAGGTACCGTCTGTAGTTAATATAAGAAATAGCAGTGAAGATATCCCTTAAAGTTACAAGATAACTAGTAACAAATATAATGACTATATTAGGGGGAGGAGTGCGAAGAAGTGGGGAATATGATAAGTGAGGTAATATAATGACTAAAATCCTTCCGGCCATTGTTTGGGTCTGCTTATTTGGCTAAAAGTATGCTGTAATTTTTTTAAAAGTGTGATTGCTTTTGAGTGGGTGGGTACTCTGTAGATTTCCATGATCCTTGTCACTCTCTATTGAATCACCCTGGCCCATAAAGGCATTTGAATTTAAGGCTTCTGTTTCACCAGAAAGATATTTACCTGTGTTTTATTGACTATGCAAAGACATTCAACTGTGTGAATCATAACAAATTATGGATAACATTGAGAGGAATGGGAATTCCAGAACAGTTAATTTTGCTCATGAGAAACCTGTATTTAGACTAAGAGGCCGTCGTTCGAACAGAACAAGGGCATACTGCATGGTTTAAAGTCAGGAAAGGTGTGTGTCAGGGTTGTATCTTTTCACCATATTTATTCAGTATGTATGTGAGCAGATACTCTGAGAAGCTGGGCTGTATGAAGAAGAATGCGGCATCAAGATTGGAGGAAGACTCATTAACAACCTGTGATATGCAGATGACATAACCATGCTTGCTGAAAGTGAAGAGGACTTGAAGCACTTACTGATGAAGATCAAAGACCACAGACTTCAGTATGGATTGCACCTCCATATAAAGAAAACAAAAATCCTCACAACTGGACCAATAAGCAGTATCATGATAAACTGAGAAAATTGAAGCTGTCAAGAATTTCATTTTACTTGGATCTGGAATCAATGCCCGTGGAAGCAGCAGTCAAGAAATCAAATGATACATTGCACTGGGCGAATCTGCTGCAAAAGATCTCTTTGAAGTGTTAAAAAGCAAAAATGTCACTTTGAGCACTAAAGTGCACCTGACCCAAGCCCTGGTGTTTTCAGTCGCCTCATATGCATGTGAAAGCTGAACAATGAATAAGGAAGACTGAAGCAGAATCTTTTGAATGCATTTGAATTATGGTGTTGGCGAAGAATATTGAATATACCATGGACTGCCAGAAGAATGAACAAATCTGTCTTGGAAGAAGTCCAGCCAGAATCCTCATTACAAGTGAGGATGGCGAGGCTTTGTCTCACGTACTTTGGACGTGTTATAAAAAAGGTCCAGTCCCTGGATAAGGACATCATTCTTGGTAGAGTAGAGGGTCAGCAAAAAAAAGAAAGACCCTCAATGAGATGAATTGACACAGTGGCTGCAACATTGGGCTCAAGCATAACAACAATTGTGAGGATGGCACAGGACTAGGCAGTGTTTCTTTGGTTCTGTTGTACATAGGGTTGCTATGAGTTGGAGCCGACTCGATGGCACCTAACAACAACGACAACATTTTAGAGCTAATAAACTGCCTTAGTTATCTAGTGCCGCTATCACAGAAATAACACAAGCAGATGTCTTTAAAAAACAAATTTATTTTCCCACAGTTTAGGAGGCTTATAGGCTTGCTCTGTTGTTTCTGGAGGAAGGTCCTTGTCTATTCAGCTTCTGCTTCCTTGTTCCTTGGAGATCACCATGTGTCTTGGCATCTATCTTACGCCATCTCTGCTTCTGAGCTTGCTTATTTAATCTCTTTTGTATCTCAAAAGAGATTGATTTTAGACACACCCTTCACTAATCCTGTCTCATTAAGGTAACAGACAACCCATTCCCAAATGAGATTATAACCACATGCATAGAGATTAGGATTTACAACATATATTTTTAGGGTACACAGTTCAATCCATAACATAAATGTCTTTGGCTGGGTTCTCTAGAGAAGCAAAACCAGTAAAGTGTCTAAATATATATATAGAGAGAGATTATATCAAGGAAACAGCTCACGCGATTGTAGAGGCTAGAATGTCCCAAGTCCGTGGATCAGGTTAGAGGCCTCTCCCAAGTCACACAGCTGCAGAAGCTGGCAAGCCCAAGATCAGAAGGTTGGAGAGCAGGGCTCCCACTCACAGGCTGTGCAGATCGACGAATCCCAGGTTCGGCAGATAAGCTGACAGCTGAAGTCCCAGAACGGGAGATGAGACGACAGGAAGCAGCCGCAGGATCCAGAGAGCAACAAGCCAGAACATCTGCTTATATACAGATGCGGGCCACACCCCCAAGGAGACTCCCTTTCATCTGATTGGCTACTCACAGTATATTCAATCATGGGAGTGATTACATTAAAACATGAAGAATCATGGCCCAGCCAAGTTGACACACAATCTTAACCATCACAGATGTCAAAGATAGAATTGAAGCCAAGCAAAACAGAAACACATTTAAACTTTACTAGTGAAGTATTTTGAAATCTTATTTAAGAGAGAAGAGAAGGCGAATGTGTGAAGACAAAGGTATATTCATATCATGATAAATATTATCATTGTCCATGATGCTTAACAGTATA
Organism: Trichechus manatus latirostris; assembly: GCF_000243295.1. NCBI lineage: Eukaryota > Metazoa > Chordata > Mammalia > Sirenia > Trichechidae > Trichechus > Trichechus manatus. The sequence continues at coordinate 8,952,966 of NW_004443972.1, forward strand.
ATGCCACTTTACAAAAAAGTGTACCTAGCTTAGAAAAAGGGTGAGCATCTTATATTTTCTTTAACTTTATTTGGAAAATCCTAATGTCATTGCTGATTTTTGTTAGTTTTTCTTGGTTAAGTTGAGCAGTTATCCTCCAGTTTTTCCTTAGTTTTTTGATCAGCTTTGACAGTATTGTTTTTTCTTGTGGATGATCCTTAGAGACATTGGAAGATGAGTGTGTTTTTTGAGACTATGACAGATAGAAAAAATTTTAAAACATATTGCCATCCCAGTCTTATTCCCTTGAATAAAAAAGATGGAAGGTTATTATTATTTTCTAATGGTTAAAGACACAGATTTCATTTTCAGTGTGTCTAGTTGTTTTTAATGATCTTTATAAATGCTTAATTGGAGATTTTTCTATTTAGAAGAAAGCATAATTTGAAATAACTAATTGTAATTGATTTCTTATTTAGAAATATTTGAATTCCAATTTTCTTTTCTTATTACATGACGAGAATATGTTGTTTTGAGCATGGATAGTTTGTCAGTTCCTTCACAATAATTCGTGCAGATGATAATTATACATAAATTAATAAACTGCTGGTGGGAATCTAATGATGCATCATGCTGTTTTTGATTTATTTCTAGATGATTTTCAGACTGTTGAAATGTACCAGCAGTAAAATTTTGATGTAACCTACAACTTTCTCAACTCCAAGAACATGTTCAGTAAAGTGTAGATGTTAAGGAAAAAATGGTAAAGAACTAAATTGTGTTATATTTTGTGAGAGTTTATATAAGAGTTGATATGATAGGTTATTAAATAGTATATGTGTTTGTCTATGTTTTTAAAAACTTATTTATATTACAAGACGAGTAATGAAAATCATTTACATAATCCATTTCTACTTTTCCATTGTGATTTAAATAATTTCCTAGTGCTACGTAAAAATAATGTTGGATACTCAGCTTGAATTTGTTTAGTGCTCCTCTTGTCTTAGTTTTGTGTGCCATTTGAATATATTTTGAAAGTGGTTAAGAATAAAACTTTATTAAATACTTTAATAACTTTGTAAAGAGTTTCTACACGAGAAAAATTTAAAATCGATTAATAAGTTATCTTAGATATCTAACGCTGCTGTAACAGAAGTAACACAAGTGAATGGCTTCAACAAACAGGAATTTATTCTCTCACTGTCTAGGAAGCTAGAAGTCCAGATTTAGGTTGCTGGCTTCAGGGCTAGGCTTTCTCTCCCTGTCGTGTCTTGGGGACGGTCCTTGTCATCAATCTTCCCCTGGTCTAGGAGCTTCTCAGCGCAGGGACCCTGGATCCAAAGGACATGCTCCACTCCTAGCACTTCTTTCTTGGTGGTAATGAGGTCTCACTCCTCTCTGCTTGATTCTTTCTTTTATATCTCAAAAGAGATTGAGTCAAGATATAACCTAATCCTGTAGATTGTGTCTTGCCTGGTTAACATAACTGCCTCTAATGCTGCCTCATTAATATCACAGAGGTTAGGATTTGCAACACATAGGGTAATTAGATCATAAAATGGGGGACAACCACACAATACAGGGAATCATGGCCTAGCCAAGTTGACGCACATTTTTGGGAGACACAATTCAATCCATAACGTAACTCCTGCTTTGTTTCAGAACCCTGCATGAGGTTAATAATTTCCAACCATAGTTACATCAAGTCACTGATAGTGGATTCATTTTCTAGTATTGTTGCATGTACCTACCAAAATATCACACCATCGGTAATTATTTTATAGTGTAACAGTCCAGTGACAACCTTATAAACTTATTTTTTGAACAATCTTCATTTATTTAATACCAAGTACTTTGGAAGTTAATAACTAAAAAATAAATTGTTCTCCATTTTTATAAATAAAAAAGATACAGAAAAAATTAACAGTATAGTTTTGCATTTTTTTTTGCAGGGGGTCCTGGTGGTGAAGTTGTTAAGAGTTCAGCTGCTAACCAAAAGGTAGGCAGTATGAATCCACCAGATGCTCCTTGGAAATTCTATGGGGCAGTTCTACTCTGTCCTGTAAGGTCACTATGAGTTGGAATCGACTCAGTGGCAATGGGCAACTCACAAGCTTTTAAGACCTCAGATGCTACTCACCAAAGTAGAATGTAGAACATTTTCTTTATAAACTGTGTTATGCCAGTTCAGCAGGGACCATATTCTTGGAGTTTCTTCAGTCTGTGTCAGACCAGCAAGCCTGGTCTTTTTTTTTTTTTTTTTTAGTGAATGTGAATTTCCTCCTGCTCTGTCTGGGACCCTCTATTGTGATCCTGACCAGAGCAGTCAGTGGTGGACATCTTTG